>NC_086455.1:112185494-112485494 GCF_028390025.1 Pseudophryne corroboree
GCAGAGTGCAGTCTCCCGCATGTTACCCCGCGCTGCCAGCCGCCACCCCCCCCCTGCGATTATGCCTCCCCCCCTGCGATTATGCCTCCCCCCCCCGCGATTATGCCTCTCCCCCCGCGCGATTATGCCTCCCCCCTCCATCCCCGTGCGATCGCTCACCCGCATGTATTCCCCCCCCCCCCCATTCTAAACATACTTAATGCCTATACTGTTCAAGAGGCACATAAGGGTCTCAGGAGTCAGTCTAGCACAGGGAGGGATTAAAGAAAGGGGGGGGGGGGGGGAGCAGCAGCGGCTCTGTTGGCTATGTAACAGGGTACCCCTTTGTTACCAATGAAATTCAATTTTTTGGCTGTATATATATATGTATATATATATATATATATATATATATATATATATAATATGTATATATATGTATATATATATATATATATATGTATATATGTGTGTGTATATATATATATATATATATATATGTATATATATGTATATATATATATATATATATGTATATATATTTAAGCCCATACGAAAGCACGCCCCTGTCACTATGTCTGGTGTGATTGGGCAGTGGGCAGGGCAACAAAGCACCTAACCCCCGGGGTTGGCTGACGCGAGCATTAGCTGGCATACTTGATTACCGCGCACCCCCCCCTTCCGCACACACCATCACCGCGCCCCCCCCTTTCAGCACACATGATCACCGCGCACCCTCCTCCCGCACACACGATCACCGCGCACTCCCACTCCTGCACACAGATCTCAGTGCACCCCCCTCCCACACACACGATCACAGTGCACCCCCCTCCCACACACACGATCACAGCGCACCCCCCTCCCGCACACATGAGTACTGCGCACCTTCCTCCCGCACACATGATCACCGCGCACACCCCCCTCCCTCCTGCACACACATTCACACACACACCCCGCCGGCACCCACAACAACCAAGGAGCGTGCCTGGATCACAGTAATGGAGGCAGAGCAGGAGAAGGATCAGGAGGACCACTACCGCGGATCAACCCTGTTGCTGATGCCGGTAAGAGAGTCTTTCTCTCCAGAGCTGACAGTCTGTTTAGACCAACACTGCTGCATTATTACATTAGTTGTGCCCCTTCCCCCCACAATCATAATACGATTATAAAGGACCCCTGTTAGTGTCAGTGTATGTGTGCAAGGATGGACCCCTGTATAGCGTCAGTGGGTGTGTATATGGACCCCCTGTATAGTGTCAGTGTACTGTATGTGTGTGTGTAAGGACCCCTGTATAGTGTCAGTGGGTGAGGAGACTCCATAGCGGCATGTTGTAACTGACATGGACTGGAGGGACTCTGCTGGAGCTTAGGCTGCATGTGAGAGAGGATAAACTAAAGTACCAGGACTTCAGGCTGAAGGTGGACTCCAGATAGCAGCAGCCACAAGGTAATGTAGTGTAACTCTAATCCTACCCCTCCCCCAGCCTAACCCCAACTCCCCCGAAGGCCTAACCCTAACCCAACCATCCCCCGCAGCCTAACCCTCCCTCCCCGCAGCCTAACCCTCCCATTCTGCAGTCAGACCCTAACTCTCCCCTCCCGCAGCCTGACCCTAACCTCCCCTCCCGCAGCCTGACCCTAACCTCCCCTCAACCTCCCCTCCCGCAGCCTGACCCTAACCTCCCCTCCCGCAGCCTGACCCTAACCTCCCCTCCCGCAGCCTGACCCTAACCTCCCCTCCCGCAGCCTGACCCTAACCTTCCCTCCCGCAGCCTGACCCTAACCTTCCCTCCCGCAGCCTGACCCTAACCTCCACTCCTGCAGCCTAACCCTAACCTCCACTCCTGCAGCCTAACCCTAACCTCCTCCTCCCCTCCCGCAGCGTGACCCTAACCTCCCCTCCTGCAGCCTGATCCTAACCTCCACTCCCGCAGCCTAACCCGACCCTCGCTGGGATGCCAACTACATCCCGCTGATATGATGTTTGTCCTTACTATTACCCCCAACCAGTACCTACCACTACTATGATCACATAAATTATAGATTATTTCTGTTGAAGTGTTGGTAGGGGCAGCGGCAGTAACAGGGATTAAGTTGGCGGTGGTAGGAGTCATCGTCGGTACTCAAATGACATTTTGACTGCAGTGCCTCACCAGCCACTGACCTCACCACACGCCATTGGTGTCAGTGTGCTCGGTCCTATGTGTGTATGTGTCAGTGTGACTGGTCCTGTGTGTATATGTGTTAGTGTGGCCATCCTGTCTCTGTATACCCACCAAGCCAGAGCACAACACGTGGCATATTTCATGGTCTACGCGCTGCCGACACCACATGTAGGAGGTGGTCATAATAATGTGACTCCGCCATATATAATTATTCCAAAGGCAAGTGCAAGCTTGCCTTTCAAGCCGTTTTACTGACATATGCAGAAGGGTTTTTTTACTTAAAAAAATATATAAATTGTGCCAAGGTTATTGCTGTTACTGTTACGGTGTTATTTATTGTTGCTATAATTTATGTTGTAAATCTAAAAATAAATCTAATACTAATTTAAAAAGTCAAGTGTGTACAGTATGTGAGCAGCTGGGGGGAGGGTATAGTTGAAGGCAGGGGCACCATTGTGCAGCTTTGCCTAGGGCGCCTAGAAACCTTGCACCGGCCCTGGTCGCATAGGCAGCCGCAGAGTGATCGACAGGAAGAGGGCGTTTCTGGGTGTCAACTGACCGTTTTCAGGGAGTGTTTGGAAAAACGCAGGCGTGGCTGGACGAACGCAGGGCGTGTTCAGGAACTGAATGGTCTGAAGTGATCGCAATTGCCGAGTAGGTCTGAAGCTGCACAAAATTTTTTTGTACCCGCTCTCCAATCCCTTCGTTCCCACTTCTGCTAAGCTAAAATACACTCCCACTTTGCGGCGGCCTAGCGTTTGCATGGCTGCTAAAAACTGCTAGCGAGCGATCAACTCGGAATGACCACCAATATCTTGCTGCCAGTCCACCTGCCCCCTCCGGCATCAACAATCCCCACTCCCTAGCAGCGCCGAAGGTGGAACAAAAGCTGCTGCGGCCACTGGCATAAATGTGTATGAAAGCGGCGCAGCGGAAGACTTTCATAGGCCTCCCTGCGCCGCATACTCTCTGAGCCCCGGAGCCTGCTCTGCGTGTGATGTCACAGAAGTGCCTCCCCACCACAGCCGCACACAGATCCGCAGAGGCCCTGACTCCGCAACACAGCACCTGGCCTGCCGGCCTGGAAGCCCCGAGATGCTTAATGTAGCAGATAGGGTGATATCGCGGAGGGTAATGTATGGACGCTGAATCAATGTAAAAGGTGACAGTGCTGTGCACTGCAGTGGGTGTGCAGTCTGGCTAGAGTGTTCGACGCCCCCCTGCAAACTATAAATTTGCACCCTCGCATACTTTACAAACGCACAGCGCACATAATGACCCCTGTAGTAGAGACACTTACACATTTAATGCCCCCTGTACCAGAGACGCTTACACATGTAATGCCCCCTGAACCAGTGACGCTTACACATGTCACGCCCCCCTGTACCAGTGACGCTTACACAAGTAACACCCCCTGTAGCAGTGACAATTACACACGTATTGTCCCCTGTAGCAGTGCCGCTTACACACATAACGCCCCCTGTACCAGTGACGCTTACACACGTAACGCCCCCTGTACCAGTGAAGCTTACACACGTAACGCCCCCCTGTACCAGTGACGCTTACACACGTGACGCCCCCTGTACCAGTGACACTTACACACGTAATGCCCCCTCTCCCAGTACCGTTTACACACATAACGCCCTCCGTACCAGTGCCGCTTACACACGTAATGCCCCCTGTAGCAGTGCAACTTACACACGTAAAGCCCCCTGTACCAGTAACACTTACACACATTATGCAGCAGTCACACACACACACACACACACACACACACACACACACACACACACACACACACACGTATACAAACACACGCACATACATACTGTACATACATTACACACATACACAGTCACACATGTATACAGTATACACAGACACTGTATATATATACACACACACACACTCACTCTCTTTCCAGATACTTATCTAATGAAGTCTGGCTGGCCGAAGCTGTAGCAGCTCATCCTTCTGCTGCAGCATGGTTCCGTGTAGCTCCGCCCCTTACTCCCATCTAGCTCCGCCCACTTTGGCTCCCTCCCCGCCACTGAATGTCACACAGGGGAGGGGGGGAGAGGAGGTTTTGTGCTGCCGGCGCCGAGGGGGAGAAAAGGTTTTGTGCTTCCGGCGCCGCTGCATGTGTGACAGCAGCCCGCAGCAGCAGGGATAGCAGCAGAAGCTCAGCACAGGGATGCAGAGCAGGGAGAACGTTTCTCCTTCCTGGTGCCTCCCTGCACTGCATCCCTTTGCTGTGCGGCTAGCACCAAGCCTGTGTGTAGTGTCATTGACACTGCACAACACACTCACCTTTTACATTGATTCAGCCAGTCACACAGTTCTGCCAGCCAGTCACTATTGTTAGCACCAGTGTCCCAACGCGCCGCATTACAGGGAAGTAGACGCACTACATAAACTGCAGCTTCCAACAGCCCTTAGCACTGAAGCATTCCGCCCCTTTGGGCTGCTGGGAGCTGTAGTTTATTGTGTACATCTTCTTCCCTGTAATGCGGCTCATTGGGACACCGGCGCGAACAATACTGACTGGCTGCTGTGCGAGTCTCTGGGAGAGCCACTGCCAAAGGGAGGACAGCAGCTTAGCTGCTGACAGGAGGAGAAGCAGGAGAAGCATTACCCGCCCCTCCCCCACTCACAGTACCTCCGGGACCCATCCGCGGCACCCCCACAACCCCCTCCAGCGCCCGCGATAGCTCCAGACCCCCTCCCCCATCCGCAGCGACCCCGTACCTCCCACCGCATCCACCCCTCCCTCCCCCACCCGGGGCAACCCCGCAACTGCTCCTCCCCCACCCACAGCCGCTCCGGACCACCACCCACGCACCCTCCCCCACCTGCGGCACCACCGCAACCGCCCCTCCCATGGCACAACAGGATCCCACCCGCCTCTTCCCCGCACGCCCTACTCTCCCAACCAAAGCACCTACTAGGTAATTCAACAGGCCCTGCGTGCGCTGTTCACGCCGTTGCAAGGGGCTTCCTCCCCTTAACCATTGCACGCCCTTTGTCCATGCAATATTTAACCACTCACACAATTATGATTGGATGTAATACTCCATATAATAAAAATATTGCATGCCTCAAGGGTGTGCAAGGGTTAAGGGGGCGTAGCCCCTTACGACGGTGAGAAGAGCGCCCGTAGGGCGCGATGAATCACCTAGTATATATATATATATATATATATATATATATATGTATATGTGAGACACATACACACACACACACACACATACCTGTACACACCCACGGAAACCCCCCTGGATAAATCCTGCGTTTGCCCCTGTTGACCCATGGTGTGAGAATGGAACCAAAGATCTTGGCGTGATACTCAGATGTTTTTCATATTCTGACTTCTGTGTATGCATAGTTCCTGCTGCTGAGTGACTTCTCTGTACACTATAAATAAGTGAAGTTTACACCAGAAACATTTCAGCAATAGCACCTAAGGGAAAGTAACCACAGGGCTGGTGACGTTCATGCACCTCAATGTGGAAACCGTACACATACATGAATGGATGTTTGCAAACTACCCCTGTTTATAACTTCATAAACTTTTAATTGATATACTGTATATATGTTTTTTTTTTTGAGAGATCTGCCTACTACAGATGTAAAACTGTCTCAGTCAGGAGTGCGGGAGCAATGCTGTTACACACTTTGGGACGGGTACGGTATGCAGTAACAGTAGGTGGCAGAGGTGAGCGGCGACTTGCTCGGTGATCGATTGCTTTGTTATCCTGGAGACAGAAGGGGGCGGCCATGTTGAATGTATCGGTGTAACCTGCTGCTGCTGCTGCTGCTGCTGTCAGAGCGGGGAGACCCGCAGCTCAGTCCCGTCACATCCCAGGGACTGGGTAGCCCGCGTCCCCGCCCCGGGAAATCTGTGTGTTCCCTGTGCATAGATAGAGAGTAGAGAGACGCCCGGGGGAGAGCCGAGCTGTCCTGCCCTCATCCGGGATGTTCTCTAAAAAAACTCACGGGGATGTGAAGAAATCAACCCAAAAAGTGCTGGACCCTAAGAAGGATGTACTGACCCGGCTGAAGCACCTGAGGATCGTCATCGGTGAGTTTCCTGCGGGGTGACTCTGGGGTACAGAGATGGGGACTCTGTTGGGTACCTGGGTATATTGGGGTGGGGTGAGGAACGGGTGACAGCAGCAGGGGTAGGGTAGGTGCTCCGGGTGATGCACGGGGGACGGGTAAGCGAGCAGAGGGGCGCGGCTAGAATCGCAGTTGATGGGTGTGTGTTTTGGGGGTGTCATACTACGGGTGTTGGCTGAGGGTGACTGCGCTAGTGAAGTATATTGGAAATGGGAGGAAGGTGATGATAAGTACTGTATATATGTGTACATGCATATACACCAAATTGAGGGGTGCACTCACCAGATAGTAGATAAATGAAGTTTATTCAAGCAGAAACCTTTATATCAATGATGCCACATTTCCGTTCATTACAATGGATCCAAACTTTGGTTTATTGATGTAGCTTGAATAAACTTAATTTTTGTACAGTCAAAGGAGTGGACTTCTCAATTTTTGTCTGTCTATTCTTTGTAACTATGTTTGTTTTAGGGTTTTGTGTTACACCCTAGTAAACTGGTGTTTGTTATATGAGTGTGGACCCTCTATGAAGGGATGCGGTCAGAATACAGACAGCAGGAATACTGTTTCTCCTCCTATTAGTGTTCAGGGCAAAATTATACCCCCTTCAGACAGAAGCCTAAAATAGACCCTGGTCTGGCTTATGTCTGAAAGGGTCTACCCGGGTTAAGAGTCCCGGTTCCAGCGATCCTGTTTGCTAGCAGGGTTTTTACCGGGACTTGCAACCCAGGTAGATGACCCGGCTTACTTCTGAAAGGTGGGATCTCGATGACCTGAATAACGCTTAAAAGAAAACAATTGGCCCGGGGAAAGTAGCACTTGGAGATCAGATCATCCCCAAGCACCCACTGTATTCCGGATGACCCGGATCACTGGAAAATCCAGGTCCGATGTGAAGGGCAGACATGGAACTTATCTGGGTCATCACCTATATGTGAAAGGGGGAGCCCCTGCTACAATGCGTGCTCTGTATCCCGGGTCTGAGCCGAGTTGAAGTTGTTTGAGAACAAAGGACTTTTACTGAAATAATCCTCATAAGACTGTACGTATCGTAAAACATTTATTCTTATTTTCTATTTAGATGGATGACACGGGTGATTGATGGAGTGTGTGCATCCTAAATAAAGCATTCCTTGGTTTCCCATGAGATAAGTGTTTAATAGTATGTTGTTGTTGGGTTTTTTTTATTCCACCCATCACTAATATACTATTTTTACTATAACCCTATCATTATACAGTGGTGCTAATTAGATTGATCTTTTTCTGTTTAGTGGGTTCTCCATATCATACCGTTTTAAAGCTAATATTATTTCAACTTGTTAAGCCAGATTTTGGTTAGGTTACATTGGGCCAGATGTGCTCTGTTGAACCATCAGCCATAATTGCTCTCACAGTGTGTGCATGGAACTAAAGGTTATTCAGTAAGTATTGCAGATTCTGCTAAAAATCCTTTATATCACATGCTGCAACTGTTGAAGACCCCCCTGCAGCCTCAGCTATGCTGCGTATGCCAGCGGTCTGCTGCCATTTTTCCCAACTGAGTGGCTGCGTGTGAAATCACGCAGCCGCCCCGCCCCCGTTTTCCCTGCGCTGCTTCGCAACAGTCTGTCCCCACCCGCTGGGTGAACGCCTCTGCCTATCAATCAGACAGAGGCGTTAGCAGCCACTGCGATCAAATCGCATTGGCTGGGTGCGCATGCGCAGGATGGGACCTGTGCGTGCGCACTGATTCTACCAGAGGGGAAATTGCGATGCGAACTGTATAACCCCCCTCCCCAACTGCAGATATTTGTCTGTATGCATCTCTGGGTCTGGGTTGCCCCTATCTGTACACTAGGGGCTAAAAGGAATTGCCTCTAAGTTGCTGAAGGTGCAGGACTTTGTGCAAGTCTGCCTGTTTTTATGAAGCAACAATTATTTATAAGGCAAAACCAACCTGGAAGACTTTCACAAAGTCCTGCACCTCAGGCAACTTGGAGGCTATTACATTTAGGCTGAGCCCTGTGTATCATTCATGTTATCATTATCAGAGCACACTTGAACCAGTCGTATCCCTGGTGCAAAAGATTTGTCTGAAAACATTGATAATTACTGGTATGCAACTGTACATATGCAACTGTACATACTGTAGTACACAATTGTTGTCTTCCAAACAAGACAAGCCTGTTGCATGACGGGGCGGGCCTCCTCCCAGGGTGGGAGGCCGACTTCTGCTGTTCGGCCATGCCTGGTTAAAGACCACTTCGGACGCCTCGGTGCAGGAAGTTGTCACGGGTACGCAATCTCTTTCAAGAGACGTCCCCCTCGACAGTTCTGCTCGACGGTTATCCCTTCGGAAAGCGCAAGCTATACAATTGGTTGTGCAATCCCTCCTGGATACACGAGTGGTAGTGTAGAGACAGGAGATGCTATTCGACCCTGTTTCTTGTTCCAAAGCCAAATCGGTCCTTCTGGCATATACTCAATCTCAAAGCATTGAACAAATTTGTGAGAGTGTCCAAATTCCATATGGAAACTCTGCGCTCTATTGTACTGGCCATGGAGCCCGACGACTATATGGTATCCCTGGACATACAGGATGCTTACCTGCACATGCCTATTGCCGTATCGCATCAACAATATCTGCGGTTTGCTATTGGTAACCTCCATTATCAGTTCCAGGCTTTGCCACTTGGACTGGCCACGGCCCCACGGATATTCACCAAGGTCATGAGGTCATGGCCGTGATGATGGCCCTTCTCCACTGTCAGGGAATCAGGATCTTGCCCTATCTGGATGACTTACTGATCCTGGCGAACTCCCAAGATGTCATCTGGAACTGACAGTCCAATTCCTACAAGCCCACAGGTGGCTCATCAACTGGAAAAAGTCCTCACTGGTCCCTGCTTGGAACATGGTGCAGCTGGGGGCACCGCTGGGGACACACAGCCAGAGATTGTTTCTGTCTCCGGAGAAAGTGCTGAAACTTCAGGACAGGATCAGATACTTCCTCTCTCGCCCAAGAGTATCGATACACTCGGTGATGCAAGTACTAGGCCTTGTGGTGTCTGCTTTCGACATGGTAGAGTACGCTCAATTTAATTCCTGCCCTCTGCAGAGGTTAATCCTTTCCAAGTGGGATGGCCTGCCCCATCGGATCAGGTCTCAAATGAGCTACTTGACTCCGGAGGTTCGTCTGTCACTGAGCTGGTGGCTACAGGACCAACAGTTGAGCAGAGGCTGTCCCTTCTGGAACTCCAGGTCTTCCTGACAACGGATGCCAGTCTGCGGGATTAGGGCGCGGTGTTGGAGCAACACTCTCTCCAGGGTCGGTGGACCAGGGAGGAATCTCTCCTCCCGATAAACATTCTTGAATTGTGGGCAGTGTTCAATATGTTGACGCTTGCCGTGCCTCTGGTACAGAACAGGCCTGTTCAAGTACAATCAGACAACCACCACGGTGGTGTACATAAATCATCAAGGTGGCACTCGAAGCCACATGGCAATGCATAAAGTATCAAAAATCCTCCGTTGGGCGGAACACCATCTGCCAGCAATATCAGCAGTGTTCATTCCCGGAGTCCTATACTGGGAAGCGGATTTCCTTAGTCGCCAGGATGTTCACGCCAGAGAGTGGAGTCTTCATCCGGAAGTCTTTCAACTCCTAGTGGACAAGTGGGGCCTACCAGATGTAGACCTGATGGCGTCTCAACACAATCGAAAGGTTCCGGTCTGCGGATCAAAGACAAGGGATCCTCAAGTTGCATTCGTGGATGCACTGGCAATTCCATGGAACTTTCGGCTGCCATATGTGTTCCCTCCAGTGTCACTCCTGCCCAGGGTACTACTGAAGTTCAAGCAAGAAAGAGGAATACTACTTCTAGTCGCTCCAGCGTGGCACAGACGGCATTGGTTCTTAGACCTGCAGGGTCTCTCGATAGTGTCCTCTTCAACTTCCTCAACACCCAGACCTCCTCGTTCAGGGCCCTTGTATCTACCCGGACCTGACCAGACTGGCGTGGCTCTTGAAGCTTCACTCTTGAGGGCCAAAGGATTCTCCGAGGCGGTTATTCAAACTATATTGAAGGCCCGAAAACTGGCTTCTGCACTTTTTTTACAGGGTCTGGAACTCTTACTTCACATGGTGCGCTGCTAAGAATTATGATGCCTATTCGTTCAGAACTTCCAGGCTTTTGGCTTTTCTGCAACATGGCCTGGATTAGGGCCTTCGTCAGGCCTCCCTCAAGGTTCATATATCTGCCTTGTCGGTGTGGTTTCAGAGCTAAATTGAGTCTATTCCTGATGTTCATACTTTCACTCAGAGTGTTTTATGGATTCAGCTTCCCTATGTCCCTCCTGTGGCGCCATGGGATCTGTCTGTTGTCTTAAATGCCCTACAAGAGTCTCCATTTGAACCTCTTGACTCTGTGGACCTTAAATGCCTTACACTTAGGGTGGTGTTTCTGCTGGCTATTGCCTCTGCTAGGAGGGTGTCGGACTTAGGCGCTTTGTCCTGTCGTCCACCCTTTTTTATTTTTCACTGTGACCGGGCAGTTCTTCGAACTCGTCTTGGTTATCTACCTAAAGTTGTATCTTCTTTCCATTTTAACCAAGAGATTGTGGTTCCGGCCTTTACCTCTTCATTCTTTGGAAGACAAACCAGGTCTTTGAATGTGGTACGGGCTCTCCGTATATATGTAGAAAGGTCTGCCTCTATCCGGAGGTCAGATATCCTTTTTGTACTTTTTGGTTTTCACAAACGTGGCTGACCTGCGAATAAGCAAACCTTGGCCAGATACATTAGAATGGTGATACTATTAGGCTGGACTCCCAGCTCCTGCTGCTATCAAAACCCATTCTACTCTGTGTCACTGGCCTAGGTTGGGGGTGTTGTGAACTCGGGGGTTCTCCCGATGGTAGGGGAGAGGAACCACAGTTGGGTCGGAACAGGGATGGCTTGATATAGGTCTTCCTCATACAGGACTCTGACAGTAAAGCTTGGTGAAAATATGAAAGAACTTTATTGCAGGAAGGGAGCAACACAATGTCACATAGCAGAGAAGGAACGTATGGGGGGAATGTCCAGGCCTATAGGAGAACTTGTAAGCAATGTTAAAGATTCCAGGAAAAGAAGTACTTGTGAGTGTTGGTACAAGATAATAGTGACTGAAGAACTTGTGAGTGATGTTTTTAAAGATACTGATGATTTGAAGAACTGGTGAACGGTGGTTAAAGACTGATGATTTGAAACACTTGTGAGCGGTGGTTAAAGACACTGATGATTTGTATGACTTGAGAGCGGTGACTAAAGATACTGATGATTTATAGAATTTGTGAGCGGTGGTTAAAGACACTGATGATTTGTATGACTTGAGAGCGGTGATGAAAGACACTGTAGAACTTGAGAACGGTGGTTAAAGACACTGATGATTTGTATGACTTGAGCGGTGGTTAAAGACACTGGTAACTTGCAAAACTTGGGAGCGGTGGTTAAAGACACTGATGACTTGTAGAATTTGAGAACGGTGTTTAAAGACACTGATGACTTGTAGAACTTGAGAGCGGTGTTTAAAGACACTGATGACTTGTAGAACTTGAGAGCGGCGTTTAGCCCGCAGCCCACGCTGACTCCAAGAAGCACTGGTGACTGGATTGCAGAGGAACACACCAGCCACTGTATATGCTGGAACTGTGCAGCAACTGGCACCTGGAAGTGCCGGAGACACTGGGGTACGACTGCAGAGAGATTTGCCGGGAACAAGAGCACTGGCATCCACTTCAGGGGAAAAGACGATACTCAGGCGCCGAGGCTCTGCCCGGCGTCTGCCTTTGAATCTCCCGCCTCCGCTGGATTGGCGGAACAGTCTGATGACGTCACCTGCTCCCCACCCACGTGATGCCGGGTGTCATGGCTGCGCCCCTGCCCCGGGGAACCGCCGGGAGCCGCGCCAGCCAGACGCCGGAGCCCGTGGACCATCGAAGGCGGAGGCCGCAACACAGGCCAGCAGGCACGCAGGGGTAAGCGCGGTGATCGCCGCCTATGGCGTGTGACACTCGGTCTATTGGACCTTCTTGGGAGGCCCACCGTGGTGCGTCCTCTGAACACTTGTGCAAGGTGGCTGCGTGGTCCTCCATGAACACGTTCATTAGGTTCTATGCCTTTGATACTTCCGCCTCCCAGGATGCTTCCTTTGGATACTGGGTTCTTGTGCCCGCTACGGTGCGTCCCCTCCCATGAGGAACTGCTTTAGGACATCCCTGATGTATTCCCTGTGGTATCCCAGTGTACCCCGCTGCAGATAAAGAGATTTATGGTAGACTTACCATAGTTAAATCTCTTTCTGCGAGGTACACTGGATTCCACGGGGCGCCCACCCTGACACACTTAGCTTCTTTGGGTTTGTATGGCATTAGCCGCTGGTCCCTTCTCCTGTCGTGAGAATGTGGTTCTATGTGACTAACATCTGCCATCTCTCTTACCTGCTACTGCATTGGACTGGTTAACGAAACTGAGCTCCAGTGCCCGTAGGCGGGGTTATAGAGGAGGTGGCGCAGTGCATCCTGGGAACAGTCAAAGCTTTAGCCTGTTGGTGCCTCGGATCAAGATCCAACTCTACACCCCAATGTATTCCCTGTGGAATCCAGTGTATAGTAAATACTGCTAGTGCGTGCATGGGCTAGGCTCTTGATAAATACAGTAAATACTGCTAGAGTATGCCTGATGATGTACCATATTAGGCAAAGGGGGGTATTTCGGTTGTTTTTAGGTCGAATTTATATTCGACCTACTCAATGCCCATGCCGTTTAAAAAAAAAAAAAACGGGCGAAAATGCACGCAGTTGAATACCCTGTGCCGAATTAGTGCCATCTTTTTGACCAGTCGAAAAAAACGGCACTTAATTGAATACCCCCCTTAGACTTAATTGTTAGTACTAGTAGGGTAAGCTTGCCGGCACTGTGATAGCCAAAGGCAGAAATCTCTAATAACTACATGCCACTGGGATTGGTTTAGGGTGGCTTGCGTGGCATCTTCAATATGGAAGTGCAATGGTTGAATGTCTTGGGCAGCCTGCCTTAGCCATGTTTTCTTTAGCGCATCACATGCTATATTCCATCCATCCAGGCGTGTGTAATTTAGGCACTGGTATGATATTCTTTTAGGCTCCATTCTGCAGACAAGTTAGAACCACTTTGAATGCTGTTTTTTTAATATAGGATTTAATTGTGGGTTAGTCTTAGCATAGTTTTCAGATGTTTTAATTTCTTCAGCAGTCTGTTAGTTTTACTTGTAATATGTTTCGTAAGCACCTCATTTGGAAATGTTCCAGCCTTGTTAGGTCATTTTTAAGGATTGTCCATGATTCTGAACCATAAAGTAATATAGTTCTAGCCGATATGTTGAATACCTTACTTTTTGTGGCAGTGGAAATGTCCTGGTTTCAGAGGCTTTATTTCAGAGTTGCAAAGGCAGCTGTGGCACAACCACCACTAGTGATGTCGCATGGAGCAGCAATCCGTTGACCGTTGATAGTTAAACCCAGGTGTTTAAAGGTATCCACTTGTTCAGTGATGTTTCCATCTAGTTTTTGCTGCACAGGCTTAGTTCCAGTAAAACTTTACTTTTTCCCCCTGCATTTATTTGTAAGCCAAGCTTTACCACATTTGTGCAGGGCTTATTTAGGATGTTTTGGGCACCCTGCATGTTTTCGGCTAGAAGGGACTATATCATCGGCGTAGACTAGATCTGCGTTTGGTGTATGTTTGCCAGTAGCAGTGCCCATTTCATTTAGAAAAGTTTTTCAGAGAATCCAGTCACATATAGACAGGAATTGCTCCGTTTTGCGCACCCTGGTGGTAGCTGCGGGGAAAAACAATTGAATTGGCCCATAAGGGTGTTATGTGGTATGTTCTCCGCCTTAAGGGCACACCAAACAGATTCTTGGTCCACATTGTCAAAGGCACATTTAAAGTCAACAAAAACTAGAAAAAGTTCTTTCTTTGATTGTAGGCGTGATTTGAGTATTTGCCTGATAGCGAAAATATCGTCACTGCATCCTCCACTGGTCCTAAATCCAGCTTGTTCTCTGCAGTTGCTTTCTCGTACTTTAATAGCCTTGAGTCTATAATTGATGTTAATAGTTTGCTGGATTTTGCTAGTAAACTTATGTCTCTGTAGTTTTTATAATGTGTAGGGTCACCTATTTTGTGAATGGGAACTATTATGGCGTTTTTGAAGTCTTCTGGCACACAGCAGTATATCCAGGCAATTGCATACAATTTCCTTAATGTACCAGATTAATAACAGCAATGCCCTGTAGAAAATACACCATTGTCCTGTGCAGTATAAGATAACCTGTATAATTCAGGTGCGCAGTCTGGAACCAGATCCCTAGAGGAGGAGGTGGGCCCCCAGGCAGAGTGGGGCCCCTGCTGGTTTTCATGCACGCCTGTGGGCCAGTCCATCCCTGCGACACACACTTTTCCATTGACTAACCCCAGCCTTTGCTCATAGGTCGGAAAATCTTTATTTCTCTTATGTCCTAGAGGATGCTGGGGACTCCGTAAGGACCATGGGGTATAGACGGGATCCGCAGGAGACATGGGCACTATAAAGAACTTTTAGTATGGGTGTGCACTGGCTCCTCGCTCTATGCCCCTCCTGCAGACCTCAGTTAGATTTTGTGCCCAGAGGAGATAGGGTGCATTACAGGGGAGCTCTCCTGAGTTTATCTGAAAAATAATTTTGTTAGGTTTTTTATTTTCAGGGAGCACTGCTGGCAATAGGCTCCCTGCATCGTGGGACTGAGGAGAAAGAATCAGACCTACTTAAGTGATAGGCGCTGCTTCGTAGGCTACTGGACATTATTAGCTCCAGAGGGAGTCGGAACGCAGGTCTCACCCCGCCGTTCGTCCCAGAGCCGCGCCGCCGTCCTCCTCGCAGAGCCGGAAGATAGAAGCCGGGTGAGTATAAGAAGAAAAGAAGACTTCAAGGCGGCAGAAGACTTCAGATATTCACTGAGGTAAGCGCGCATTGCTCCCACACACTACACACACTGAACAGGCACTGATGGGTGCAGGGCGCAGGGGGGGCGGCGCCCTGGGCAGCAATAAACCTCTGGACTGGCAATAAGGGTACATTAGGCTGCGGAGGCAGTAAATGCAGAGATCCCCCGCCATTTTTTGTATATTGAAGCGGGACCGAAGCCTGCCGCTGGTGGGGGCGGAGCTTGATTCCTCAGCACTAACAGCGCCATTTTCTCCACAGAACGCTGCAGAGAAGCTGGCTCCCCGGACTCTCCCCTGCTGAACTCGGTGACAGAGGGCTGAAAAGAGGGGGGGGGGGGCACTTTTAAGGCGCAGTGAGTGTATACACATTGATTTATATATATATATAAAAAGCGCTATCTGGGTTTTATTCCAGTGTCAGTTGGCGCTGGGTGTGTGCTGGCATACTCTCTCTCTGTCTCTCCAAAGGGCCTTGTTGTGGAATTGTCCCCTTATAGATTTATCCCTGTGTGTGTGGGGGTGTCGGTACGTGCGTGTCGGGATGTCTGAAGCGGAAGGCTCGTCCAAGGAGGAGGTTGAGCAGATGAGTGGTGTGTCTCCGTCGGCAACGCCGACTCATGATTTGATGGACATGTGGCATATGTTAAATGCAAGTGTGGCCTCATTACATAAGAGACTGGACAAAGCAGAGTCCAGGGAGAAAGCAGGGAGTCAGTCCACGGTTTGGACTGGGTCACAGGGCCCTTCTGGGTCTCAAAAACGTCCCCTATCCCAAATAGTAGACACTGATACCGACACGGATTCTGACTCCAGTGTCGACTACGATGATGCAAAATTACACCCAAGGGTGGCAAAAAGTATTCAGTGTATGATTATTGCAATAAAAGATGTTTTGCATATCACTGATGACCCCTCTGTCCCTGACATGAGGGTGCGCATGTATAAGGAATACAAACCTGAGGTAACCTTTCTCCCATCCCATGAGCTTAACGAGTTATTTAAAAAGGCTTGGGAAACTCCAGATAAAAAACTGCAGATTCCCAAAAGGGTTCTTATGGCGTATCCTTTCCCTGCACAGAACAGGGTACGTTGGGAATCCTCTCCCAGGGTGGACAAAGCTTTAACACGCTTGTCCAAGAAGGTGGCGCTACCGTCTGCGGACACGGCAGCCCTCAAGGATCCTGCTGATCGGAGACAGGAAACTACTTTAAAGTCTATTTATGCGCATACAGGTGCTTTGCTCAGACCGGCAATAGCATCGGCATGGGTGTGTAGTGCAGTTGCAGCGTGGACAGATACCTTGTCAGCTGACCTTGATACCCTGAACAGGGATACCATTTTATTGACCTTAGCCCACATTAAAGACGCAGTCTTATATATGAGGGACGCTCAAAGAGACGTGGGGCTGCTGGGTTCCAGAGCCAATGCCATGGCTATTTCTGCGAGACGAGCTCTATGGACCCGCCAATGGACGGGTGATGCAGACTCAAAGAAGCATATGGAGGTTTTACCTTACAAGGGTGAAGTGTTGTTTGGGGATGGGCTCGCGGACCTGATTTCCACAGCTACCGCGGGTAAATCTACCTTTTTACCTTTTGTTCCCCAACAGGTGGGTCGGAGCAGGGATGGTCGGATATAGGATTTCCTCATACAAGACTCTGATAGTTAGGTTTGGTGAAAGAATGCTGAGGAACTTTATTAAGGGAAGGGAGCAATACAGCGGCACATGAAAGAAAGTGAACTTGTGGGCAATGTCCAAAAGTTACTGGAGAATACGTGAGCACTGTTCAACTGATGAATGAAGAATTTGTGAGCGATGTTTAAAGACACTGATGAATGAAGAACTTGTGAGCGATGGTAAATGACACTGAAGAATTTGTGAGCGATGTTTTAAAGGCACTGATGAATGAAGAACTTGTGAGCGATGGTGAAAGACACTGAAGAATTTGTGAGCGATGTTTAAAGACACTGATGAATGAGGAACTTGTGAGCGATGGTGAATGACACTGAAGAATTGGTGAGCGATGTATAAGTAAACTGATGAATGAGGAACTTGTGAGCGATGGTGAATGACACTGAACGCTGGAAACACTAAAGTTGGTTCGGCCCGCAGGCCTTGCTGAATCCAGGGAGCGCTGGCAACTGCACTGCAGAGGAACACACTAGTTGCTCGGATCGCTGGAGACTGTGCTGCAGGAAGGCACCCTGAATGCTAGATGCACTGGAGTATAGCTGCTGGGAAACACACTACGTACGGGAGCTCTGGCATCCACTTCTGAAAAGAGACGATACTCAGGCGCCGAGGCTCTGCCCAGCGTCCGGTTTTGAATCTCCCGCCTCTATTGGATTGGTGAAGCGGGTTCGTGACATCACCTGCTCCCCGCCCACGTGACGCCGGCTGTCATGGCGGCGCCCACGCTCCGGGGAGCCGCGCCAGCCAGACGCCGGGACCCGAGGACCGCCGGAGACGAGGATCGCCAAACGGACCAGCAGCCACGCAGGGGTAAGCGCGGCGGTCGCTGCCCCTGGCGTGTGACAGAATCGCTAAGAGCGGTCATCGCCAGCCTGGAAGGGGGGTATTTTATGGTGTCACTGGACATAAAGGATGCGTACCTTCATGTCCCCATTTATCCACCTCATCAGGCGTACCTAAGATTTGCGGTACAGGACTGTCATTACCAATTTCAGATGTTGCCGTTTGGTCTCTCAACGGCTCCGAGGATTTTCACCAAGGTAATGGCGGAAATGATGGTGCTCCTGCGCAAGCAGGGTGTCACAATTATCCCGTACTTGGACGATCTCCTCATAAAAGCGAGATCAAGAGAGCAGTTGCTGAACAGCGTATCTCTTTCGCTGAAAGTGTTACAACAACACGGCTGGATTCTCAATATCCCAAAGTCGCAGTTGGTTCCTACGACTCGTCTGCCTTTCTTGGGCATGATTCTGGACACGACCCAGAAACGGGTTTATCTTCCCATAG
Source organism: Pseudophryne corroboree (assembly GCF_028390025.1). NCBI lineage: Eukaryota > Metazoa > Chordata > Amphibia > Anura > Myobatrachidae > Pseudophryne > Pseudophryne corroboree. The sequence goes on from NC_086455.1 coordinate 112,203,724, forward strand.
AAAAAGCCCAGGAACTTATGACTCTGGTCAGGAACCTTTTGAAATCAAGACAGGTGTCCGTGCATCATTGCACTCGAGTCCTGGGAAAGATGGTGGCCTCATACGAGGCCATTCCCTTTGGCAGGTTCCATGCGAGGACTTTCCAATGGGATCTGTTGGACAAGTGGTCCGGATCACATCTACAGATACATCGGTTGATCACCCTGTCCCCCAGGGCCAGGGTGTCGCTCCTGTGGTGGCTGCAGAGTGCTCACCTTCTCGAGGGCCGCAGATTCGGCATTCAGGATTGGATCCTGGTGACCACGGACGCAAGCCTCCGAGGTTGGGGAGCAGTCACACAGGGAAGAAATTTCCAGGGTCTTTAGTCAAGTCAGGAGACTTGTCTGCACATCAACATCCTGGAACTAAGGGCCATATACAACGCCCTACGTCAAGCGGAGGCCTTACTTCGCGACCAACCAGTTCTGATCCAGTCAGACAACATCACTGCAGTGGCTCATGTAAACCGCCAAGGCGGCACAAGGAGCAGAGCGGCAATGGCGGAAGCTACCAGGATTCTTCGCTGGGCGGAGAATCATGTAAGCGCACTGTCAGCAGTGTTCATTCCGGGAGTGGACAACTGGGAAGCAGACTTCCTCAGCAGACACGACCTACACCCGGGAGAGTGGGGACTTCATCCAGAAGTCTATGCACAGATTGTGAGTCGGTGGGAACTACCACAGATAGACATGATGGCGTCCCGCCTCAACAAAAAGTTACAGAGGTACTGCGCCAGGTCAAGGGACCCTCAGGCAGTAGCGATAGACGCCCTCGTGACACCGTGGGTGTTCCGGTCCGTCTATGTATTTCCTCCTCTTTCTCTCATACCCAAGGTGTTGAGAATAGTAAGAAGAAAAGGAGTGAGAACAATCCTCGTTGTTCCAGATTGGCCACGACGGACCTGGTATCCAGATCTGCAGGAAATGCTCACGGAAGATCCGTGGCCTCTTCCTCTAAGGCAGGACCTGTTGCAACAGGGACCCTGTCTTTTCCAAGACTTACCGCGGCTGCGTTTGACGGCATGGCGGTTGAACGCCGGATCCTAGAGGGAAAAGGTATTCCGGTTGAGGTTATCCCTACGCTGATAAAGGCTAGGAAGGAAGTAACAGCAAAACATTATCACCGTATATGGCGAAGATATGTTTCTTGGTGTGAGGCCAGGAATGCTCCTACGGAAGAATTCCATCTGGGCCGTTTCCTTCACTTCCTACAAACTGGAATGGATTTGGGCCTTAAATTAGGCTCCATTAAGGTCCAGATTTCGGCCCTATCCATTTTCTTTCAAAAAGAATTGGCTTCTCTCCCAGAAGTTCAGACTTTTGTTAAGGGAGTGCTGCATATTCAGCCTCCGTTTGTGCCTCTGGTGGCGCCTTGGGACCTTAATGTGGTCTTGGACTTCCTAAAGTCACACTGGTTTGAACCACTGAAAACGGTGGAGTTGAAATATTTCACTTGGAAGGTGGTCATGTTATTAGCCCTGGCTTCGGCTAGGCGAGTGTCGGAATTAGTGGCTTTATCACATAAAAGTCCCTATCTGGTTTTCCATATGGATAGAGCGGAATTGCGGACACGTCCTCAGTTCCTGCCAAAAGTGGTTTCATCCTTTCATATGAACCAACCTATTGTGGTGCCTGTGGCTACACGGGACTTAGAGGATTCCGAGTCGCTTGATGTGGTCACGGCTTTGAAAATTTATGTAGCCAGGACGGCTAGAGTCCGAAAAACAGAAGCACTGTTTGTTCTGTATGCAGCCAACAAGCTTGGCGGCCCTGCTTCAAAGCAGACTCTTGCTCGCTGGATCTGTATCACGATTCAGCAGGCGCATTCTACGTCAGGATTGCCGTTACCTAAATCGATCATGGCCCATTCCACTAGGAAAGTGGGCTCTTCTTGGGCGGCTGCCCGAGGGGTCTCGGCACTACAGCTGTGTCGAGCTGCTACTTGGTCGGGTACAAACACCTTTGCAAAATTCTACAAGTTTGATACCCTGGCTGAGGAGGACCTCATGTTTGCTCAATCGGTGCTGCAGAGTCATCCGCACTCTCCCGCCCGTTTGGGAGCTTTGGTATAATCCCCATGGTCCTTACGGAGTCCCCAGCATCCTCTAGGACGTTAGAGAAAATAATATTTTTACTTACCGGTAAATCTATTTCTCGTAGTCCGTAGAGGATGCTGGGCGCCCGTCCCAAGGCCCTCATTCCGAGTTGTTCGCTCACAAGCTGCTTTTAGCAGCATTGCACACGCTAAGCCGCCGCCTACTGGGAGTGAATCTTAGCTTAGCAAAATTGCGAACGAAAGATTCTCAAAATTGCGAATAGTTATTTCTAAGCAGTTTCTGAGTAGCTCGACACTTACTCTGCCACTGCAATCAGTTCAGTCAGTTTCGTTCCTGGTTTGACGTCACAAACACACCCAGCGTTCGCCCAGACACTCCCCCGTTTCTCCAGCCACTCCCGCGTTTTTCCCAGAAACTGCAGCGTTTTTTCACACACTTTCATAAAACGTCCAGTTTCCGCCCAGAAACACCCACTTCCTGTCAATCACACAACGATCACCAGAACGAAGAAAAAAACCTCATAATGCCGTGAGTAAAATACCAAACTTCTTAGCAAATTTACTTGGCGCAGCCGCAGTGCAAACATTGCGCAGCAATGCGATGAAAAATCGCAGCAATGCGATGAAAAAGAACGAGCGAACAACTCGGAATGAGGGCCCAAGTGCGGACTTCTTCTGCAATACTTGTATATAGTTATTGCTTCAATAAGGGTTACGTTATTGTTGCATCGGGCGTGAACTGATGCTATGTTATTGTCATACTGTTTACTGGATTGTTATCACAAGTTATACAGTGTAATTGGTGTGGCTGGTATGAATCTTGCCCTTGGATTAACAAAAATCCTTTCCTCGTACTGTCCATCTCCTCTGGGCACAGTTCTCTAACTGAGGTCTGGAGGAGGGGCAGAGAGGGAGGAGCCAGTGCACGCCAGGAACTAAATTCTTTCTTAAAGTGCCCATGTCTCCTGCGGAGCCCGTCTCTCCCCATGGTCCTTACGGAGTCCCCAGCATCCTCTATGGACTACGAGAAATAGATTTACCGGTAAGTAAAATCTTATTTCTCTAACGTCCTAGTGGATGCTGGGAACTCCGTAAGGACCATGGGGAATAGCGGGCTCCGAAGGAGGCTGGGCACTCTAGAAAGATCTTAGACTACCTGGTGTGCACTGGCTCCTCCCACTATGACCCTCCTCCAAGCCTCAGTTAGATTTCGTGCCCGGCCGAGGTTGGATGCACACTAGGGGCTCTCCTGAGCTCTTAGAAAGTTATAGTCTTAGAATTTTTTTTTTTTTCAGTGAGACCTGCTGGCAACAGGCTCACTGCAGCGAGGGACTAAGGGGAGAAGAAGCGAACTCGCCTGCTTGCAGCCGGATTGGGCTTCTTAGGCTACTGGACACCATTAGCTCCAGAGGGATCGACCGCAGGCCCAGCCTTGATGTTCGGTCCCGGAGCCGCGCCGCCGTCCCCCTTACAGAGCCAGAAGCAGGAAGATGGTCCGGAAAATCGGCGGCATGAAGACATCCTGTCTTCACCAAGGTAGCGCACAGCACTGCAGCTGTGCGCCATTGCTCCTCATACACACTTCACACTCCGGTCACTGAGGGTGCAGGGCGCTGGGGGGGGGCGCCCTGAGGCAGCAATAAAAACACCTTGGCTGGCTAAAATACCTCAATATATAGCCCCTGGGGCTATATATGAGGTAAATACCCCTGCCAGAATCCCAAAAAAAGCGGGAGAATAGGCCGCGAAAAAGGGGCGGAGCCTATCTCCTCAGCACACTGGCGCCATTTTTCCCTCACAGCTCGGCTGGAAGGAAGCTCCCTGGCTCTTCCCTGCATTTCTACAGTACAGTAAGAGGGAAAAGAGAGGGGGGGCACTAAATTGGCACTGTATACAGTATAAGCAGCTATTAGGGACATAACTCAGTTAGTCCCTGTGTATATATATATAGCGCTCTGGTGTGTGCTGGCATACTCTTACTCTGTCCCCCCAAAGGGCTTTTGTGGGTCCTGTCCTCTATTTGAGCATTCCCTGTGTGTGTGGAGTGTGTCGGTACGGCTGTGTCGACATGTTTGAGGAGGATAATGATGTGGAGGGGGAGCAGATGCCTTTAGCAGAGATGTCACCCCCTGCGGGGCAGACACCTGAGTGGATGGTATTATGGCAAGAAATGAGTGCACGTATAGACTCCTTACATAAAAAATTTGACGACATGCCGACTGTGGGACAGCCGAGTCTTCAGCTCGTGCCTGTCCAAGGGTCTCAAAAGTCATCAGGGGCTCTAAAACGCCCGTTATCTCAGGTGGCACAAGTAGATGTCGACACGGATACTGACGCCAGTGTCGACGACGATGAGTCAAATTTAATGCCCGTTAAGGCCATTCGCTGCATGATTGAGGCAATGAAAGAGGTGTTAAATATTTCTGATTTACATCCAGGTACCACAAAAAAGGGTATTATGTTTGGGGAGAAAAAACTACCTGTAGTTTTTCCCCCGTCAGATGAATTAAATGAAGTGTGTGAAGAAGCGTGGGCTTCCCCTGATAAGAAATTGGTGATTCCTAAGAAATTACTAATGGCGTTCCCTTTCCCGCCAGAGGATAGGTTACGTTGGGAAACACCCCCGAGGGTGGATAAAGCGCTCACACGTTTGTCAAAAAAGGTGGCACTACCGTCCCAGGATACGGCCGCCCTTAAGGAACCTGCTGATAGAAGGCAGGAGGCGATCCTGAAGTCTGTATATACACACTCAGGCATTATACTCAGACCAGCGATTGCGTCAGCTTGGATGTGCAGTGCTGCCGCTGCATGGTCAGATAACCTGTCGGAAAATATTGACACACTAGACAGAGACACGATCCTGTTAACAATTGACCATATCAAAGACTCAGTCTTATACATGAGAGATGCACAGAGGGAAATCTGCCGGCTGGCATCTAAAGTAAGTGCACTATCTATCTCTGCTAGGAGATGCTTATGGACTCGCCAGTGGACTGGAGATGCAGATTCCAAAAGGCACATGGAAGTTTTGCCTTATAAAGGGGAGGAATTATTTGGGGATGGTCTCTCCGACCTAGTTTCCACAGCAACGTCTGGGAAGTCAGCATTTTTACCCCATGTCCCCTCACAGCCTAAGAAGGCGCCATTTTATCAGGTTCAGTCCTTTCGATCCCAGAAAAACAAGCCGGGAAAAGGAGGGTCTTTTCTGTCAAGAGGCAGAGGCAGGGGAAAAAGGCTGCAGCAAACAGCAGGTTCCCAGGAACAAAAGTCCTCCCCCACTTCCTCTTCCAAGTCCGCCGCATGACGGTGGGGCTTCACATGCGGAGCCAGGTACGGTGGGGGCCCGCCTCAGGAATTTCAGCGATCAGTGGGTTCGCTCACAGGTGGATCCCTGGATCCTTCAAATAGTATCTCAGGGATACAGGCTGAAATTCGAGGCGATTCCACCCCGCCGTTTCCTAAAATCCGCCTTGCCGATTGATCCCTCAGACAGGGAGGCAGTGCTAGCGGCAATTCACAAGCTGTATTCCCAGCAGGTGATAATCAAGGTACCCCTACTTCAACAAGGCCGGGGTTACTATTCCACACTATTTGTGGTACCGAAACCGGACGGTTCGGTGAGACCCATTTTAAATTTGAAGTCCTTGAACACATACATAAAAAAAATTCAAGTTCAAGATGGAATCGCTCAGGGCGGTTATTGCAAGCCTGGACGAGGGGGATTACATGGTATCCCTGGACATCAAGGATGCTTACCTGCATGTCCCCATTTACAATTCTCACCAGGAGTACCTCAGATTTGTGGTACAGGATTGCCATTACCAATTCCAGACGCTGCCATTTGGACTCTCCACGGCACCGAGGGTATTTACCAAGGTTATGGCGGAAATGATGATACTCCTTCGAAAAAAGGGAGTTTTAATTATCCCATACTTGGACGATCTCCTAATAAAGGCACGATCCAAGGAACAGTTGTTAGTGGGAGTAGCACTATCTCAGGAAGTGCTGAGCCAGCACGGTTGGATTCTGAATATCCCAAAGTCACAGCTGGTCCCCACGACACGTCTAATGTTCCTGGGAATGATTCTGGACACGGCCCAGAAAAAAGTGTTTCTCCCGGAGGAGAAAGCCAGGGAGTTGTCTTCTCTAGTCAGAGACCTCCTAAAACCAAAACAGGTATCGGTGCATCACTGCACGCGGGTCCTGGGAAAGATGGTAGCTTCTTACGAAGCAATTCCATTCGGCAGGTTCCATGCCAGAATCTTTCAGTGGGACCTGTTGGACAAGTGGTCCGGATCGCATCTTCAGATGCATCGTTTAATAACCCTGTCTCCACGAACCAGGGTGTCTCTTCTGTGGTGGCTGCACAGTGCTCATCTTCTGGAGGGCCGCAGATTCGGCATACAGGACTGGGTCCTGGTGACCACGGATGCCAGCCTACGAGGCTGGGGGGCAGTCACAAAGGGAAGAAATTTCCAAGGACTATGGTCAAGTCAGGAGACTGCCCTTCACATAAATATTCTGGAACTAAGGGCCATTTACAATGCCCTAAGTCAAGCAAAATCCCTGCTCCTACACCAGCCGGTGCTGATCCAGTCAGACAACATCACGGCAGTCGCCCATGTGAATCGACAGGGCGGCACAAGAAGCAGGACGGCGATGGCAGAAGCCACAAAAATTCTCAGATGGGCGGAGAATCATGTACTAGCACTGTCAGCAGTGTTCATCCCGGGAGTGGACAACTGGGAAGCAGACTTTCTCAGCAGGCACGACCTCCACCCGGGAGAGTGGGGACTTCATCCAGAAGTCTTCCAAATGATTGTAAATCAATGGGGTCGTCCACAGGTGGACATGATGGCGTCCCGCATAAACAAAAAACTAGAGAAGTATTGCGCCAGGTCAAGAGACCCTCAGGCGATAGCGGTGGACGCCCTAGTGACACCGTGGGTGTACCGGTCGGTGTATGTGTTCCCTCCTCTACCTCTCATACCAAAGGTACTGAGAATAATAAGAAAGCGAGGAGTAAACACAATTCTCGTGGTTCCGGATTGGCCAAGAAGAGCGTGGTACCCGGAACTTCAAGAGATGATCTCAGAGGACCCTTGGTCCCTGCCGCTCAGACAGGACCTGCTACAGCAGGGCCCCTGTCTGTTCCAAGACTTACCGCGGCTGCGTTTGACGGCATGGCGGTTGAACGCCGGATCCTGAAGGAAAAGGGCATTCCGGAGGAAGTCATTCCTACGCTTATTAAAGCCAGGAAAGATGTTACGGCAAAACATTATCACCGCATATGGCGGAAATATGTTGCATGGTGCGAGGCCAAAAAGGCCCCAACAGAGGAATTTCAACTGGGTCGATTTCTGCATTTCCTGCAAGCAGGAGTGAATATGGGCCTAAAACTAGGCTCCATTAAAGTACAGATTTCGGCTCTGTCGATTTTCTTTCAAAAGGAACTAGCTTCAGTACCTGAAGTTCAGACATTTGTGAAAGGAGTGCTGCATATTCAGCCCCCATTTGTGCCTCCTGTGGCACCTTGGGATCTCAACGTGATGTTGAATTTCTTGAAATCACATTGGTTTGAGCCACTAAAAACCGTGGATCTGAAATATCTCACGTGGAAAGTGGTCATGTTATTGGCCCTGGCATCAGCCAGGCGAGTGTCAGAATTGGCGGCTTTATCATGTAAAAGCCCTTATCTGATTTTTCATATGGATAGGGCAGAATTGAGGACTCGTCCCCAGTTTCTCCCTAAGGTGGTGTCAGCGTTTCACCTGAACCAACCTATTGTGGTGCCTGCGGCTACTAAGGATTTGGAGGACTCCAAGTTGCTAGACGTTGTCAGGGCCCTGAAAATATATGTTTCCAGGACGGCTGGAGTCAGAAAATCTGACTCGCTGTTTATCCTATATGCACCCAACAAGCTGGGTGCTCCTGCTTCTAAGCAGACTATTGCTCGTTGGATTTGTAGTACAATTCAGCTTGCACATACTGTGGCAGGCCTGCCACAGCCAAAATCTGTCAATGCCCATTCCACAAGGAAGGTGGGCTCATCTTGGGCGGCTGCCCGAGGGGTCTCGGCTTTACAACTTTGCCGAGCAGCTACTTGGTCAGGGGCAAACACGTTTGCAAAATTCTATAAATTTGATACCCTGGCTGAGGAGGACCTGGAGTTCTCTCATTCGGTGCTGCAGAGTCATCCGCACTCTCCCGCCCGTTTGGGAGCTTTGGTATAATCCCCATGGTCCTTACGGAGTTCCCAGCATCCACTAGGACGTTAGAGAAAATAAGAATTTACTCACCGGTAATTCTGTTTCTCGTAGTCCGTAGTGGATGCTGGGCGCCCATCCCAAGTGCGGTCTATCTGCAATACTTGTACATAGTTATTGTTAACTAAATCGGGTTATTGTTGAGCCATCTGTTGAGAGGCTCTATCGTTTCATACTGTTAACTGTGTTTCATATCACGAGTTGTTCGGTGTGATTGGTGTGGCTGGTATGAGTCTTACCCGGGATTCAAAATCCTTCCTTATTGTGTACGCTCGTCCGGGCACAGTACCTAACTGAGGCTTGGAGGAGGGTCATAGTGGGAGGAGCCAGTGCACACCAGGTAGTCTAAGATCTTTCTAGAGTGCCCAGCCTCCTTCGGAGCCCGCTATTCCCCATGGTCCTTACGGAGTTCCCAGCATCCACTACGGACTACGAGAAACAGAATTACCGGTGAGTAAATTCTTATTTTTTCTGCCTTGGATACTCAAGCACAGAAAGCGCGAGTACGCCTCCATTATTCTAGTAGCTCCAGATTGGCCTTGTTAGGCATGGTACTCTGATCATCAACTTGTCCTGACAGGCGATCCGTGGCCATTGCCCCTCCAGTTGTATTTCCTTCAACAGGGACCATTTATTTACCACGATTTACAGTTGCTGCATTTAACGGCGTGGCTGTTGACTTCGCCATCTTAAGACGCAAAGGGATTCTGGAAGCAGTAATAGCTACTTTGCTTCGAGCTCAGCAGCCTGTTACATCCGCACACTACCATTGTATTTGGAAGTGGCGTGGAGTTTTCCCACCGATTCGCTCTGCCTTTCCTGCCTGCTCCTCTTCCTACAGGCTGGTTTAGACTCTGGTCTCTGGTTGGAGTCTCTTAACGTCAAGTGTTTGCCAGGTTTAGCTTCTTTATGCACCGCCTGGCCATGATTACGGAACTGCAAACCTTCCCCCAGGGAGTCCTGCGGAACCAGCCGCCTTTTGTTCCACCTACAGCTCTTGGGATCTCAACCTTGTGTTCAACTTTTTCTAATCAGCTGTATTTGAGCCATTGGAAGAGGAAGATCCTGAAGTATCTGTCTTGGAAGACGGTCCTCTTGGTGTTGGTGTCCGATTGGCAGGTGTTGGATCTTCCCCTTACCTTATCTTCCATCATGATCGGGAAGAGCTTTGCACATCACCACCTTTTTTACTGAAGGTGGTTTCGGCGTTTCACATCAACCAGCCGATTGTAGTCCCTGTTTTATCGGCCGATTCTGGTTCTTCCCACTCTTTGGATGTGGTTCAGGCTCTCCATATCTGTGTTGCCAGAATGGCAGCATTGCATAAGACTGATACCTTATTTGTACTCTACAATGTTGTCTGGCGACATAGAGCCGCTTCTAAGCAATCGCTGGCCGATGGATCAGTCTCCCCATTCATCAAGCTGACATTGCCTGCACACGGCCTTCACCTGTCTCTATCTCTGCATACACTACATGCTCAGTGGGAACATCTTAGGTTGCCCGTGGGGTGCTTCTGCAGTGCGGCAGCTTGTTCCATGGTCCACACTTTTGTTCGGTTTTACCGTTTTTACACCTTTACAGCCCCGAACTCTGACTTTCGCTGCAGGGTTCTGCAGTTTTCTCAGCGCGCTCCCGGCCGTGGGGACAGCTTTGGGATGTCACCAGTGTCTTCACTCTTCAGTGTCCCTTAGCGGATGAAGGAGAAAACATGATTTTGGTACTTACTGATAAATCCATTTCTCAGATTCCATAGGGGACACTGGACACCCACTTGTGGTGCTTTTGACTGTCTTTGTTGTTGTACTTGGTGTGACTGCTTGTTGTTGTCGCCTGCTGTGTGTTTACACTTGTTTCATCTGCTTGGTCCTTGTTTGTTGTTTTACTGTTTACTCCTCCGCTTTTTCTCTATTGTCTTGCTCTCCGTCTCTACCCGGGCTCAGTTTTTCTAACTGTGGCTGATGGTACATAGAGGGGGATGAGCCATGTCTAAAGTTTAAAGTGCTGCCTCCACTCATTCGCCTGTCTATACTCCAGTGTCTTCAGTCTCCAGTGTCCCCTATTATCCTCAATGTGATGACCCAAAGCACATGTATCTCTCTGGGATCCTGTGACCTTTGCAGGTACAGTTTAAGTGCACACAGCATAGTATTGCTGCAATATATTTAGGGGCCATAGGTTCAATTCAAGCCACAGCCCTACATGTGTAGATTTTGTATTTTCTCCCCATGTGCGCATGTTTCTCCTGGATTTCTTTGGTTTTCTCCCATATGCCAAAGATTTTCTGGCAGGTTAATTAACATCTGGCAATTATTAACCCTAGTGTTTGTGCGAAAGATTAAATTTTCCGTTGTTGTTTGTTTTATTTTATTTATTTATGCAGCTACTAATGGTGTGTAAACACAGTGAGATTTTTTCTTACGATTTTGACTATATAGTCAAAATCGTAACAAAAGTTAGTGCAGATCGCAAGGTGAAAGTCACCTTGCGGTCCCGCGCGGTCGGCATCGCAAGAGTAGATAGACTGTGCAGGCAACTCAATTTTGACTATCTCTATAGAGAGAGAGTCAACATTGACACTTAGCCAAAATCGCACATAGTCAGTATCGCAAGCACACTCATTATGTGCTTGCGATATTGACTATGTCCCGATCTAGCCCCTGTCGCATAGTGAGAATCGGGCATAGGTGGTCATTCCGAGTAGTTCGCTTGCTAGCAGTTTTTAGCTGCCTTACAAACGCTATGCCGCCTCCCACTGGGAGTGTATTTTAGCTTAGCAGAAGTGCGAATGAAAGGATCGCTAAGCGGCTACAAAATAATTTTGTGCAGTTTTGGAGTAGCTTCAGACCTACTCAGCGCTTGCGATCACTTCAGTCTGTTCAGTTCCTGTTGTGACGTCACGAACACGCCCTGCGTTCGCCCAGCCACGCCTGCGTTTTTCCTGGCACGCCTGCGTTTTTTCGAACCTTCCCTGAATACGGTCAGTTGACACCCAGAAACGCCCTCTTCCTGTCAATTACTCTGCGGCCAGCAGTGCGACTGATAAGCTTCGCTAGACCTTGTGTGAAACTACAACGTTCGTTGTAATAGTACGTTGCGCGTGCGCATTGCGCCGCATGCGCAGAAGTGCCGTTTTTTTGCCTGATCGCTGCACAGCGAACGAAAGCAGATAGCGATCAACTCGGAATGACCCCCATAGCCCAAATCTCACAGTGTGTATGGGCCTATAACAATGATGAAAATGACTACAGGTTGAGTATCCCATATCCAAATATCCGAAATACGGAATATTCTGAAATACGGACTTTTTTGAGGGAGAGTGAGATAGTGAAACTTTTGTTTTTTGGTGGCTCAATGTACACAAACCTTGTTTAATACACAAAGTTATTAAAAATATTGTATTAAATGACCTTCAGGCTGTGTGTATAAGGTGTATATGAAACATAAATGAATTGTGTGAATGTAGACACACTTTGTTTAATGCACAAAGTTATAAAAAATATTGGCTAAAATGACATTCAGGCTGTGTGTATAAGGTGTATATGTAACATAAATGCATTCTGTGCTTAGATTTAGGTCCCATCACCATGATATCTCATTATGGTATGCAATTATTCCAAAATACGGAAAAATCCGATATCCAAAATACCTCTGGTCCCAAGCATTTTGGATAAGGGATACTCAACCTGTACCTGTAAATATTGAGGGTTTTTTTTCTAGTGATTTTGAAGCTTGACATGCAAAGAAAGCACTTAAAGGTTGCTGCCTAATAGCTGTGAATAAGTTCTGTTTACCAAGTAATTAGCAGATATCAGAGTTTTTAATAAAATAGCAGTTTCCAATAATGTATTGTCTGCCGCATTTAAATTGCTATCAGCAGCAGCTACTAACTGATCACTGGTGGAAAATCACTGGTGAAAAATTGCTGATGTGACACTCGGTAATAACATTTAATGGATGTCTTTAGGAACATATTTGCTGTGATGTGTACTAGCCTAATCACTGTGGAAACATTTGCCAGTTTGGCATGGCCCAAAGGGATTCTGGGTGAGAGGAGAAAGCTTTTCTTAGCAGCAGCAGCACAGATTGGCAAAGAGTGTGGTGATAGGGCAGATGGGGACACAGGCTGGGAAAGTGTACAACTGTGTATAGTGTTTGCCCTTCTTTGAATATGATGTATGTCATCACACGTCATGACAGCCCTGATTGTTAATAGACGGCTCATCATCTCTGAAAAAATGTGTTTTCATTAATCCATATACACGTTTTGTAGGCCCTACACACATGCAGATATCACTGCACGATATGAACGATCTCGTTCATTAATGAACGAGATAACGTTCATATCGTGCAGTGTGGAGTCACCAGCGATGAACGATGCGCGGCCCCGCGCTCGTTCATCGCTGGTGACATGTCGGCTGTGCATGCAGGCCAATATGGACGAGATCGTCCATATTTGCCTGCACGTCTATGGAGCCGGGTGACGGGGGGAGTGAAGAAACTTCACTCCCCCCGTCACTGCCCCCCCGCCGCCGGGTCGCCTGTCGGGCCGTATAGGCCGTCGGGCACCTCGGCGGCACATCGCCTAATGTGTAGGGCCCAGTCTTTGTGCATTATATGTAAAAATATGCTCACCAGGTTCATAATTGCGTATGCATTCCATCTATGGTGGTGAAACATAAGCAAAACTTTAAGCTTTTGACTGTCATTTTATAGGGTTTATCTGACAATCAAAATGAATGTTGACATAATAACCAGTTAATTTTTTAATCATTTCCAGAATACTTTCTTCTGTGTTCTGGGCTGTAACAAATTACCCGTTCTGCTCATTACACATGATGCTGATCAGTAGAGTGAGAGCCAGCATTGGCACCTTTCCCCTTGTGCATGCATCACAAATGGCTGGCACTTGCATGCAGCGTATAGCCCACTCACTACCTGATGTTTTCTGATGCATTCCACTGGCAGATATACTGCTGTTGACGTAAAGAACGCTGTTGCATGGGATTATGCTCATACTGTCAGGAAGCTGGGTTTGGATGTTCCAGGAGCTGATTTGGGAGCGTTTCTGTCAGTAGTGCTGGAGTGTGGGAACCGAGGAGGATGGATATAGCTCTTTCTCATAGGCTGAGGCAGGAACTGGAGAAAACGGTAACAATCTCACTTGTGCGGCAGATTGTCCAACAACAGTATGCTATATAGTTCTCTCGCATTTCAGATGGATTTGTCCATATATGTGAACATGTAATAAAAATAAAAAACATTGTAATATTGTTAAAATTAGCACCAAATTTGTTGAAGTAAGGCTACATTTAGGAGTCTTCACAACGGGTGGCACTTGATATCCAGGTGCCAGGATCCCGACTATTCTCTTTTGGGGTGTCCCCGCAAAAGGCTCTTTTGCGCTCGCCCCACTGCCGTCATTCCAGTGGTCGGGATCCCGGCGCCGGTATGCTGGGCGCTGGGATCCCGACAACCTGGCAAGCGTAGTAGACCCTTCGCAACACATTCGGGGAGCATGATAAAGGAAGCAGGGAATCTTATATCCTGGATTGGACTTTATCCACTAATTTCCTTTTCAACATTCACATGTGGAAGCAGAAGTTTGTAACAATATTACACTATTGCAGTGTTCTTTTTTTATTCCATGTTCACATACTGCATATGGACAAATCCGTCTGAAATACTACTGTTGTTGGACAAGCTGAAGTGTAAGTGAGATTGTTATTTTTTTCTATTTGCATACTGTAACTGATAAGTTTGGTGACTTATTGTAGTAATATCTCTGCTGCTTTTAAATGCACAACAAATATAAAGGTTTTGCGCTAACCTGCTGATGGAAATATATAATTTTCTATATATGAATATTCCAATCTCTGGATAACCTACCGCTGCTTCCAAAAAAGAGGTATTTGCAAACCCTCTCATGTAAATAAAAAAAGCAGCACCATTGGATGTGAATACTGAACTGGCCTGTAAGAGATTAGGATAATGTGTATGCTAGAATGGCTGGACTTCTGGTTCTGGGCTGTAATGATTTAGAAACTGACCTGGACTAGTACCGGCTAAGTTATAGGACAGGGCTGGGACTGGCAATGCTTCTAGTGCCAGGCTGGAACCAGCTAGGAAACATGATCAAGTTGGGACTGGCAATGTTTCTAGTACCAGGTTGGAACTGGCTAGGATACAGGATCCGGCTGGGACTGGTAATGCTACTTGATACAGTACAGTGCTGGGACAAGCAGAACCACAGTAACCCCAATACTATGGCTGACAGCTGGATGAGACCCGTAGTACGACAAATGGCTGGTATAGAGTAGGAAACACACTACGATGTATCGGCGAATCAGGGGACTAGGTCTGGTCTCCGATTAAATAGTGTGTTAAACACTGTAGGCTGGGCTCATAGTTCTCTGGACACAGGTTCTGGGAGCAGGGAAGCTGACTGCCAGAAGTCAGGAGCCAAGGACATGGCTAGATAAGCTACGTTGCTCTGGTGTCTTACTACTGTACAGGTGGCCCCCTTTATACCCCCTGCTGGACGGTGATTGGAGGGACTGGGCAGGTTACAACACTCTGTTACGCTACTGAACAGTTTCTGGGTAGATGACTCTCCGCAATATAGAGGCGCCCACAGGATGGAGCCATCATTCAAACATACACAAACTCAATATGGGCTTTATGGAGTGACTTGCTATCTACTTGAATAATTTATATTTTTGCTGAACAGGGGTGGATACATGTTGCAACAGATTAACCATCACTAAAGAGATCAACTGACATTCCTCTAACTTTTTGTAACAAAAATCCATTTCTGTAGCATCCATAAGGGGTATTGGGGACACATTAGTACGATGGGTATAGACAGGGTCCAAAGGAGCCAGTACACGTTAAATCTCTTCCACTGGGTGGTCTGGCTCCTCCCCTCTATGCCCCCTCCTACAAGCAGTTTAGAAAAAAGTCCTCTCAGGAGAAGGATGCACATCTGTGCTAGCTCCAGAGTTTTTCTTAAATTTATTTAAAACTTTCTTTTCTTTTTTTCGGTATGCTGTTTGGGCAACAGCATACCTGCACCGTGGGAGTTAGGGGAGGGGACGGTCACCGGGCTTCTGAGGTGCAGAGCCACTTCCCCGCTGCAGGACCACCGTCCTAAGGTGTTGTTTGTTCAGCGGGGCACTGCGCCTTGGCTGTTGCAGCTGCAGCATGCCACGCACCCCTAACATAGCCTGAAGGTGATCGTCGGTTGTGAGTACACACCGGGGCTCCCGCTTGGGGGGTCCCCCGGTACTTGGTGCGGCAGCAGCGCGGGTGAGGCATACAGGTCCCTCCTGGGGGGGGGGGATCCGCTATAGCCCCTGCGTGAGACTGGCAACCGATGGCTGTATCTGGCATTCATGTATAGCTACAGCAGGTTTAGGAGACAGGGCCAGTATAAATATATATAGGTAGCTCCAGCGCCATTACGGGGGGCGGAGCTACATCAGAGCGGGCTCAGCGGCATTTTGGTGCCATCCTCTGCATAAGCAGCAGCAGCCTTACACAGCTCCTCCAGACTGTCACACGCTGGATCACTGGTACAGGGTGTTTAGTTAGGGGGAGAGCCGCTATTTGTGCACAGATTAATTCCTCTGAGGGATTTACATTGTAAAAACAGTTTTCACTGTTAGATTAAAACGCTGACAACCTCACTGGGGCTCTGCAGTGTGGTGTGTGCTGGGTCCTCTCTTATTTGTGTCTCCTCTCACATTCAGTAGGGCAGGCTTGCATTGTTACCAGTCTGTTGTATGTGTACTGTGTGTTTTCATAATGGTAAAACAAAAGCTATGCTGTGTGTGTCATACCAGATTCCCACTCTCATCTGATACCATATCATGTGAGCAGTGTAGTCAATCTTCACAAAATGCTGAGGACCATGAGGAGGAGAGTCATGAGCCCACCTGGCTGGGGGCTATCAAAACTATGATGTCTGATATTTCATCTCAGCTCACTGCCAATGCTAATAAAACACAAGAACTACAAAAAGCAGTAGCAGATCTAGCTGCCAGGGCTGATGTCCCCCATCCCCCCTGTCTTATACAGGTGCACAAAAACGTGCTTTGCCAGCACTCCTATCAGATTCTGATGATGATATACAGGATTATGGGGATGGTGTGGATCTCTTAAGTAGGGATTCCACTCCTACACATGCTATTGAACCCCTCATTTTAGCTATTAGGGATGTGCTAAAGCTCCCCCTAGAGAACACTGCAAATCAGCAGTCGTTTTTCCTCCCTCAAGACAAACTGATTCTAAAGAATTAGATGATTTATTTAAGTTGGCCTGGAAGAATCCAGATAAAAAATATCAGGTGTCAAAACGTTTTTTTTGCATACATTCCCCTTTGTCCCTGAGGGTAGAAAATTTTGGAAAGAATCTCCGGCTGTAGACGTTTCCGTCTCTTGCCTCTCTAAGAAGGCGGTACTCCCAGCTACGGGCTCCTTTATGGTAAAAGATCCAGGGGATATGAAAAATGACGCTACACTGAATTCCATCCTCATTGCTGCAGGCGTATCTCAAAGACCGGTTATTGCAGGTTGTTGGATGACACATGCAATTCACTCCTGGGCTACTCAAATTCAGGAGGGTCTCTCGGGTGACATGACCCTAGTTAATACGGTGACTTTCCTAAAACACATTAAGGACACTGCAAGTCCTTTGTGACTCCCTAAAAGAGAATGGCAATATTAATGCTAGGACTACTGCTATGGCTGTGTCAGCACGCAGAGCCATATGGCTACGTCAGTGGATTGCAGATGCTGACTCCAAACGCAATGTGGAATCTCTTCCCTTTGCAGGTGAATGGCTTTTTCGAGGCGAATTGGATGCATAGATCTCCAAAGCCACTGCTGGCAAATCCGCGTTTCTTCCTTCGGGGGCTCCGCCTGCTAGACGTACCTACCCGGGACCATCTACTCAGTCCTTGAGATCCACCAGATTTCGATCTAGGGCCAGAGGTGCATCAAATGCAGCTAGAGGCACCAGGGGTAAACCTAAGAAACCAGCCGTTGCCGTCTCTCAAGAACAGAGCACCAGTTCAGCTTCTGCGAAGACCTCAGCATGACGGTGCCCACCCACCCCGGGAGGATCTCGAGGTGGGAGCCCGGCTACGTCACTTCCACCACGTCTGGGAAAGTTCCTGCCAGGGCGCTTGGGTAAGGGACCTTATTTCTCAGGGTTACAATCTGGAGTTCGGTGGTGCTCCTCTCCAATGATTTTTCAAATCAAGCTTACCAGCTTTGGAAAATATGCGTGTTATGCTGCTACAGGCCATCACAAAGTTGGTCCGGTCCCAAGTCATTGTTCCAGTTCCCCTGTAACAACAAGGACAAGGCTATTACTCCAGTCTGTTCGTTGTGCCAAAACGGACGGGTCTGAGGCCGATTTTGAACCTGAATTCCTTGAATCCTTACCTAAAGGTTTTCAAATTCAAGATGGACTCTTTGAGATCAGTGATCGCAGGCCTGGAACGTCAGGAATTCCTAGTGTCCCTGGATATCAAGGACGCCTACCTTCATATCCCAATTTGGCCTCCCCATCAGGCCTATCTGAGATTTGCCCTGAGGAGCGATCACTTACAGTTCCAGGCGTTACCATTTGGCCTGTCTACAGCTCCGAGAGTGTTCTCGAAGGTGATGGCGGAAAGAATGTTCCAGCTCAGGGCCCAGGGGGTCAAAATGGTCCCATAGCTGGACGATCTCCTGATAAAGGCTAGTTCCAGGGAGCTCCTACTGCTCCATATAGATCGCACTAAACACCTTCTGTCACCCCACGGGTGGATTCTCAATCTACAGAAGTCCTACCTGGAGCCATCTCAGTGGATCCTGTTTCTGGGAATGTTGCTGGATACTGAAGAGCAGAAAGTGTTCCTCCCAGAGGACAAAGTGAGAACTTTCCAGGAAATTGTTTGCATGGTTCTCAGACCGACTTGGGTTTCTATTCATCTTTGCATAAGATTATTGGGAAAGATGGTAGCCTCATTCGAGGCCATTCAGTTTGGACGGTTCCATGCCAGACCCTTTCAGCTGGACATCCTGAACAAGTGGTCTGCTTCCCATCTTCAGATGCATCGGATTATTCAATTGTCACCCCGGGCCAGGATTTCACACCTGTGGTGGCTGCAGTCTTCCATTCTCCAAGAAGGTCGACGTTTCGGAATTCAGGATTGGATTCTCCTCACGACCGATGCGAGTCTTGTGAGGATGGGGAGCTGTCACCGAAGGGGTGCAGTTCCAAGGAAGGTGGTCTGCCCAAGAGGCCCTGCGTCCGATCATCATCCTGGAACTTTGGGCTATCTACAATGCCCTGATTCAGGCCTCCCTTCTGCTCCGGGATCAAGCAATCCAGGTACAGTCGGACAACGGCACGGCTGTGGCGTACATCAATCGACAAGAAGGTACAAAAAGCAGGGCCTGCATGAGAGAAGTATCAAGAATATTTCTATGGGCGGAACAAAATGCAATGCCATTGCCCGCAATCTTCATTCTAGGAATAGACAACTGGGAAGTGGACTTTCTGAGTCGCCTCGATCTCCACCCAGGAGAGTGGGGCCTACATTCGCAAGTGTTTCAGCTGTTCATCGACCGGTGGAGTTGCCCCCAGATCGACTTGATAGCGTCTCGCCTCAACAAGAAACTTTGCTCCTATTGCTTGCGAACCAGAGACCCCCAGGCGTGCGCAGTGGATGCACTGACGTCGCCTTGGCCTTACCGGCTGGTCTACATATTTCCTCTGATTCCGTTGATCCCGAAGGTGCTCAAGAGGATCCGGCATCAAGGAGTACAAGCAATTCAGCTTGCCCTGAAGAGCGTGGTACACGGATCTTCTGGACATGTCCATCGAAGACCCTTGGCCTCTACCACTCAGTAGAGATCTTCAACAAGGACTGTTCGCCTACCCAAACTTACAGCGTCTTCGTTTGACGGCATGGAGGTTGAGCGGAACATCCTAGCTCACAAGGGCCTTTTTTCTCGAATGTTGTTGCAACCATGGTTCAGGCCAGGAAACCTGTGACGTCAAAACACTATCGTATCTGGAGGAGATCTGTCTCTTGGTGCGAGGAATGCACGTATCTGCCTGCAATGTTTCACTTGGGACGTTTTCCATGTTTCCTGCAGGCTGGCGTGGATAAGGGCTTACGTCTGGGTTCCATTAAGGTCCAGATTTCATCTCTCTCCGTTTTCTTTCAGAAGAAATTGGCAGTGTTGCCAGAAGTTCAGACCTTCTTGCAAGGAGTACTCCATATACAGACTCCCTTTGTGCTGCCTACGGCACCCTGGGATTTGGATGTAGTGTTGACATTTCTACAGTCCTCCTGGATTGAACCTCTGGTGACTGTAGAAGACCAGTACCTCACGTGGAAGACGGTGATGTTACTGGCCCTGGCTTCTGCTAGACGTATCTCAGAATTGGAGGCCTTATCGTATAAAAGTCCGTACTTGGTCTTTTACGAGGATAGAGCGGAGCACCGGATTAGACAGCAGTTCCTGCCGAAGGTTGTTTTGGCGTTTCATCTGAATCAACCTATTGTGATTCCGTCCTGTTCTGACGCTTCTGCTACTCCGGAGACATTGGATGTTGTGCATGCCTTGAAGATCTATGTCAAGCGTACAGCTCGGATCAGGAAAACTGATTCCTTGTTTGTGTTCTATGATGCGAAGAAAAAGGGTTGCCCTGCTTCCAAGCAGTCCATTACTCGTTGGATTCGACTTACTATCCAACAGGCCTATGTATCGTCAGCCTTACCTGCTCCTAAGTCTCTAAAAGCCCATTCTACTAGATTGGTGGGCTATTCCTGGGCGGCTGCCCGTGGAGTTTCGGCCTAACAACTGTGCCGGGCTGCTACCTGGTCGGGGAAGAACACCTTTGTGAAGTTCTACAAGTTTGATACCCTGGCCAAAGAGGGTACCCAGTTTGGGCAGGCGGTGCTGCAGATGTTTCCGCATGTTCCCGCCCATTCTGGAAGCTTTGGGACATCCCCATCGTACTAATGTCCCCAATATCCCTTATGGATGCTAGAGAAAATAGGATTTTAAATACCTACCGGTAAATCCTTTTCTCGTAGTCCATAAAGGATATTGGGCGCCCGCCTCTGTGCGGTGACTTTCTGCAGGTTCTCTGCTAGATGTTACATGTTCAGACGTTGATGTTTATGTTGCCAGCCGTTGCTGGCCCAGTTGTGTTATGGTGTGCTGGTGTGTAAATCTCACCACACTTCTTGTTCTTATGTTCAAGAATGTGGTTGATAACCCTGGTGATTATCCGCAGCATTGGGACAGCTGCAACGCTGAAACATCACCACCGCCATCGGCCGCGTCCTCCCTCCCCGAAACCTGCATCAACGGTCACCGCCGCTCCCATTACTGCCGCTTCGTCCCGCTGCAGGGGGACACGGCAGCCAAGTAACATCTACGTGAGCAAAGCTGCCTTGGCGGCGGGGGGGTCGTAGCACAACGCTGACCGGGAGGTGACGTCCTTCCACCTCTAGGCGGATAATCTGATACTAATTGTCACACAAATTGTGATTTACTACCAAGGAGAACTATGTTTCATCATTGCTAATAAATATGCACAATTTCTGAAGTCCCCCTGTCAGCAGGAGTTACGCTGAAATATATATAACTCTGCACTTTGTTGGAACTTTGGACATTATCAGCATGCTCCAGTAGGGACTCCATTGTCTATACATTTCTGGTGGTTTATATAGGTGATCATCAAGGACTTATCATTGTGGTTTTATTATATGATACAATTGTTTTTATTTATGCTTGGATATTATATATCCTTTTTGTAAAGTTGGATTAAATTGTCATTCATTTAATGCGCTCTCTTATATGGTCTAATTATATGGATTATATTAGTTTTTAGTGTATTCTATTGGGTATATCAGAATACCTTATGAGAGCTGCTAATTGCACATAACATAGGTTGCAATATTTTATTAGTGTGGTTTATTGATTTTTGTAGCGCCTGATTAATATCTTTTATTGATATTATTGTCTTATCTACAATCAGGCACACTGACGCTAGTCCGCCCCGCATGTCAGGCCCCCCCAGCTTTACATGCTGGCTGGGAGCTACTTGTCGCTGCCTGGGTCGCAACGCCTGCGTTGGCCGGACCGCGCCCACAAAACGGCGGCCTAATGCTGCCGTGCCGCCCCCTCCCGCCCAGTGAGTGCCTCTGTCTGATTGATCAATCAGGCAGAGGCGATCGCTAGGCAACGACAACCATCGTCTTCCAGCCATGCGCCGGTGCATGCGCACTTCTGATCTGATCGATGCGCTGCGATGAACGGCAGTGTGTGATCAGGTCAGAATGACCCCCATGGTTTTGCCCAACTGCTAACAAATTTGCTGCTGCGATCAACTCTGAATTACCCCGACAGTGTTTGTCTTTTGCGTTTCTAGCCAACTACTTTGGCTTAAATCCTAGGTCTCTTAAATATAATTAGCACACAAATGAAAATGTGCTGCCATCATCTGCTACTTCCTCACTTGCAGTACACAGCAGTAAATATTTATAAGTGACAATGGAGCAGCCTTCCTACAGACAGAATACACTCAAATTCCATAACCAGCTAGGTGTGCAGAACAGGGAGTCCAGCAGTGCTGCAGCCTTTACTGGTCTCTGTTGGAGTGCAGTCTCCTCTTATCAGATTGTGATTCAAAGCTGGTTTCCTGTTCATTCTATTTTCGTAGAAAACATATTGCATATTGCGCTTGTGACATTTGTATTTAAGAAGCAGATATGAATACTTATGATCTTAGTGACGTCTGCACAGGGTATGTCCATTCAACAATAAAATAAATATTATATAATGCTGCTATTGCCTGTCTTGTACAGACTTCATAGAGAACTGCAAGAAGGACCCTGCCTCCCCTTACAGCTCTCACTGGCTGCCTGCTAGACACTGGTACAGCCTCTCTTCTTCCCCAGTCAGTGCTGTCAGCACATAGAGCACCACGCAATGGGCACTTGGATTTGCAGCCTCACATGTGGGCCCGCTCAGTTGGCCCCCCCCCTTGCATGTGGATTGATACCACTGCATAAGCTGAATGCCAACAAACCAGATCAGTTTTGGGTTACTTTACTGGTGAAATGCATAGATAACCAAACTTGAAGTCACTAGGATTTCTACACTTGTGCCTAGGGGGGCCACCACGACACAATGCAATTGTTGTTCTACATGACAGCTGTGGAAACTATAAGCTGCAAATATAAACCTTACATGTTATACAGGGAGACCCTCCCTCCCCTCACAGCTCTCACTGGCTGACTGCTAGACAGTGTAATTTCCCTTGCAGCCCAATGTTGTATCTATGGCTGTAATACAGCAGTACAGAATATGAGATTGCAAAGTTATTGTCCTATATTAGCTTTTCTTTAGTCTAATGAGTGTTTTATTTTTAGTACAATGTTTCAAAGTAATTTTTACTGGGGTATTTTTTTAGACAGAAAACTCGGAGTAATTAACAGACAGTCACACTTCTTTCACAGGAATCTGAATTTTGTCAAATAACCTTTATTCTCTGTTCTTTTCCTACATCTGTATGCATTTTGTGGGAAATTATTTGCCTGTTCTGTTTACTTCACCATTGGTTTCCTACATATAGCAAAAATAAAAGTGTAAAATTTTTTTTTTGTGTCTAATAATTAACCCAATTTCTCTTACGTCCTAGGGGGGATACTGGGAATCCATTTAGTAACATGGTGTATAGACAGGTCCACTTGGAGCCATGGGCACTATTGAAGTTTGATAACGGGTGCTGGCTCCTCCCTCTATGCCCCTCCTACCAGACTCAGTCTAGGAAACAGTGCCGAAGGAGCCGGTCACATCTCTGGAAACCTCTGAAGAGGTTTCTGCGTGTATTTTTAAAGTTTGTTATTTTCAGGCATGACTGGATGGCACCAGCCTGCCTGCTTTGTGGGACTTAGGGGTGTGGGACGGCCCAACCCCACTAAGGGTTAATGGTCCCGTTCCCCGCTGACAGGACGCCAGCTCCTGAGGGAACTATTTTCAAGCCGCACCACGGCGAGCGTACATTCCTGCAGCATACCGCCATCCCTAACCGAGCCAGAAGAAAGAAGAGTGGTGTGTACTAAGCCGGAGTCCCGGTTAGCGGGTCACCGGCCATTATGGCGGCATAAGGGTACGGAGACGCACGGCTTCTTACGGGGCGGAATGAGTCTCCAGACTTAGTACACTGTAGCGTACACAGTACCCAGACTGGCATTGCAGCTTAATAGGGGGCTTATTTCATTTTATGCACTCAGACACATAAAGCCAGTATAAAGAAGAGCGGGAAGACCGTGCACCATTGAAGGGACGAGGCTTCACTATGAGCGAATCCAGCAGCTCACAGGCACCATTTTACCCTACTGCAGCTGCACAGACGTTGACTACAGGGACGCGCAACTCCTCCGGAGAGCCTCCAGATTACCTCAGCTGTACCAGGGGGTCATAGCAGGGGGGAGTGTTATACTAGTGTACTAAGTCCCTAATCTAGGTACTTAGTCTGCGACACGGCTAAGCTTGGCTTTAGCGATAAGGGGCGCCGTGTGCTGGTTCTATCCTCTCTCTGTGTCTCTCGGGAAGGGCTCTTTGTGTGTTAATTGTGCGTTTAACCTTTTCCTGTGTGTGTTCTGTCACTGCTGCAGTATGTCAGGCAAAGAGTGTGTTTCATGTAAGGCACAGTGTTCCTCTTCTCCAGGGGGTTCACTAGTGTGTACTCTGTGTAGTATCCCTTCTCAGGCTAGTGGGGCTGATTTCCACCATCTCTACTAAATTATCTCGTAGTGAGAAAGAAATGAAATACTTAAGACAGTCTATGACTGACTTTATGCAAAAGGACTCCGTACTCAGACCAGCGTCTCAGTCCTCTACCATTTGTCTGCAAAATCGTACTTTGGCCCATATCCTGCATTTTGACTCTGATAATGAAGGGTCAGAAATGGAGGAAGGTGAGGTGGACATAGAGGTAGGGGAGAGTACTCTGTCGTAGGGTGTGGAGGCTCTCATAGATTCTATCAGAAAAGTCCTAAATATCCCTGATAAGGTGACAGAGGAGTGTGAGGAATCTTACTTTAATATAAAGAAAAAATCCTCAGCCACTTTTCCCGTATCAAAGGAAGTAAATTCCCTGTTTGAAGAACTGTGGTTTAATCCAGGTAACAAATTTCAAATTCCTAGGCGGTTATTATCATCTTTTCCTTTTCCTCCTGAGGATAGGAAAAAATGGGAAAATCCACTGATAGTGGATACATCAGTCTCCAGGCTCTTGCTTAAAATAGTACTACCTGTTCCTAGTGTAGCCTCCCTAAAGGATACAGCTGATCATAAGATTGAGACTACACTCAAATCTTTGTATACAGCTGCAGGGGTGGCCCAGAGACTCACTATAGCATGTGGGTGGATTACTCGAACCATTGCTAAATGGTCTGGTTATTTAATTGAGGGGTTAGACACCTTACCGCAAGAGGAAATTGTGTTACTCCTGCAGCACATACAAGACTCTGCAAACTTTATGGTGGAAGCCATTAAGGAGATAGGTTTGCTTAGTGCACGCACTACAGCTATGGCAGTGTCGGCACGCAGAGGATTATGGCTACGTCAGTGGACTGCTGACGTGGACTCCAAGAAAGGTGTGGAAGGCCTTTCACAGGTGAGGCCTTATTTGGCAACAAATTCGACAAGTGGATCTCACAAGCTACTGCAGCGGGTAAGTCCACTTATCTACCTTCTGCAGCTCCGCCAGCCAGGAAGGCCTACTCAGGACCCAATTTACAGTCCTTTCAGACTGCCAAGTTTAGGGGCAAGGCCAGAGGTTTTTCTACCGACGCTAGAGGTAAACCACGCAAACCAGCTACTGCTGGTTCACAGGAACAGAGCACAGGCTCTGCCTCCTCAAAACTTTCCGCATGACGGACCGCGATGCCTGAGAGACGGGCAGGGGGGAGGCCGGCTACAATTCTTCAGTCACACCTGGACAAGATCTTGCCAGGATCCCTGGGTCATAGACCTTATATCCCAGGGCTACAGGCTGGAGTTCCAGGATCTCCCACCTCACAGATTCTTCAAATCAGGCTTACCAGTTTCACAAGAAGTGAGAGTAACCTTACAAGAAGCTTTTCAAAAACTGTAACAGACCCAGGTCATTGTTCCAGTTCCACCTCATCTACAAAACAAGGGATACTATTCCAGCTTGTTTGTAGTTCCAAAACCGGACGATTCGGTAAGACCGATTTTGAACCTCAAGTCGTTGAACCCATACTTACGAGTGTTCAAATTCAAGATTGAGTCTCTGAGAGCGGTGATCTCAGGTCTGTAAGAGGGGGAATTCTTAGCATCTTTGAATGTCGAGGATGCGTA
Organism: Pseudophryne corroboree; assembly: GCF_028390025.1. Taxonomy (NCBI): domain Eukaryota; kingdom Metazoa; phylum Chordata; class Amphibia; order Anura; family Myobatrachidae; genus Pseudophryne; species Pseudophryne corroboree. The sequence goes on from NC_086455.1 coordinate 112,229,489, forward strand.
CCTTCACATTCCGATCTGGTCACCTCATCAGGCTTATCTACGGTTTGCACTGCAAGACTGTCACTACCAGTTTCAGGGTGTTCACCAAAGTGATGGCAGAGATGATGGATGTTACTCCGCAGACAGGGAGTAAATGTAATTTCTTACCTGGATGATCTTCTGATAAAGGCTGCGTCCAGGGAGCAGTTGTTGGAGAACATTGGTCTCCCGACCAGACCACTTCTGGATCATGGGTGTATTCTGAACCTACCAAAATCTCACCTAGAACCAATGCAGAACCTTCATTTCCTCGGAATGATACTGGACACAGAGTCTCAGAGTGTTTCTTTTCTTGGAAAAAGCAATGGTGATCCAGTCGATGGTTCGGGCAGTCTTGAAGCCGACCCGAATCTCAGTACATCTGTGCATCCGCCTTCTGGGGAAAATGGTGGCTTCTTACGAAGCAATTCAGTATGGAAGGGTTCATGCGAAGGCTTTGCAGCTGGATCTGTTGGACAAATGGTCCGGATCGCATCTTCACATGCATCAGCGTCACCAAAAGCCAGGATCTCCCTCCTGCGGTGGCTACAAACTTCTCACCTAGTGGAGGGTCGAAGGTCCAGGATTCAGAATTGGATTCTGCTAACCATAGACGCAAGCCTCAGAGGCTGGTGTGCAGTTCCAAGGAAGATGGTCAGGTCAGGAAATCATTCTTCCGATAGACATCCTGGAACTCAGGGCTATCTACAACGCCCGTCTTCAGAATCAGGCCATTCAAGTTCAGTTGGACAATGTGACAGCGGTGTCTTACATCAACCGACAGGGAGGAACGAAAAGCAGGGCCGCAATGTCAGAGGTGTCAAGAATTCTCCTCTGCGGCAAAACGCGCCTTGGCATTGTCGGCGTTCTTCATTACGGGAGTAGACAACTGGGAAGCAGACTTCCTCAGCAGATACGACCTGCACCCGTGGGAATGAGGCTTCCACCTGGAGGTGTTCCAGTGGCTGACACGTCGGTGGGGGTTATCCACAAACCGACACGATGGCCTCTCGACTCCATCCAGGGGACTGGGGTCTCCATCCGGAGGTGTTCAAGGAGGGAACAGATCTTTGGGGCGTACCCCAGATCGACATGATGGCCTCTCGTCTCAACAAGAAGCTTCGGCAGTATTGTTCCAGGTCGAGGGACCCGCAAGCAGTGGCGGTGGATGCCCTAGTGACTCCGTGGGTGTTCCAGTCAGTGTACGTGTTTCCTCCACTTCCACTCATACCAAGAGTTCTAAAGCTCATAAGGAGACCAAGGGTTCAAGCGATCCTCATTGCTCCAGACTGGCAAAGAAGGGCTTGGTACGCGGATCTTCTGGATCTCCTGCGGTGGAGTTTCAACTGGGACGGTTTCTCCTCTCCCTACAAGCCGGTGTGGATATGGGCCTGAGGTTGGGATCTGTGAAGGTCCAGATTTCGGCCCTATCCATTTTCTTCCAGAAACAATTGCTGCCCTCCCTGAGGTTCAGACCTTTTTGAAGGGAGTTCTGCACATCCAACCTCTCTTTGTACCGCCTACGGCGCCTTGGGACCTTAACGTGGTGTTGCAGTTCCTCCAATCAGACTGGTTCGAGCCTCTGCAGGAGGTTGAGATCAGATTTCTTACATGGAAGGCTGTCACGTTGTTGGCCTTAGCTTCTGCTAGACGTGTGTCGGAGTTTGGGGCTTTGTCCTGTAAAAGCCCATACTTGATCTTCCACGAAGATAGAGCTGAGCTCCGGACACGTCAGCAGTTTCTTCCGAAGGTTGTATCGGCATTTCATATCAACCAACCTATTGTGGTGCCAGTGGCTACTGACTCCTCAATTTCATCGAAGTCCTTGGATGTTGTAAGGGCTCTGAAAATCTGCGTGAAGAGGGCTGCTCGTCACAGAAAATCGGACTTTCTGTTTGTCCTGTATGATCCCAAGAAAATTGGGTGTCCTTCTAAGCAGATGATCTCTCGCTGGATCAGGTTCACTATCCAGTATGCGTATGCTACGGCAGGATTGCCGTGTCCTACGTCTTTCAAGGCCCACTCTACTCATAAGGTGGGGTCTTCCTGGGCAGCTGCCCGGGGGGTTTCGGCATTACAACTTTGCCGAGCTGCAACTTGATCTGGGTCGAACACGTTTGCAAAGTTCTACAAGTTCGATACTTTGACTGAACTTCAGATCATCAGAGGCCAATCAGTTCTGCAGGAGCCTCCGCGCTCTCCCTCCCGTTCTCGGAGCTTTGGTACATCCCCATGGTACTAATGTGGACCCCAGCATACTCTCGGACGTAAGAGAAAATAGGATTTTGGTTACCTACCGGTAAATGCTTTTCTCGTAGTCCGTAAAGGATGCTGGGCGCCCGCCCAGTGCTTCGTTTTCCTGCTATCGTTATTTGGTTCAGTACAACTTCGTTTTAGTTGGGTACTGCATTTTTACTTGGTAAGTAATGTTTCAGCGGTTACTGAGTTTTCAAGCTAAGTTAGCTTGATGTGCCTTGTATGTGTGAGCTGGCATGAATCTCACCACTATCTGTGTTAAATCCTTCTCTCAAAGATGTCCGTCTCCTCAGGCACAGTTTCTAGACTGAGTCTGGTAGGAGGGGCATAGAGGGAGGAGCCAGGCCACACTCTCAAACTCTTAAAGTGCCAATGGCTCCTGTTGGACCCGTCTATACCCCATGGTACTAATGTGGACCCCAGCATTCTCTACGGATTATGAGAAAAGGATTTACCGGTAGGTAACCAAAATCCTATTTTCTCTGCCTTGTGGTCGCAGTGCGGCTTCTGAGGCCAAGGACTGCAAAGCAAGACGCAGTTACCTTGGCCTCAGAAGCCGCACTGCGTCTTGCTTTGCAGTCCTTGGCCTCGCCATCCCGGAAAATGGCGACACTACCCCGTTTTCCCCAACGTGAGCTGCCACCGTCCCTCCCCGGGAACGCCTCTGCCTGCGAATCAGGCGTTCGTATATCTGTGCTACAATCTCAGGACCTGTTCTGCACAGGCATGGAACGGGTACTGCGCATGCACAGGACTCAAACATCAGGTATGCGATCCTTACTGAATTAGCCCCAAAATACGAGTTCATCTTAAAGGTGTTCATTGAGAGTGAGGTCCGAACTCGGTGCAGGTCAGTCAAGTTCTTGCACACACACACCTCTTCAAACCATTTTTTTGATGGACCTCGTAAGGTGCAGGTGGACATTGTCATTCTAAGACAGCAAAGAACCTTCCACAAACCATTGCAACAAAGTTAGGATTACACAATGTTGTTTTATAGTTCCCTTCACTGAAATTAAGGGTCCAGGCCAAACCGTGAAAAACGGTCCCAGGCCATTATTTCTCCTCCACCACACTTTCAGTTGTAGTACATACTCGGCCAACATTTTCCTGGCATCTGCCATAGTCATCCACCACACTTTTATACTGGTAGATGTTGGATCATTATTCTTCACTCCTGAGAACAAATCTGCATTGTAAATACAGCATTTAAAAAAAAAAAAAAAGTTCTTCAAATCACACGTTTAGGCGCCAAGAGTAATCTTGCTATTTGTACTCTCCACTGTTAAATATAAAATTATGAGATTTGTTCTGTTTAAAAAGGCAGAGTTTAAAGAAAAAAAAAATATTATTTTTGTTTGTGGTTCATTCATCAGAGGTTTTGGCAAGTGAGAGCTTTAACATAAAGAATATCACGAAGAATAAAATCCTCATTTCAGTTAGTAGAAAATCTATTGCCCGCGGATGGGGAGCCATGTCTCATTTTATACGATGATGTGAGGGAGCTGAGTAAGTACAAATGCTTGGAAAAATTTCATAATTGGTCGAGTGAACTAAATTCTTTATGAAGGAGAAGGTTTGAGTATGTGGCATTAGCATATCAGAAATGTTCGTTAGATCTGGCTTTTCTGCCTGATTTTATTGGTAGACAATAATCTGAATGTAGAACAACAAGGGGAAACCAAGTTTCAGCTAATGATGAGCGATCATAGAAACTTCTTTCATCCACTTTCCCAGCATGCAGTACCACCTGGAAAACGATCTTGTTTTTCAAACCGATACGTATGTGGCAGAAATGACCGCTGTTATTCAAGAGTTTTAAAGGAAAATTCTGTGATTTCCATAAAGTTGGAACAATTGTCAATTACCTGTGAATTCCATTCAGCTAAAATGTAAACATAAAAAACACCCACAGAATTAGATTTTGAAAGGTGTTTTATTCCATAACAGCACAAAATAGTTTTGTGAGGAAACTCTTTCCTAGTAGGACAGGGATTCCCAGCCATAGTCCTCAAGGCACACTAAGGGGCCCTACACACTGGCCGACTTGCCGCCGAGCTGCCCGACGGCGGATACGGCCGACGAGCGACCCGGCGGCGGGGGGGCAGTGAAGGGGGGAGTGAAGTTTCTTCACTCCCCCCGTCACGCGGCTCCATAGAACTGCAGGCAAATATGGACGAGATCGTCCATATTGGCCTGCATGCACAGCCGACGGGGGACCAGCGATGAATGAGCGCGGGACCGCGCATCGTTCATCGCTGGAGCCTCCACACTGAAAGATATGAACGAGTTCTCGTTCATTTATGAACGAGATCGTTCATATCTTTCAAAAAATCGGCCAGTGTGTAGGGCCTATAACAGTCCAGGTTTTGAGGATAGACATACTTGAGCACAGGTGACTTAATTAGTACCTCATTTATTTTGAATTAACCATCTGTGCATAAGCAGGGCTATGACTAAAACTCGGACTGTTAGTGTGCCATGAGGACCAAGGTTGGGAATCACTGCAGTAGGAGATAGCATTAAATGATGCATTGGTGTGCAGTCAGGAACTACTCATTGAGGGATAAGGCTTGTGTGCATATTTTTTTTCCAGTTGACACAGGCTGTTGAAATGCGCTGTGGAGCAGGCTGATATGTAGTATAAGGTATTGGACAAAGTCTGTATGTAATATGCTAATCATGTGGGGTATAAATGAAATACAGTTGCAAGAAAAAGTATGTGAACCATTTGGAATTTCCTCTATTTATTCATAAATTGGTCATAAAATGTGTTCTGATCTTCATCTAAGTCACAACAATAGACAAACACAGTCTGATGAAACTAATACCACACAAACAATTATATGTTCTCATGTTTTTATTGAACACACCATGTAAACATTCACAGTGCAGGGTGGACAAAGTATGTGAGCTCTTGGATTTAATAACTGGTTGACCCGCCTTTGGCAGCAATAACCTCAATCAAACGTTTCCTATAGTTGCATATCGGACCTGCACAACGGTCAGGGGGAATTTTGGACCATTCCTCTTTACAAAAATGTTTCAGTTCAGCAATATTCTTGGGTTGTCTGGTGTGAATTGCTCTCTTGAGGTCATGCCACAGCATCTCAATCGGGTTGAGGTGAGGACTCTGACTGGGCCACTCCAGAAGGCGTATTTCTCTGACGTCCTAGTGGATGCTGGGAACTCCGTAAGGACCATGGGGAATAGCGGCTCCGCAGGAGACTGGGCACAACTAAGAAAGATTTAGGACTACCTGGTGTGCACTGGCTCCTCCCTCTATGCCCCTCCTCCAGACCTCAGTTAGAATTTTGTGCCCGGCCGAGCTGGATGCACACTAGGGGCTCTCCTGAGCTCCTAGAAAAGAAAGTATATTTTAGGTTTTTTATTTTCAGTGAGATCTGCTGGCAACAGACTCACTGCTACGTGGGACTAAGGGGAGAGAAGCGAACCTACCTGCTTGCAGCTAGCTTGGGCTTCTAGGCTACTGGACACCATTAGCTCCAGAGGGATCGAACACAGGCCCAGCCTCGGTCGTCCGGTCCCGGAGCCGTGCCGCCGTCCCCCTTACAGAGCCAGAAGCAAGAAGACGTTCCTGGAAATCGGTGGCAGAAGACTTCGGTCTTCATCAAGGTAGCGCACAGCACTGCAGCTGTGCGCCATTGCTCCCCATGCACACCACATACTCCGGTCACTGATGGGTGCAGGGCGCTGGTGGGGGGGGGGGGGGGGGGGGCGCCCTGGGCTGCAATATGAGTACCTTGCTGGCAAATACCACATAATATAGTCATAAAGACTATATATGTGTAAAATACCCCTGCCAAATATACATTTAAAAAGCGGGAGAAGTCATCCGGAAAAGGGGCGGGGCTATCTCCCTCAGCACACTGGCGCCATTTTCCCTCACAGCTCCGCTGGAAGGACGCTCCCAAGGCTCTCCCCTGCAGTTTCCAGACTACATAGGGTAAAAAAGAAAGGGGGGGCACTAAATTTAGGCGCATATAATATACAGGTTGAGTATCCCATATCCAAATATTCCGAAATACGGAATATTCCGAATTACGGAATTTTTTTCGTGAGAGTGAGATAGTGCAACCTTTGTTTTCTGAAGCTCAATGTCCACAAACTTTGTTTAATACACAAAGTTATTAAAAATATTGTATTAAATGACCTTCAGGCTGTGTGTACAAGGTGTATATGAAACATAAATGAATTGTGTGAATGTACACACACTTTGTTTAATGCACAAAGTTATTAAAAATATTGGCTAAAATGACCTTCAGGCTGTGTGTATAAGGTGTATATGTAACATAAATGCATTCTGTGCTTAGACTTAGGTCCCATCACCATGATATCTCATTATGGTATGCAATTATTCCAAAATACGGAAAATCCGATATCCAAAATTCTTCCGGTCCCAAGCATTTTGGATAAGGGATACTCAACCTGTATATATAGCTGCTATAGGGAAAAATCACTTGTGTAGTGTGTATCCCTGCATTATATAGCGCTCTGGTGTGTGCTGGCATATTCTCTCTCTGTCTCCCCAAAGGACTTTGTGGGGTCCTGTCCTCGTTCAGAGCATTCCCTGTGTGTGTGCGCGGTGTGTCGGTACGGCTGTGTCGACATGTTTGATGAGGCTTATGTGGAGGCGGAGCAGGGGCCGATAAATGTGATGTCACCCCCTGCGGGGTCGACACCTGAATGGATGGACATGTGGAAGGAATTACGTGACAGTGTCAACTCCTTACATAAAAGGTTTGACGACATAGCAGATGTGGGACAGCCGGCTTCTCAGCTCGTGCCTGCCCAGGCGTCTCAAAAGCCATCAGGGGCTCTAAAACGCCCGCTACCTCAGATGGCAGACACAGATGTCGACACGGATACTGACTCCAGTGTCGACGATGATGAGACTAGTGTACATTCCAATAGAGCCACCCGTTACATGATTACGGCAATGAAAAATGTGTTGCACATTTCTGATATTACCCCAGGTGCCACAAAAAAGGGTATTATGTTTGGGGAGAAAAAACTACCAGTGGTTTTTCTCCCTTCTGATGAATTAAATGAAGTATGTGAAGAAGCGTGGGCTTCCCCCGATAAGAAACTGGTAATTTCTAAAAAGTTACTAATGGCGTACCCTTTCCCGACAGAGGATAGATCACGTTGGGAGACATTCCCTAGGGTGGATAAAGCGCTCACACGCCTGTCAAAGAAGGTGGCACTACCGTCTCCGGACACGGCCGCCCTAAAGGAACCTGCTGATAGGAAGCAGGAGGTTATCCTGAAGTCTGTATATACACACTCAGGAATTATACTGAGACCGGCTATTGCTTCAGCATGGATGTGCAGTGCTGCAGCTGCGTGGTCAGATTCCCTGTCGGAAAACATTGATACCCTAGACAGGGACACTATATTGCTAACCATAGAGCATATTAAAGACGCTGTCTTATACATGAGAGATGCACAGGGGGATATTTGCCGGCTGGCATCTAAAATAAACGCAATGTCCATTTCTGCCAGGAGAGGATTGTGGACTCGGCAGTGGACACGAGATGCAGATTCTTAAAGGCACATGGAAGTTTTGCCTTACAAGGGTGAGGAGTTGTTTGGTGATGGTCTCTCGGACCTCGTTTCCACAGCAACAGCTGGGAAGTCAGCATTTTTACCCCATGTTCCCTCACAGCCAAAGAAAGCACCGTATTATCAGGTACAGTCCTTTCGGCCCCAGAAAGGCAAGCGGGTTAGAGGCGCGTCCTTTCTGCCCAGAGGCAGAGGTAGAGGGAAAAAGCTGCAACATACAGCCAGTTCCCAGGAACAAAAGTCCTCCCCCGCTTCCTCTAAGTCCACCGCATGACGCTGGGGCTCCACAGGCGGAGCCAGGTACGGTGGGGGCCCGTCTCAAGAACTTCAGCAACCAGTGGGCTCGTTCACGGGTGGATCCCTGGATTCTACAGGTAGTATCTCAGGGGTACAAGCTGGAATTCGAGACGTCTCCCCCTCGCCGTTTCCTCAAATCTGACTTGCCGACAGCTCCCCCGGACAGGGAGGCAGTGCTGGAGGCGATTCACAAGCTGTATTCTCAGCAGGTGATAATCAAGGTACCCCTCCTTCAACAAGGACGGGGTTACTATTCCACAATGTTTGTGGTACCGAAACCGGACGGTTCGGTGAGACCCATTTTAAATTTAAAATCTTTGAACACTTATATAAGAAGGTTCAAGTTCAAGATGGAATCGCTCAGAGCGGTGATTGCAAGCCTGGACGAGGGGGATTACATGGTGTCACTGGACATCAAGGATGCTTACCTGCATGTCCCCATTTACCCTCCTCACCAGGAGTACCTCAGATTTGTGGTACAGGACTGTCATTACCAATTCCAGACGTTGCCGTTTGGTCTGTCCACGGCTCCGAGGGTATTTACCAAGGTAATGGCCAAAGTGATGATACTCCTTCAGAAAAAGGGAGTTTTAATTATCCCGTACTTGGACGTTCTCCTTATAAAGGCGAGGTCCAGGGAACAGTTGTTGATCGGAGTAGCACTAGCTCGGGAAGTGCTACAACAGCACGGCTGGATCCTGAATATTCCAAAGCCGCAGCTGGTTCCCCTACGACGCGTCTACTGTTCCTGGGGATGGTTCTGGACACAGAACAGAAAAAAGTGTTTCTCCCGGAGGAGCAGGCCAAGGAGTTATCGTCTCTAGTCAGAGACCTCCTAAAACCAAAACAGGTGTCGGTGCACCACTGCACGCGAGTCCTGGGAAAGATGGTGGCTTCTTAAGCAATTCCATTTGGAAGGTTTCATGCAAGGATCTTTCAGTGGGATCTGTTGGACAAGTGGTCCGGGTCGCATCTTCAGATGCATCGGCTGATAACCCTGTCTCCAAGGGCCAGGGTGTCGCTACTGTGGTGGTGCTCATCTTCTAGAGGGCCGCAGATTCGGCATACAGGACTGGATCCTGGTGACCACGGATGCCAGCCTTCGAGGTTGGGGGGCAGTCACACAGGGAAGAAACTTCCAAGGACTATGGACAAGTCAGGAGACTTCCCTACACATAAATATTCTGGAACTAAGGGCCGTTTACAATGCCCTAAGTCAGGCAAGACCCCTGCTTCAACACCAGCCGGTGCTGATACAGTCAGACAACATCACGGCGGTCGCCCATGTAAATCGTCAGGGCGGCACAAGAAGCAGGATGGCGATGGCAGAAGCCACAAGGATTCTCCGATGGGCGGAAAATCATGTGTTAGCACTGTCAGCAGTGTTCATTTCGGGAGTGGACAACTGGGAAGCAGACTTCCTCAGCAGGCACGACCTCCACCCGGGAGAGTGGGGACTTCATCCAGAAGTCTTCCAAATGATTGTACACCGTTGGGAAAGGCCGCAGGTGGACATGATGGCGTCCCGCCTCAACAAAAAGCTAAAAAGATATTGCGCCAGGTCAAGGGACCCTCAGGCGATAGCTGTGGACGCTCTAGTGACACCGTGGGTGTACCAGTCGGTTTATGTGTTCCCTCCTCTGCCTCTCATACCCAAGGTACTGAGAATAATAAGAAGGAGAGGAGTAGGAACTATACTTGTGGTTCCGTATTGGCCAAGAACAGCTTGGTACCCAGAACTTCAAGAAATGATCTCAGAGGACCCATGGCCTCTGCCGCTCAGACAGGACCTGCTGCAGCAGGGACCCTGTCTGTTCCAAGACTTACCGCGACTGCGTTTGACGGCATGGCGGTTGAACGCCGGATCCTGAAGGAAAAGGGCTTTCCGGAGGAAGTCATCCCTACGCTGATTAAAGCTAGGAAGGAGGTGACCGCAAACCATTATCACCGCATATGGCGAAAATATGTTGCGTGGTGTGAGGCCAGAAGGGCCCCAACGGAGGAATTTCAGCTGGGTCGATTTCTGCACTTCCTACAGTCAGGGGTGACTATGGGCCTCAAAATTAGGTTCCATTAAGGTCCAGATTTCGGCTCTGTCGATTTTCTTCCAAAAAGAACTGGCTTCACTGCCTGAAGTTCAGACGTTTGTTAAAGGAGTGCTGCATATTCAGCCCCCTTTTGTGCCTCCAGTGGCACCTTGGGATCTCAACGTGGTGTTGGATTTCCTTAAGTCACATTGGTTTGAGCCACTTAAAACCGTGGAACTAAAATATCTCACGTGGAAAGTGGTCATGCTGTTGGCCTTGGCTTCGGCCAGGCGTGTGTCAGAATTGGCGGCTTTGTCATGTAAAAGCCCTTATCTGATTTTCCATATGGATAGGGCAGAATTGAGGACTCGTCCCCAATTTCTTCCTAAGGTCGTATCTGCTTTTCATTTGAACCAACCTATTGTGGTGCCTGCGGCTACTAAGGACTTGGAGGATTCCAAGTTGCTGGACGTAGTCAGGGCCCTGAAAATCTATGTTTCCAGGACGGATGGAGTCAGGAAAACTGACTCGCTATTTATCCTGTATGCGCCCAACAAGCTGGGTGCTCCTGCTTCAAAGCAGTCTTTTGCTCGCTGGATCTGTAGCACGATTTTAATTGCACATTCTGCGGCTGGACTGCCGCATCCTAAATCTGTAAAAGCCCATTCCACGAGGAAAGTGGGCTCTTCTTGGGCGGCTGCCCGAGGGGTCTCGGCTTTACAACTTTGCCGAGCTGCTACTTGGTCGGGTTCAAACATGTTTGCTAAGTTCTACAAGTTTGATACCCTGGCTGAGGAGGACCTTGCTTTTGCTCATTCAGTGCTGCAGAGTCATCCGCACTCTCCCGCCCGTTTTGGAGCTTTGGTATAATCCCCATGGTCCTTACGGAGTTCCCAGCATCCACTAGGACGTCAGAGAAAATAAGAATTTACTCACCGGTAATTCTATTTCTCGTAGTCCGTAGTGGATGCTGGGCGCCCATCCCAAGTGCGGATTGTCTGCAATACTTGTATATAGTTATTGCCTAACTAAAGGGTTATTGTTTAGAGCCATCTGTTGAGAGGCTCCGTTATTTTTCATACTGTTGACTGGATAAGTGTATCACGAGTTATACGGTGTGATTGGTGTGGCTGGTATGAGTCTTACCCGGGATTCCAAAATCCTTTCCTTATTGTGTCGGCTCTTCCGGGCACAGTATCCTAACTGAGGTCTGAAAGAGGGGCATAGAGAGAGGAGCCAGTGCACATCAGGTAGTCCTAAATCTTTCTTAGTTGTGCCCAGTCTCCTGCGGAGCCGCTATTCCCCATGGTCCTTACGGAGTTCCCAGCATCCACTACGGACTACGAGAAATAGAATTACCGGTGAGTAAATTCTTATTTTTCTTCTGTTGAAGCCATTCTGTTGTTGTTCTACTTCTGTGCTTTGGGTTGTTGTCCTGTTGCATCACCCATCTTCTGTTGAGCTTCAATTGGTGGACAGATGGCCTTAAGTTCTCCTGCAAGAGGTCTTGATAAACTTGGGAATTCATTTTTCCATCGATGATAGCAATCTGTCCAGTCCCTGAGGCAGCAAAGCAGCCCCAAATCATGATGCCCCCTCCACCATACTTCACAGTTGGGATGAGGTTTTGATGTTGGTGTGCTGTGCCTTTATTTCTCCACACATAGTGTTGTGTGTTCCCTCCAAACAACTCAACTTTGGTTTCATCTGTCCACAGAATATTTTGCCAGAAGTGCTGTGGAACATTCAGGTGCTCTTTTGCAAACTTCAAACGTGCAGCAATTGTTTTTTTTTGGACAGCAGTGGCTTCCTCCGTGGTATCCTCCAATGAACTCCATTCTTGTTCAGTGTTTTACGTATGGTAGATTCGGCAACAGAGATGTTAGCATGTGCCAGAGATTTCTGTAAGTCTTTAGCTGACACTCTAGGATTCTTCACCTCATTTAGCATTCTGCGCTGTGCTCTTGCAGTCATCTTTACAGGACGCCCACTCCTAGGGAGAGTAGCAACAGTGCTGAACTTTCTCCATTTATAGACAATTTGTCTTACCGTGGACTGATGAACATCAAGGCTTTTAGAGACACTGTTGTAACACTTTCCAGTTTTATACAAGTCAACAATTCTTAATTGTAGGTCTTCTGAGAGCACTTTTCTGCGAGGCATGGTTCACATCAGGCAATGCTTCTTGAGTATGGCAAACTCAAAACTGGTGTGTGTTTTTTATAGGGCAGGGCAGCTTTAATCAACACCTCCAATCTCGTCTCATTTATTGGACTCCAGGTTGGCTGAATCCTGACTCGAATTAGTTCTTGGAGAAGTCATTAGCCTAGGGGTTCACATACTTTGTCCACCCTGCACTGTGACTGTTCACATGGGGTGTTCAATAAAAACATGAGAACATATAATTGTGTGGTATTAGTTTCAGGAGACTGTGTTTGTCTATTGTTGTGACTTAGATGAAGATCAGAACACATTTTATGACCAATTTATGCACAAATCCAGGAAATTCCAAAGGGTTCACATACTTTTTCTTGCAACTGTATTCCCAGTACTTTGCTGGCCATGTTAGACATGCTGCTTATTTCTGTTAACAAATATAGCATTGCTGCTAGAAATGCTTGCTTTCAGTTTTTTAAAGCTGCATTCCACTTTCTGCAACCTCCGATTTCTAAAGAACCTTTCCCACTTTCGTCATGCATATTTATTTACCTGCTGCTCGCCAATAATGCATCCATCCCAGATCACACTGGGACAGATGTATTAAGCCTGGAGAAGTGATAAAGCAGTGATAAGTGCAAGGTGATAATTCACCATCCAATCAGCTCCAATATGTACACTGACCGTTAGGAGCTGACTGGCTGGTGCGTTATCACCTTCCACTTATCACTGCTTTATCACTTCTCCAGGCCTAATACATCTGCCCCATTGAATGAGTTTTGCTCTGGGATCCTCTATTTCTGTACTGTTAAGGTGTGTACACACGGTAAGATATTTTCTTCCGATTCTGACTATATAGTCAGAATCGGAAGAAAAGATAGTGCAGATCGCAAGGTGACAGTCACCTTGCGATCCCGATCCGATGCCGATGCGCGGCCCCGCGCGGTCGGCATCGGCAGAAAAAATAGGCTGTGCAGGCAAGTCAATCCTGGCTATCTCTATAGAAGAGATAGTCAGGATTGACATCGCACATAGCCAGCATCGCAAACACACTCATTATGTGCTTGCGATACTGGCTAAGTGCCGACCCGGCCCCCTGTCGCACGGTGAGAATCGGATAAGTCCGAATCTCACCGTGTGTATGCACCTTAACACTTGCACATCTGTTTTTGTTCTACTCTTTAATATGATATCAGAGGGGAGAAGGGGGAGGGGCGAGCAGGAGGACTGAAAAAGAAAAGAGATGTAATACCCGTGGTTGTGGCTTCTTTTTGGTCCATGTGGTCTCATTCTTCCCTATTTGGCTGGAAGACGTAGAACAAAGGGCTAGAAACAATTGCTACATGGAGCACAAAGGGGTTCTGGCCTGGGCGACATATTTTTCGTTTTCCAAACTCCCTGATCGTTCAGCTCTCATTACAAAATTTCTAGCTTACAACTTTTAAGCTACTAATACTGCTGCTTGTTTTCTGATTTCTTACATGTCCGTTATTTTATGGAAATGTGCCAGTAAAGGGTAGCTCTGGCCCAAAAATGTAATTTTCCAATAAAAATAACCTATACATGCGAGTACTTATATTTGTGGGTGTTTTTTTACATTTTATTTAGGCAGGTAAATCTGTTCTTGCCAGGCTCTTTCCAACCTCTTACTGCTAGTCCATTTTACTGATTGATACTTTGGCAGAGGCGAGCTGGATTGTCGATGCTCCTCCCCTATTTCAGTACCCATAGTACATCCAGGAAGCATACCTACCTGACACCTGTGACGGTGGGGATGCGGTCAGTATCCCGATGGTTGGGATCATAACAGTTAAGGTGCACACGGAACGATTTGTCCAACGATTGGTTTGTTCCAGTTTGATCAGAAAACCAATTGTTCTGTGTGTATACATAATATTGTTCATGGCATGTTCCAGTGTGGTCGTCCATCGCTTCCCCTCATCTTACTGAATGTTCAAAAGATCAGGAGAAGTGACTGGTGATCCTATGAAGCGCTATGTTTGAGGGTGGGTGTGGCCAGCATAGCGGGCAATCGTGTACCGGATCCGTGAGTATGGCAGAGTATGTTGGCCCGAGGAGCATCCGACGCATATGTGGGTAAACATGGTACTGTGTGCACCCACCATTAGAATACTGACAGTGGAATCCCAGCTTTAACTGTAGTTAGGGATAGACACTAGTGGGAGGGGGCGACGTTGGGTTTATTTTGCGGAAGGGGAGTTAGGTTTAAACTAGTTGCACACTAGGTGAGACATACTGGGCACATCGTCTACTGTGTACCCACTACTGCGCACTCCTGCAGGTCGTTTGCCTGGCAAACAATGGCATACATTGGAATGTGACTGTGAGCGATATATATTGCATGGTCACGCATTATATTGTTCAGTGTGTTCAGGGTTTCCGATGTATCGTTACATCGGCAATCCCGTCGGCTGGGTAAACACATAGTTAAGTGTGTACCCGGCTTTAAAATACTCACCGGGATTCGTTGGGATTCCACTGACGGCATTCTGACCTTTGGGATCCTGTCTGTATTTCCATACTGTCCGCTGGGGAAGGCACCACTGTAGGCAGTTTGTAGTGACTTTTGTATATCAGGTACATCCTAGTGGCAAGAGATCTGTCATCTTGTCAGGAGCTGAGGGGAGTGTTAAGAGGAAACGAGTAAAAACAAGTGTGTATTGTTTGCAAGTATAGCGTAAAACAAACAGTGTAAAGTGTTTTAAATATAGTTTACCTACTTTAACTGTAAGCTTTAAATTAAAAAAATATATCATTTAATGTTTTAAGAGTATTGTCATGGTATACAGTTTTTCCAAAATGCATAAATCCTAGGTTCTTTACAAAGCTTATGTAGGACTGAAGCAACATGTTGACAAAGTCCTGTATAATTTTGTTACTTTTCCTAATAGGTCTGTTTTGAATTGTTTACAAAGGATGGATTTTATACCTTTTGTGGCGATGAAATCCCAGGATTTAATGCCTGAGTGCTTTAGTAGGATGAATAACTGTAGTTAAGTGGTTTATATGCGTAATGTATTTGGGTGGCATTTTTCCAAAATGCGTAACTCCTAGGATCTTTGATTATGCCTCATTTCAGATTGTCATGACCTATAGACATGTATCAATCCATCAATAGGAAGTCTTATTTATATGATTTTAAGGACACAAGTGAGCTCTTGTAATTAGAAAACTATGAAATGGGTAAAAATAATCTCACCGCAACATAGTCACCATTGACGGTATTGGATAACAGGCAGATCCTCTAATATTGCCTACCTTTAAAGTGAGTAATGAAATAAGTGATCAGTCTGCGGCGTTCCTTATTTCAAAGTGAGTTGAATCCCAGTGCAACAAATCTTTCATATTAGTATATTTGTACATCGAGTATTTCATAAATTACAAATTTAGCCCTGTATTTAATACTGCATTATAAGCATAGATTTAAAAACTTCAGGCTTAAACTTGCCGTTTGAATTGCTGGTAGAGACATGCAAACTACACCTTGTGCCTCCATGTCAGCTACAGCAGACTGAGTTAAAATATGTGTGTGCCATGCAGTGGTGTAATACCCTAGACCAGGGGTGGCCAGACTTTTGGAGTCGGCGATCTACTTTGAAAGCTAAAAAGCTTTTGTGATCTACCTAGGAGGAATAATAGCGCGCGCCGTAGGCGCCAGCGCAAAAAAGGGGCATGGCATAATAAAAAAGTGGGCGTGATATAACAAAAAAAGGGACGTAGCCTTGCTGCACAGAGTGTAATGACTGCCTCACACGAAATAACACATTGGCCCCCACAGGTAAAAACCTCAAACACATATGCTCCCACAGTGCCAGATACACACATGCCCCCACAGTACCATGTGCCCACATTGCCAGATATGCCCCCACAGTGCCAGATACAGATATGCCCCCACAGTGCCATGTGCCCACAGTGCTAGATATGCCCCCACAGTGCCAGATTACAGATATGCCCCCACAGTGCCATGTGCCCACAGTGCTAGATATGCCCCCACAGTGCCAGATTACAGATATGCCCCCACAGTGCCATGTGCCCACAGTGCCAGATATGCCCCCACAGTGCGAGATTATAGATATGCCCCCACAGTGCCAGATATGCCCCCACAGTGCCATGTGCCCACAGTGCCAGATATGACCCCGCAGTGCCAGATATGACCCCGCAGTGCCAGATTATAGATATGCCCCCACAGTGCCATGTGCCCGCAGAGCCAGATATGCCCCCACAGTGCCATGTGCCCGCAGAGCCAGATATGCCCCCACAGTGCCACATATGACCCACATTGCCAGATATGCCCCCATAGTAGAGCTCACCGTTACTGTGTGGTGAGCGCCGCGCGCTTCTCATGCCTGCCGCCCTGCATTTCAGTCTGATCTCCGGCGGTGACGGCAGCCAGCGTGTATGTCTCAAATCAGGCGCCGGTCTGTGAGCTCTCATTGGCTAATGAACCGGCACCTGATTTGAGCCATACACTCCGCCGTCACTGCCGGAGACCAGACAGAGGGGCAGAGCGGCAGGCAGGAGAGGCGCGGCTTCGGGTGGCTGGGCGGAGGATCGCGATCGACTGGTCGCATGTCCGCGATCGACCAGTCGATCGCGATCGACTGTTTGGCCACCCCTGCCCTAGACAGTGGAAGCAATGGCCTCAGGAGTCCTGCTGTCAGGGGGGCACCAAGGGGGAAAGACAGAGGGGTCTGCTAAACTAGGACAGATCTCTCCACTCATTTCGTAGTGATTTACTACAGTTACTGCTGCCCATAGAAGGGAGATTGGGTGATCTGCGCAGCAGGATGTTATGTTCCCTTGTTCGGGTGCAACAAGTACCTAACGAGTTGTCCAGACACTGATAGAGCGTAATTTAATAATGTGGGTAGTGATATCTATTGTTATAGTAGCTTATGTATGAATGTAACAATGTACACGTCTGTAGTGCCTTTTTATTTGAGACACAATGCTCGGTCGCATACAAACGCAATGCAGAATAATATTACACAGGGTTGTACAGGTTATAAATCATGCACATATATAAAAGCTTGCGATTCAGGTCTTTGACGGGGTGCCTTAATTTTGAATACACAGTTACTGATATTGATATAGGGGGTCATTCCGAGTTGTTCGCTCGGTAAAAATCTTCGCATCGCAGCGATTTTCCGCTTAATGCGCATGCGCAATGTCCGCACTGCGAATGCGCCAAGTAAATTTGCTGTGCACTTAGGAATTTTACTCACGGCATTTTCATCGTTCTGGCGATCGTTATGTGATTGACAGGAAATGGGTGTTACTGGGCGGAAACAGGACGTTTTATGGGCGTGTGGGAAAAAACGCTACCGTTTCCGGAAAAAACGCAGGAGTGGCCGGAGAAACGGGGGAGTGTCTGGGCGAACGCTGGGTGTGTTTGTGACGTCAAACCAGGAACGACAAGCAGTGAAATGATCGCAGATGCCGAGTAAGTCTGGAGCTACTCAGAAACTGCTACGAGGTGTGTAATCGCAATATTGCGAATACATCGTTCGCAATTTTAAGATGCTAAGATTCACTCCCAGTAGGCGGCGGCTTAGCATGAGCAAATCTGCTAAAATCCACTTGCGAGCGAACAACTCGGAATGACCCCCATAAACTGATATATTGTAGAGCCAAGGTTTAGTCTGTTGCTCTCATCAGCCAGATTTCTTCCTGGGAGTTGTGTGCTTGGAAGCCGGCGTCCCGGCTCACTAGGTGCAGCAACTTACCTAAATCCGATGCTCTGCAGTGATGCTCACCTCCATGTGAGTGTCGTGCTTTGTGCCCGCTGAAGTTTCTGGCTTTGTGCCACTGGTCCTGACGGAGCAGATGCCATGTCCTCCCCCTGCTGGTTGCTGTGTGAAATGTAAGGCAGAAGCTGAATGGCTGATGCATTGTCTGTCACAATTTTATTTATCTCTGAGCTTTGACGAGTTCCCCCCACAGGGGTTCTGTTTATTATCATTTGCAGCCAGCACCCGGAATTACTCTGTGTACTCTCACCTCTGTAGTGACACAGGCAACTTTGTGGGCAATCATATTTGAATAAGGGGAGTCCGCTCTTTCAAATTATGTGGCCCTCTTGTACTGTTTACCAGACAATTACTACCCTGTACTACAGGAAATGTTTCCCTGTATGTGTGCACTTTGTGACCTATCAAGTCCAAAATTGCCGCATAGGATGGACTTCCCACTTTCACATATGGTTCAACCACATATGAAAGAGGGGAGTCCCCTGTTTCAAATTATGTGACCCCCCTCAGCAGCTATTGTCTGGTGATCATTAGACAATATCGACCAGCGCCGTAAAAAAAAAAATAGTATTGGGGCAGTACGGATGGTGTAGTGGTTAGCATTACTGCATTACAGCACTGAGGTCATGGGTTTGATTCCCACCATGGCACTAACTGTATGGAGTTTGTATAAAATATACTCTCTTTCTTGAAATTTCAATTTTAAAAACACTTTGTGGAGATTATTTTTTTTGGCAGCTATAATTAATGGTCACCCAATGGAGCGATTCATTTGTTTTGGGTGCTCATTAATTATTGCGCTTGTCGTGCCCTAAAGCACCAGGTTTAACAGCCTAAAGTGGCTAAATCCATATAAAGTACTGATTACGGGGCCCAAACCACAGACTTCTTGTACATTTATGCTCACAATCTCAGGAGGCTGTGAACAGACATACGTGCTCCCACGGCACTTGCTCTCAGTCAGACAAAAATTGAATTTCTCCATTGGGCGCACTAAAAACAATTGCATTCCCCCCAGAGTAGAGGTAATTCAATTATTTTTAGTGCCCATAAGTAATGGGTGCCCAGCAGAGCTATTCAGCCATCTTGCTGATGGGTGCGAGTGTCCCAGGTACACACTGCTGTCATGCCCAAATACACCATGTTTAGCTGTGTATTGTGGCTAAACCGGATTTAAACTTTTGGGTGCACTGCCTTAACTGCAGTTTGGATGTCCTAAATCACGACTTTTAGTGCATTCCTGCTCGCCACCTCGCACCGGATATGCCAAATTAAATAACTTGGTTGGCACCCAGTGCTCATGGGTGCATAAAAATTATTTGCGTTTCTCAAAATGGTAAATATATGCTTGTAGCCGCCAAGTACCTTATACAATAATTTAAGAAAAACCATGTAACACCTGCCAAGAATTGTACTCTAGTTCAGTATAATGGGGTAGATGTAACAAGCCTCCTAAAGTATAGAAAAATGTACAAGTAGAGAAATCGCCCAGATCAACTAGGGAGGCCAATCCCAGGCTGTTTTTTTCAATCCTGGGATTGAGTTGGCCAATGAAAGCAGAAGCCCACAAGTAAAAAATAAAACTATTATTTTTCCTGTGGACCCTTGCTGGGCCATGAATGATATTTTTCTCTGGATGCTGGGTACTCCGTAAGGACCATGGGGAATAGACGGGCTCCGCAGGAGACTGGGCACTCTTTAAAGAAAGATTAGGTACTATATCTGGTGTGCACTGGCTCCTTCCTCTATGCCCCTCCTCCAGACCTCAGTTAGAATCTGTGCCCGGCCAGAGCTGGATGCACTTAGTGGGCTCTCCTAAGCTCACTAAAAAAGAAAGTATTTGTTAGGTTTTTTATTTTCAGTGAGATCTGCTGGCAACAGACTCACTGCTACGTGGGACTTAGGGGAGAGAAGCAAACCTACCTGCTTGCAGCTAGTTTGTGCTTCTAAGGCTACTGGACACCATTAGCTCCAGAGGGATCGAACACAGGGCCCGACCTCGATCGTCCGTTCCCGTAGCCGCGCCGCCGTCCCCCTTGCAGAGCCAGAAGACGGAAGATTCCAGAGAAAATCGGCGGCTGAAGACTCCGGTCTTCAATAAGGTAGCGCACAGCACTGCAGCTGTGCGCCATTGCTCCCACAGCACACCACACGCTCCGGTCACTGGTGGGTGCAGGGCGCTGGGGGGGGGGGGCGCCCTGGGCTGCAATTTGTATACCTTACTTGGCAAAATGCACATAATACAGTTCTAAACTGTATATGTGCCTAATCCCCCGCCATAAATATTATTTCTCTGACGTCCTAGTGGATGCTGGGGACTCCGAAAGGACCATGGGGAATAGCGGCTCCGCAGGAGACTGGGCACAAAAGTAAAAGCTTTAAGACTACCTGGTGTGCACTGGCTCCTCCCCCTATGACCCTCCTCCAAGCCTCAGTTAGATTTTTGTGCCCGAACGAGAAGGGTGCAGTCTAGGTGGCTCTCCTGAGCTGCTTAGAAAAAAGTTTAGTTTTAGGTTTTTTATTTTCAGTGAGACCTGCTGGCAACAGGCTCACTGCATCGAGGGACTAAGGGGAGAAGAAGCGAACTCACCTGCGTGCAGAGTGGATTGGGCTTCTTAGGCTACTCGACATTAGCTCCAGAGGGACGATCACAGGCCCAGCCATGGATGGGTCCCAGAGCCGCGCCGCCGTCCCCCTTACAGAGCCAGAAGAGCAGAAGAGGTCCGGAAAAATCGGCGGCAGAAGACATCCTGTCTTCAATAAGGTAGCGCACAGCACCGCAGCTGTGCGCCATTGCTCTCAGCACACTGAACACTCCGGTCACTGAGGGTGCAGGGCGCTGGATGGGGGCGCCCTGAGACGCAATATAAACACCTTAGGGGGCAAAAAATGCATCACATATAGCTCCTGGGCTATATGGATGCATTTAACTCATGCCTGTTTTTCCATAAAAAAGCGGGAGAACGGCCGCCGAGAAGGGGGCGGAGCCTATCTCCTCAGCACACTGGCGCCATTTTTCCTCACAGCTCCGTTGGAGGGAAGCTCCCTGACTCTCCCCTGCAGTCCTGCACTACAGAAACAGGGTAAAACAAGAGAGGGGGGGCACTAATTTGGCAGATAAATCTATACAGCAGCTATATAAGGGAAAAACACTTATATAAGGTTATCCCTGTATATATATATATATATATATATATATATAGCGCTCTGGTGTGTGCTGGCAAACTCTCCCTCTGTCTCCCCAAAGGGCTAGTGGGGTCCTGTCCTCTATCAGAGCATTCCCTGTGTGTGTGCTGTGTGTCGGTACGTTGTGTCGACATGTATGAGGAGGAAAATGGTATGGAGGCGGAGCAATTGCCTGTATTAGTGATGTCACCCCCTAGGGAGTCGACACCTGACTGGATGGTCTTATGGAAGGAATTACGTGATAGTGTCAGCACTTTACAAAAGACTGTTGACGACAGGAGACAGCCGGCAAATCAGTTAATACCTGTACAGGCGTCTCAAACACCGTCAGGGGCTCTAAAGCGCCCGTTACCTCAGGTGGTCGACACAGACCCAGACACGGACACTGACTCCAGTGGCGACGGTGAGGAAACAAACGTATTTTCCAGTAGGGCCACACGTTACATGATCACGGCAATGAAGGAGGTTTTGAACATTTCTGATACTACAAGTACCACAAAAAAGGGTATTATGTGGGGTGTGAAAAAACTACCCGTAGTTTTTCCTGAATCAGATGAATTAAATGAGGTGTGTGATGAAGCGTGGGTTTCCCCCGATAAAAAACTGCTAATTTCTAAAAAATTATTGGCATTATACCCTTTCCCGCCAGAGGTTAGGGCGCGTTGGGAAACACCCCCTAGGGTAGATAAGGCGCTCACACGTTTATCAAAACAAGTGGCGTTACTGTCTCCTGATACGGCCGCCCTCAAGGAACCAGCTGATAGGAAGCTGGAAAATATCCTAAAAAGTATATACACACATACTGGTATTATACTGCGACCAGCAATCGCCTCAGCCTGGATGTGCAGTGCTGGGGTGGCTTGGTCAGATTCCCTGACTGAAAATATTGATACCCTGGACAGGGACAATATATTATTGACTATAGAGCATTTAAAGGATGCATTTCTATATATGAGAGATGCACAGAGGGATATTTGCACTCTGGCATCAAGAGTAAGTGCGCTGTCCATTTCTGCCAGAAGAGGGTTATGGACGCGACAGTGGTCAGGTGATGCGGATTCCAAACGGCATATGGAAGTATTGCCGTATAAAGGGGAGGAGTTATTTGGGGTCGGTCTATCGGACCTGGTGGCCACAGCAACGGCTGGGAAATCCACCTTTTTACCCCAGGTCACCTCTCAGCAGAAAAAGACACCGTCTTTTCAGGCTCAGTCCTTTCGTCCCCATAAGGGCAAGCGGGCAAAAGGCCACTCGTATCTGCCCCGGGGCAGAGGAAGGGGAAAAAGACTGCAGCAGACAGCCTCTTCCCAGGAACAGAAGCCCTCCCCCGCTTCTGCCAAGTCCTCAGCATGACGCTGGGGCCTTACAAGCGGACTCAGGCACGGTGGGGGCCCGTCTCAAGAATTTCAGCGCGCAGTGGGCTCACTCGCAAGTGGACCCCTGGATCCTGCAGGTAGTATCTCAGGGGTACAAATTGGAATTCGAGACGTCTCCCCCTCGCCGGTTCCTGAAGTCTGCCTTACCGTCTCCCCCCGACAGGGAGGCGGTATTGGAAGCCATTCACAAGCTGTATTCCCAGCAGGTGATAATCAAGGTACCCCTCCTACAACAGGGAAAGGGGTATTATTCCACGCTGTCTGTGGTAACGAAGCCGGACGGCTAGGTGAGACCTATTTTAAATCTGAAATCCTTGAACACTTACATACAAAGGTTCAAATTCAAGATGGAATCACTAAGAGCAGTGATAGCGAACCTGGAAGAAGGGGACTATATGGTGTCTCTGGACATCAAGGATGCTTACCTCCATGTCCAAATTTGCCCTTCTCACCAAGGGTACCTCAGGTTTGTGGTACAGAACTGTCACTATCAGTTTCAGACGCTGCCGTTTGGATTGTCCACGGCACCCCGGGTCTTTACCACGGTAATGGCCGAAATGATGATTCTTCTTCGAAGAAAAGGCGTCTTAATTATCCCTTACTTGGACGATCTCCTGATAAGGGCAAGGTCCAGAGAACAGTTAGAGGTCGGAGTAGCACTATCTCAAGTAGTACTACGACAGCATGGATGGATTCTAAATATTCCAAAATCGCAGCTGATTCCGACGACACGTTTGCTGTTCCTAGGGATGATTCTGGACACAGTACAGAAAAAGGTGTTTCTCCCGGAGGAGAAAGCCAGGGAGTTATCCGACCTAGTCAGGAACCTCCTAAAACCAGGCCAAGTGTCAGTGCATCAATGCACAAGGGTCCTGGGAAAAATGGTGGCTTCTTACGAAGCGATTCCATTCGGCAGATTCCACGCAAGAACTTTTCAGTGGGATCTGCTGGACAAATGGTCCGGATCACATCTTCAAATGCATCAGCGGATAACCCTGTCTCCAAGGACAAGGGTGTCTCTCCTGTGGTGGTTGCAGAGTGCTCATCTTCTAGAGGGCCGCAGATTCGGCATTCAGGACTGGGTCCTGGTGACCACGGATGCCAGCCTGAGAGGCTGGGGAGCAGTCACACAGGGAAGAAATTTCCAGGGCTTGTGGTCAAGCATGGAAACGTCACTTCACATAAATATCCTGGAACTAAGGGCCATTTACAATGCCCTAAGTCAGGCAAGGCCTCTGCTTCAGGGTCAGCCGGTGCTGATCCAGTCGGACAACATCACGGCAGTCGCCCACGTAAACAGACAGGGCGGCACAAGAAGCAGGAGGGCAATGACGGAAGTTGCAAGGATTCTTCGCTGGGCGGAAAATCATGTGATAGCACTGTCAGCAGTGTTCATTCCGGGAGTGGACAACTGGGAAGCAGACTTCCTCAGCAGACACGATCTCCACCCGGGGGAGTGGGGACTTCACCCAGAAGTCTTCCACATGATTGTGAACCGTTGGGAAAAACCAAAGGTGGACATGATGGCGTCCCGCCTCAACAAAAAACTGGACAGATATTGCGCCAGGTCAAGGGACCCTCAGGCAATAGCTGTGGACGCTCTGGTAACACCGTGGGTGTACCAGTCAGTGTATGTGTTCCCTCCTCTGCCTCTCATACCCAAGGTACTGAGAATCATAAGAAGGAGAGGAGTAAGGACTATACTCGTGGCTCCGGATTGGCCAAGAAGGACTTGGTACCCGGAACTTCAAGAGATGCTCACGGAAGACCCGTGGCCTCTACCTCTAAGAAAGGACCTGCTCCAGCAGGGACCATGTCTGTTCCAAGACTTACCGCGGCTGCGTTTGACGGCATGGCGATTGAACGCCGGATCCTGAAGGAAAAAGGCATTCCGGATGAAGTCATCCCTACCCTGATCAAAGCCAGGAAGGATGTAACTGTGCAACATTATCACCGTATTTGGCGTAAATATGTTGCGTGGTGTGAGGCCAGGAAGGCCCCTACAGAGGAATTTCAACTGGGTCGTTTCCTGCATTTCCTGCAAACAGGACTGTCTATGGGCCTAAAATTAGGGTCCATTAAGGTTCAAATTTCGGCCCTGTCAATATTCTTCCAAAAGGAACTAGCTTCAGTTCCTGAAGTTCAGACGTTTGTCAAGGGAGTACTGCATATACAGCCTCCTTTTGTGCCTCCAGTGGCACCTTGGGATCTCAATGTAGTTTTGGGGTTCCTAAAATCACATTGGTTTGAAACACTCACCACTGTGGACTTAAAATATCTCACATGGAAAGTGGTAATGCTGTTAGCCCTGGCCTCAGCCAGGCGTGTCTCAGAATTAGCGGCTTTATCCTATAAAAGCCCTTACCTAATTTTTCATACGGACAGGGCAGAATTGAGGACTCGTCCTCAATTTCTCCCTAAGGTGGTTTCAGCATTTCACTTAAACCAGCCTATTGTGGTGCCTGCGGCTACTAGGGACTTGGAGGATTCCAAGTTGCTGGACGTAGTCAGGGCCCTGAAAATATATGTTTCCAGGACGGCTGGAGTCAGAAAATCTGACTCGCTGTTTATCCTGTATGCACCCAACAAGCTGGGTGCTCCTGCTTCTAAGCAGACTATTGCTCGTTGGATTTGTAGTACAATTAAGCGTGCACATTCTGTGGCAGGCCTGCCACAGCCAAAATCTGTAAAAGCCCATTCCACACGGAAAGTGGGCTCATCTTGGGCGGCTGCCCGAGGGGTCTCGGCTTTACAACTTTGCCGAGCAGCTACTTGGTCAGGGGCAAACACGTTTGCTAAATTCTACAAATTTGATACCCTGGCTGAGGAGGACCTGGAGTTCTCTCATTCGGTGCTGCAGAGTCATCCGCACTCTCCCGCCCGTTTGGGAGCTTTGGTATAATCCCCATGGTCCTTTCGGAGTCCCCAGCATCCACTAGGACGTCAGAGAAAATAAGAATTTACTTACCGATAATTCTATTTCTCATAGTCCGTAGTGGATGCTGGGCGCCCATCCCAAGTGCGGATTGTCTGCAATACTTGTACATAGTTATTGTTACAAAAATCGGGTTATTATTGTTGTGAGCCATCTTTTCAGAGGCTCCTCTGTTATCATGCTGTTAACTGGGTTCAGATCACAAGTTGTACGGTGTGATTGGTGTGGCTGGTATGAGTCTTACCCGGGATTCAAAATCCTTCCTTATTGTGTACGCTCGTCCGGGCACAGTATCCTAACTGAGGCTTGGAGGAGGGTCATAGGGGGAGGAGCCAGTGCACACCAGGTAGTCTTAAAGCTTTTTACTTTTGTGCCCAGTCTCCTGCGGAGCCGCTATTCCCCATGGTCCTTTCGGAGTCCCCAGCATCCACTACGGACTATGAGAAATAGAATTATCGGTAAGTAAATTCTTATTTAAAAAAGCGGGAGAAGCCCGCCGCTGAAGGGGCGGGGCTATCTTCATCAGCACAGCCAGCACCATTTTCTCTTCACAGCTCCGCTGGAAGGACGCTCCACAGGCTCTCCCCTGCAGTATACACTACGGAAAGGGTAAAAAAGAGAGGGGGGGCACATAAATTTAGGCGCAAATTGTGATAATAAGCAACTATTGGGGGGAAAATTCACTTTGTACTAGTGTAAATCCCTCTGTTATATAGCGCTCTGGTGTGTGCTGGCATACTCTCTCTCTGTCTCCCCAAAGGACTTTGTGGGGTCCTGTCCTCAGTCAGAGCATTCCCTGTGTGTGTGTGCGGTGTGTCAGTACGGCTGTGTCGACATGTTTGATGAGGACGCTTACGTGGAGGCGGAGCAGGTGCCGATAAGTGTGATGTCGCCCCCTGCGGGGCCGACACCTGAGTGGATGGATATGTGGAAGGTATTAACCGACAGTGTCAACTCCTTGCATAAAAGGTTCGATGACGCAGCAGCCTCGGGACAGCCGGCGTCTCAGCCCGCGCCTGCCCAGGCATCTCAGAGGCCATCAGGGGCTCAAAAACGCCCGCTACCTCAGATGGCAGACACAGATGTCGACATGGATTCTGACTCCAGTGTCAACGAGGATGAGACAAATATACAATCCACTAGGGCCATCCGATGTATGATTACGGCAATGAAAAATGTGTTGCACATTTCTGACATTAACCCGGTTACCACAAAAAAGGGTATTATGTTTGGGGAGAAAAAGCAGCCAGTGACTTTTCCCCCATCTGATTAGTTAAATGAATTGTGTGAAGAAGCGTGGGGTTCCCCAGATAAGAAACTAGTGATTTCTAAGCGGTTACTAATGGCGTACCCTTTCCCGCCAACGGATAGGTTACGCTGGGAGACATCCCCTAGGGTGGACAAGGTGCTCACACGCTTATCAAAAAAGGTGGCACTGCCGTCTCAGGATACGGCCGCCTTAAAGGAGCCTGCAGATAGAAAGCAGGAGGCTATCCTGAAGTCTGTGTATACACACTCAGGTACTATACTGAGACCTGCTATTGCTTCAGCATGGATGTGTAGTGCTGCAGCAGCATGGTCTGATTCCCTGTCCGATAACATTGATTCCCTTGACAGAGACACTGTTTTGTTAACCATAGAGCATATTAAAGACGTAGTCTTATATATGAGGGATGCACAGAGGAACATTTGCCTGCTGGCATCTAGAATTAATGCAATGTCCATTTCTGCCAGGAGAGTATTATGGACTCGGCAGTGGACAGGTGATGCTGATTCTAAAAGGCACATGGAGATTTTGCCTTATAAGGGTGAGGAATTGTTTGGGGACGGTCTCTCGGACCTCGTATCCACAGCAACAGCTGGGAAGTCGACTTTTTTACCTCAGGTTCCCTCACAGCCTAAGAAAGCACCGTATTATCAAGTACAGTCCTTTCGGCCTCAGACAGGCAAGCGGGTCAGAGGCGCGTCCTTTCTGCCCAGAGGCAGGGGTAGAGGGAAAAAGCTGCACCAAACAGCCAGTTCCCAGGAACAAAAATCCTCCCCTGCTTCCACTAAGTCCACCGCATGACGCTGGGGCTCCACAGGTGGAGCCAGGTGCGGTGGGGGCCCGTCTCCGGAACTTCAGCGACCAGTGGGTTCGCTCACAGGTGGATCTCTGGGTTCTACAAGTGGTATCTCAGGGATACAAGCTGGAGTTAGAGACGTCTCCCCCTCGCCGTTACCTCAAATCAGCCTCGCCAGCTGCTCCCAAGGAAAGGGAGGTAGTACTGGCGGCAATTCACAAGCTGTACCTCCAGCAGGTGATAATCAAAGTTCCCCTCCTTCAACAGGGACGGGGTTACTATTCCACAATGTTTGTGGTACCGAAACCAGACTGTTCGGTGAGACCCATTCTAAATTTGAAATCCTTGAACACTTATATAAGGAAGTTCAAGTTCAAAATGGAATCGCTCAGGGCGGTTATTGCAAGCCTGGAAGAGGGGGATTATATGGTATCACTGGACATCAAGGATGCTTACCTACATGTCCCCATTTACCCACCTCACCAGGAGTACCTCCGATTTGTGGTACAGGACTGCCATTACCAATTCCAGACGTTGCCGTTTGGTCTGTCCACGGCACCGAGGGTATTTACCAAGGTAATGGCCGAAATGATGATACTCCTTCGAAAGAAGGGAGTTATAATTATCCCATACTTGGACGATCTCCTTATAAAGGCGAGGTCCATGGACCAGTTGTTTGTCGGAGTAGCGCTATCTCAGGAAGTGCTACAACAGCACGGCTGGATTCTGAATATCCCAAAGTTGCAGCTGGTTCCTACGACGCGTCTGCTGTTCTTGGGTATGATTCTGGACACAGAACAGAAGAAGGTGTTTCTCCCGGAGGAGAAGGCCAAGGAGTCGTCATCTCTGGTCAGAGACCTCCTGAAACCAAAACAGGTGTCGGTGCATCACTGCACGCGAGTCCTTGGAAAGATGGTAGCTTCTTACGAAGCAATTCCCTTCGGCAGGTTCCATGCAAGGATCTTTCAGTGGGATCTGTTAGACAAGTGGTCCGGATCGCATCTTCAGATGCATCGGTTGATCACCCTGTCCCCGAGGGCCAGGTTGTCTCTGCTGTGGTGGCTGCAGAGTGCTCATCTTCTTGAGGGCCGCAGATTCGGCATTCAGGACTGGGTCCTGGTGACCACGGATGCAAGCCTCCGAGGTTGGGGGGCAGTCACTCAGGGAAGAAACTTCCAAGGACAATGGTCGAGTCAGGAGACTTCCCTACACATAAATATTCTGGAACTAAGGGCCATCTACAGTGCCCTAAGTCAAGCAAAACCCCTGCTTCAAAACCAGCCAGGTGCTGATTCAGTCAGACAACATCACGGCGGTCGCCCAGGTAAACCGACAGGGCGGCACAAGAAGCAGGATGGCAATGGCAGAAGCCACAAGGATTCTCCGATGGGCGGAGAATCACGTGATAGCATGGT
The DNA here is from genome assembly GCF_028390025.1 of Pseudophryne corroboree. Classification (NCBI taxonomy): domain Eukaryota; kingdom Metazoa; phylum Chordata; class Amphibia; order Anura; family Myobatrachidae; genus Pseudophryne; species Pseudophryne corroboree. Next base: position 112,258,576 of record NC_086455.1, read on the forward strand.
CAGCAGTGTTCATTCCGGGAGTGGACAACTGGGAAGCAGACTTCCTCAGCAGGCACGACCTCCACCCGGGAGAGTGGGGACTTCATCCAGAAGTCTTCCAGCTGATTGTAAATCGTTGGGAAAGGCCACAGGTGGACATGATGGCGTCCCGCCTCAACAAAAAGCTAAAAAGATATTGCGCCAGGTCAAGGGACCCTCAGGCGATAGCTGTGGACGCTCTAGTGACACCGTGGGTGTACCAATCGGTTTATGTGTTCCCTCCTCTTTCTCTCATACCAAAGGTACTGAGGATAATAAGAAAGAGAGGAGTAAGAACTATACTCATCGTTCCGGATTGGCCAAGAAGAACTTGGTACCCGGAACTACAAGTAATGATCTCAGAGGACCCTTGGCCTCTGCCGCTCCGACAGGACCTGCTGCAGCAGGGGCCCTGTCTGTTCCAAGACTTACCGCGGCTGCGTTTGACGGCATGGCGGTTGAACGCCGGATCCTGATGGAAAAGGGCATTCCGGTTGAAGTCATTCCTACGCTGATAAAGGCTAGGAAGGATGTGACAGCAAAACATTATCACCGCATATGGCGAAAATATGTTGCTTGGTGTGAGGCCAGGAAGGCCCCAACGGAGGAATTTCAGCTGGGTCGATTTCTGCACTTCCTACAGTCAGGAGTGACTATGGGCCTAAAATTGGGTTCCATAAAGGTCCAGATTTCGGCCCTGTCTATTTTCTTTCAAAAAGAACTGGCTTCACTGCCTGAAGTTCAGACGTTTGTTAAGGGAGTGCTGCATATTCAGCCCCCTTTTGTGCCTCCAGTGGCACCTTGGGATCTCAACGTTGTGTTGGATTTCCTAAAATCACATTGGTTTGAGCCACTACAGACCGTGGAGTTGAAGTATCTCACGTGGAAAGTGGTCATGCTTTTGGCCTTGGCTTCGGCTAGGCGTGTGTCAGAATTGGCGGCTTTGTCATGTAAAAGCCCCTATCTGATCTTCCATATGGACAGGGCAGAATTGAGGACTCGTCCCCAATTTCTCCCTAAGGTGGTATCAGCGTTTCATTTGAACCAACCTATTGTGGTGCCTGCGGCTACTCGGGACTTGGAGGCTTCCAAGTTGCTGGACGTAGTCCGGGCCCTGAAAATCTGTTTCCAGGACGGCTAGAGTCAGAAAAACTTACTCGCTGTTTATCCTGCATGCACCCAACAAACTGGGTGCTCCTGCTTCTAAGCAGACTATTGTTCGCTGGATCTGTAACACGATTCAACTTGCACATTCTGCGGCTGGTCTGCCGCATCCTAAATCAGTAAAAGCCCATTCCACGAGGAAGGTGGGCTCTTCTTGGGCGGCTGCCCGAGGGGTCTCGGCTTTACAACTTTGCCGAGCTGCTACCTGGTCGGGATCAAACACGTTTGCAAAATTCTACAAGTTTGATACCCTGGCTGAGGAGGACCTTGAGTTTGCTCATTCGGTGCTGCAGAGTCGTCCGCACTCTCCCGCCCGTTTGGGAGCTTTGGTATAATCCCCATGGTCCTTACGGAGTACCCAGCATCCACTAGGACGTCCGAGAAAATAAGAATTTACTCACCGGTTTTTCTATTTCTCGTAGTCCGTAGTGGATGCTGGGAGCCCGTCCCAAGTGCGGACTTCTGCAATACTTGTATATAGTTATTGCTTAACTATAAGGTTATTGTTCTGAGCCATCTGTTGAATGAGGCTCAGCTGTTGTTCATACTGTTAACTGGGTACAGTTATCACAAGTTGTACGGTGTGATTGGTGTGGCTGGTATGAGTCTAACCCTGGATTCCAAATCCTTTCCTAGTAATGTCAGCTCTTCCGGGCACAGTTTCCCTAACTGAGGTCTGGAGGAGGGGCATAGAGGGAGGAGCCAGTGCACACCAGATATAGTACCTAATCTTTCTTTAAAGAGTGCCCAGTCTCCTGCTAAGCCCGTCTATTAGCCATGGTCCTTACGGAGTACCCAGCATCCACTATGGACTACGAGAAATAGAATTACCGGTGAGTAAATTCTTATTTATTCCTGTCCCAGCAAACATTGATGGCCCAGTACAGCCCCCCCCACCACAACACAGACATAATCAAATCAAATATACATAATTATAGGTATATACTCACCACCCCCAACTAAACCCCCCCCCAATTAAATAGCTAACAAACTTTCCCAGTCCTCTTCTTCTCTCCTCTAAGAGAAGCATGGCAATCCCAAAAGTTCCAGGATTGGAACCTCCAGTCCCGGGATAAAATCCCGGTAATTTTGGTCCACAATTCCTTCATCCTGGCGATCCCGAGATTGGCCACCATAATAGCAACCAACTGCATTTATCAATTGCATGCTATATAATGACAGGTAAAAGCTTATTGGTTGCTATGGGCAACTTCTACATTCTTTAGAAGTCTTGAAACATACTGTATCACCCAATGTTCTAGTATTCTCACATTAAACTGGGGAATCCCGGCTGTAGATATGATTTTTTTTGCATATTGACATCCAGACATGGCATGTTGCTGCAAACTGTGCAAACGTCTGTAGACCGATATTGCACTTATGGCTGTGGTATCAGTTGAAATTATTAACCTCTTCAAGAAGGTAGCTGGTTGAATGTTTCTCTTGTTTTGTATAGGTAAATATGGAATTCCACTATTATGAAAGCATTTACAATATTCACACAGTCTGTGCAGCTCCCTATAGTTTAAACTGTGCATAGTACATCATTGGTCTTCCTATTTTGGGTCCTCTACCTCTATGGGGATACAGTCTAATTAATGTACTAGTATAGTGCTTTAGGCTTGTGCTAGTGTTAGGATGGGAGGCGATCACAAGACGGGATCCCGCCGGTCACAATGCCGATGCTGGAATCCTGATGGGTGGTAAAATCCCGCCGCCGGAATACAGGCTATTCTCTCTCTGTGGATGTCCACGACACCCATAGAGGGAGAAAAGATCCTGTGGTGAGCCACTGTGCCCGCAGTGTGGTGAGCGCAGGGAGCCCGCAACCGCTGCCTGCATACTGGAGGGGACCAGACTGTCGGGATCATGATAGCCAGGATCCAGGCCGCCGGTAAAACCTATGTATTCCGTTAGGACTATTGTTATATTTAGTGATGCTTTCAGATTTAGGGCCACTACTAAGTTTACAACTAATGTTTACATTAAGGCCGAGGTTAGCATTTCTTTAATTGACCGTTTTAAAGCTCTCACCTACAGCCATGTGTCTGAATATGGAAGGAGTGAGATGCCTACCTTGATCATATTTAGACGCTGAAATACCACTTAGTGTATTCTTAGATGTAACCATCAGTCATGCCATTGAAACTTGCGCCAGCCCCATGCTAGCTGCAGGTTCTATTGTCAGGGAATAGCCTCCAATGTGAATGATTTGAGCGCCTGAGTTTACTACCAGTTCAGCTACACTCCCATAGGACACACCATCTTTGTGCGTCTGAATAGCCACCTACCACTCACTGCCCTGGAGCACAACGCACATTTCCAATACATTTCTGAGAGTGTGCATCTCAGCTGCTAGTGCTTCTCTGTGGATTTTGAGTACTGATTTTATAAAGGCAATAGTAATACTCGCAAAATCAGGCTTGCTTTGCAGTTGTTACTGTTGTCCTTGTACAGCCAGTCCCCAAAGTTGCAAGAATGGCTGCTTTGAGAAATTGAACTTAATATACCCTATAAAGGCAGAGAGAAGTGTACCCATACCCCACCCCATCAAAAAACTTTAATTATAGGATCTCTAATGGTAGCTCACACGTCTCATGAGCTGAATGTATGAGAACTAAAAAGATGCCTGATGGTGGTAGCAGCACAGTCCCAGAGGTACAGTATACTTGTAGCTATGTGTTGCTTGTAGCATTTGCTGGCACTGCGGCGCGCTACGCGCCCCACGCTATTTATTCTCCCTCCAAGGGGGGCGTGGACCCCCAAGAGGGAGAATAGTTGTCGGGATTCCGGCGCCGGTATACTGAGTGCTGGGATCCCAACAGCCGGCATACTGAATACCACCCAGATGGGCAGCTGTGGAATTGTTTACACAGTGGGTACTCTGTTGGCTCACTGTTCTTTTAATCCTATATCATCCACTGTGTGCTATTTGTTCTCGGCATTGCCTGTTCTGCCCATTGTAATCTTATATAGTGTACTCAAAGGATCGGCCCAACCTCTTAAAGGGTTAATGGTCCCGTTCCCTGCTGTCAGGACACTAGCTTCTGAGGGAACTATTCTCAAGCCCCACCACAGCGAGCATACATACCCGCAGCACGCCGCCACCCCTAACAGAGCCAGAAGACAGAAGGGTGGTCAGTACTCACCAGCACCATTTTCCCTCTGCATTGGACACAGACGCTGACTGACAGACGCACAGCTCCTCCGGTGTGATACCATATTACCTCAGCGGTACCAGGGGGTCATAGCAGGGGGGGAGTGATTATTAGTGTACTAAGTCCCCAATATGGGTATTTAGTCTGCGACCCGGCTAAGCTTGGCATTAGCAATAAGGGCGCGGTGTGCTGGCTCCAAATACCTCTGTCTCTTCAAAGCGCCCTTTGTGGGTTAATTGTGCTTTTAACCTTTCCTGTGTGTGTGTGTGCTGTCACATTTACAATATGTCAGGCAAAGAGTGTGTTTCTTGTACGGCAGAGTGTTCCTCTTCCCCAGGGAGCTCCCTACCATGTACTCAGTGTAGTGCACCTTCTCAGGCTAGCGGGGCTGACCCAGCGTGGCTGGATTCCCTCAAAGGAATGATTTCCAATATTTCTAATAAATTGTTCTGCAGTGAGAAAGAGACACAATATTTAAGTCAGTCTATGGATGAGATTATGAACAGAGACTCGGTCCCCAAACAAGCGTAATTTGTCCACAAAATCGAACTCTGGCCCATATCCTACAGTCTGACTCTGACCCTGAGGGATCAGACATGGAGGAGGGGGAGGGGGATTCAGAAGAGAGGGATGCTGCTCTGTCACAGGGAATAGAGGCTCTTATAGAAGCTATCAGACGTTCTGCAAATTCCTGATAAAGTGTCAGAGGAGTGTGAGGAATCTTATTTTAATGTAAAAAAGAAATCCTCGTCACTTTTCCTGTATCAAAGGAATTGAAGAATCGTGGGTTAATCCTGATAAGAAATTTCAGATCCCTAAAAGGTTAATCTTTTCCTTTTCCTCCTGAGGATAGGAAAAAAATGGGAAAATCCACTGATAGTGGATGCATCAGTTTCCAGGCTGTCACGGAAAATTGCCTGTCCCTGGTGCAGCCTCCCCGAAAAGACACGGCTGATCGCAAGATTGAGACTACAGTCAAATCCTTGTACACGGCTGCTGGGGTGGTCCAGAGACCCACTATAGCATGTGCGTGGATTACTGAAACCGTTGCTAGATGGTCAGGAAACCTTATTGAGGGGCACGATTCCTTATCTAGGGGGGGAGATTGTTTTACTCCTGCAACATATACAGGACTCTGCAAAACTTTATGGTGGAAGCTATAAAAGAAGTAGGTTTGCTTAATGAACGCACCACGCCTATGGCAATGTAGGCACGCAGTGACTTATGGTTACGCCAGTGGACTGTGGACGCAGACTCCAGGAAAGGCGTGGAAGGCCTACCCTTCACAGGAGAGGCCTTATTTGGAGACGAACTAGACAAATGGATCTCCAAAGCTACTGCGGGTAAGTCTACATATCTTCCTTCTGCAGCTCCCCCAACTAGGAAGACCTACTCAGGACCTACTCTACAGTCCTTTCGGACTGCCAAGTTTAAGAGCAAAGCCAGAGGATCCTCTACAGCCACCAGAGGTGCTAGAGGTAAACCACGCAAACCAGCAACGGCTAGTTCTCAGGAACAGAGCTCCAGCTCTGCCTCCACAAAGCCTTCAGCATGACGGTGGACCGTGATGCCTGGAAGACTGGCAGGTGGGAGCCCGACTAAAAAATTTTAGTCACATCTGGACAACATCATGCCAGGATCCCTGGGTCATAGATCTTACTTCCCAGGGGTGCAGACTGGAGTGTCAGCAACTCCCACCTCACAGATTCTTCAAATCAGGCTTACCAGTTTCACAGGAGGCAAGTATAACCTTACAGGATGCCATTCAACAACTGGTACAAACGCAGGTCATTGTTCCAGTTCCACCTCATCTTCAAAACAAGGGGTATTATTCCAACTTGTTTGTAGTGCCAAAACCGGATGGTTCGGTAAGGCCGATTCTGAATCTAAAATCATTGATCCCGTACTTACGAGTGTTCAAGTTCAAGATGGAGTCTCTGAGAGCAGTTCTCTCAGGTCTGGAGGAGGGGGAATTCCTAGTGTCTCTGGATATCAAGGATCTTCACATTCCGATCTGGCCGCCTAACCAGGCTTATCTACGGTTTGCACTGCAGGACTGTCACTACTAGTTCCAGGCCCTACCGTTTGGTCTCTCTACGGCACAAAGCGTGTTCACCAAGGTGATGGCAGAGACCATGTTTCTCCTTCGCAGGCAGGGAGTGAACATAATTCCGTACCTGGACGATCTTCTGATAAAGGCTTCGTCCAGGGAGAGGTTGTTGAACAGCATTGACCTCAATACTCAACTACTCCTGGATCACGGCTGGATTCCGAATCTTCCGAAATCTCACTTAGAGCCATCTCAGAGGCTCCCATTTCTGGGAATGATTATGGATACACAGTCGCAGAAAGATTTTCTTCTATTGGAAAAGGCATTGGTAATCCAGTCGTTTGTTCTGGATGTCCTGAAACCAACCCGGATATCTGTGCACCTATGCATTCGCCTTCTGGGAAAAATGGTGGCCTCTTACGAGGCTCTTCAGAACATAAGGTTTCATGCATGACCCTTCCAGCTCGTTCTATTGGACAAATGGTTTGGATGACATCTTAACATGCACCAGAGGAACCGTCTGTCACCAAGGGCCAGGATTTCCCTTCTGTGGTGGGTACAGACTTATCACCTGATCGAGGGCCGACGGTTCAGGATTCAAAATTGGATTCTGCTAACCACGAATGCAAGCCTCAGAGGATGGGGAGCATTCACCCAGGGGGTGCAGTTTGAAGGAAGATGGTCAAGTCAGGAAGTCGTCCTTCCAATCAACATTCTGGAACTCAGGGCTATATACAATGCCCTTCTGCAGGCCTCAGATCATCTTCAAGATCGAGCCATTCAGGTCCAGTCGGACAATGTGACGGCAGTAACGTACATAAACCAACAGAGTGGAATGAAAAGCAGAGCAGCAATGTCAGCAGTGTCAAGAATTCTCCTCTGGGCAGAAAAACGCTGTGGCGTTGGCGGCGGTCTTTATTCCGGGAGTAGACAACCGGGAAGCAGACTTCCTCAGTAGACACGACCTGCACCCGGGTGAGTGGGGCCTTCACCAGGAAGTGTTCAGGTGCTTGACAAATCGAAGGGGATATCCACAAATCGACATGATGGCCTCTCATCTCAACAAGAAGCTCAAGCGGTATTGTTCTAGTGTTCACTCTAGGAGTGAAAAAGGGCAGGGCGCCGGACTCCGGGGGCCCCCGAAATGGGGGCGCGGCCACGCAAATTAGTACTACTATAGAGAGCGTCTGTGGCCGGCGACGTCACTGTTGGGGGCGTGCCCAGCACCTCCGTCGGTGCTGGGCTTCCCCCAGCCCTCTCCCAATGCGTGAATGGATGCCGCGCGCATGGGCACGGCATCTATACACGCCGAAAGGGCAGGGAGCGGGCGGCTGTTCTAGCAGGGCGCCGCAAAAGGGGCAGGGCGGGTTTTGCCTGCTAAAAAACGGGCAGGGCGCAGTGCCCTGCTAAAACAGCCTAGAGTGAACACTATGTTCCAGATCGAGAGACCCACAGAATTCTGAAAAGAATAAAAAGGGAAAAGGTTCAAGCAATTCTTATTGCTCCGGACTGGCCAAGAAGGGCCTGGTACACGGACCTCCTTGAGATGATCCTCGAAGATCCATGGTCTCTGCCTCTTTGCGAGGTTCTTCTGCAACAGGGCCCGTTATTCTATCAAGACTTACCACGGCTACGTTTGATGGCATGGAAGTTGAACGGCTGATTCTTGCTGGGAGAGACATCCCTGAAAAAGTAATCCCGACTATGATTCAGGCAAGGAAGGGGGTAACGTCTAAACATTTCCATCGTATTTGGAAGAAATACGTCTCTTGGTGTGAGAGCAGAAAATATTCTGCAGTGGAATTTCATCTGGGACGTTTCCTGCTTTTTCTGCATTTGGGTATGGATGTGGGCCTACATTTAGGCTCAATAAAAGTCCAGATTTCGGCCTTTTCCATTTTATTTCAGAAACAATTGGCTTCTCTTCCTGAGGTCTAGACGTTCTTGAAAGGAGTTCTGCACATCCAACCTCCATTTGTGCTTCCTACGGCACCTTGGGATCTCAATTTGGTGCTGCAGTTCCTCCAATAGGACTGGTTTGTTCCGTTACAGGAGGTAGAGGTTAAGTATCTTACGTGGAAAATAGTCACGCTGTTGGCCTTGGCTTCAGCGAGACGTGTGTCGGAGCTAGGGGCATTGTCTCACAAGAGCCCCTACTTAATTTTCCATGAGGACAGAGCTGAACTCAGAACTCATCAGCAATTCCTTCCTATGGTGCTGTCCACAGTTCACATCAACCAACCTATTGTTGTTCCGGCTGTTACGGACACCTCTGCTGCTCCAAAGTCTTTGGACGTTGTGAGGGCTTTGAAGGTGTATGTAAAGAGGACAGCTCGTCACAGGAAATCTGACTCTGTTTGTTCCCTAAGATCCCAATAAAAAGGGGGTAATTCCAAGTTGATCGCAGTAGGAAATTTTTTTAGCAGTTGGGCAAAACCATGTGCACTGCAGGGGGGACAGATATAACATGTGCAGAGAGAGTTAGATTTGGGTGTGGTGTGTTCAATCTGCAATCTAATTTGCAGTGTAAAAATAAAGCAGCCAGTATTTACCCTGCACAGAAATAAAATAACCCACCCAAATCTAACTCTTTCTGCATATGTTATATCTGCCTCCCCTGCAGTGCACATGGTTTTGCCCAACTGCTAACAAAAATTCTGCTGTGATCAAGTTGGAATTACCCCCAAAATTGGGTGTCCTGCTTCAAAGCAGTCCATTGCACGCTGGATCAGGCTCACTATCCAGCATGCTTATTCCACGGCAGGCTTGCCGGTACGAAATCCGTACAGGCCCACTCGACTAGGTCAGTGGGTTCTTCTTGGGCGGTTGCCCGGGGTGTCTTGGCTTTACAGCTCTGCCAAGCAGCTACTTGGTCAGGTTCGAACACGTTTGCAAACTTTTACAAGTTTGATACTTTGGCCTCTGAGGACCTGCAGATTGGTCAATCAGTTCTGCAGGAACCTCAGCACTCTCTCACCCGGTTTTGGCGTTTTGGTACTCCCCCCCCCCCCCCCCCCCCACCCCCCCCGACATGGTACTAAATGGAAAAATGGAACCCCTGTATCCTTTAGGAAGTAATTGAAAATAGGATTTTAATTACCTACCAGTAATTCCTTTTCTCGTAGTCCGTAGGGGATACTGGGCGCCCGCCCGGTGCTTCATTCTTCCTGCAATGTTATTTGTTTAAGTATTGTTGTTTGGTTCAGCTGTTGCTGTTCCTGTTTCAGGTTTGGTTAGCATGGCTTTCCTCTTGTTTGTGTGTGCTGGTTCGGAATCTCCCCACTATCCTTATCTATCCTTCTCTCAAAGTATGTCCGTCTCCTCGGGCATAGTTTCCTCGACTGAGTCTGGTAGGAGGGGCATAGAGGGAGGAGCCAGCCTACACTATCAAATTCTTAAAGTGCCCATGGCTCCTAGTGGACCCGTCTATACCCCCGTTGTTCTAAATGGAACCCCAGTATCCTCTATGGACTACGAGAAAACGATTTACTGGTAGGTAATTAAAATCATATTTCTGCAGCGGGGTACACTGGTATTCCACAGGGAATAACATTGGGGTATAGAGTTGGATCTTGATCCGAGGACCAATAGGCTAAATATATGACTGTTCCCAGGATGCACTGCACCGCCTCCTCTATAGCCCTGTCTCCAGGCACTGAAGCTCAGTTTGTAAGTTGGTGCCTGCAGTGCAGGCAGCTAACAGGTGGGGCTGCGCTAGGCAGCCCTAATAAGAGCTTTTTTTTAATATATTCTTTATTTTGGTTTTTCAGAAAAAAACAAAGATATAACAAATAATACTATATCATATAAACACACGGGTCAATAGACCAGTAAAGCATAGAACATCTAGAATCCACACAAAAGACAAGACAAAGGATGGTGGGAGGGAGAAAGGGGTAAAGTCAGGGTAGGGGAATGAATGAGCTAACCAATCATAAGTAGATACAAGTACGGGTACCGTACAATGAGGTGAACTACACAGAAAAGCAGTATCATGGTGAGTCTAGTGGAATCTGGTCTTTGTAGGTAGAGGTAGACTTAAATTCCAGCCAAGAAAACCACGTGGCAATATAATCTGTATGTGTGTCAAGAACTGAATGAAAAATATCCTCCATTGACCTATAAAATTCTATTCGCGGGAACCATTCCCATATTTTTTTTTGGGGGGGGGGGGGCAGAGACTTCCAGTGGACCGGTACCACCGCCCTCGCTGCGTTGTTCAGATGTTTGAGAAGGGAATGTTTATTCTTTGCTAGTGGAATTTCTGTGTGGGAGAGCAGCCAAAAGTCAATCCCAGTAGGAGCCTGAAACCCCAGGATTTCGGAGGAAAGTTGTATAACTTGGCCCCAAAAGGTAGAGATCAGGGGGCAGTCCCACCATATATGAATAAGGGTACCTCGGTCTTTTCCACACCTCCAACACAAGGGGGATACTGAAGGAAAGAACTTATGCAGGAGGGAGGGACATCGATACCATCTAGTAAGCAATTTATACTGTGTTTCAATAACTTCTAAACTGGTAGAGCAACGGGACATAACTTCACAGTGTTTCTTCCAATTAATGTGTATCCCTCTAGGTGCCAGATCAGCATCCCATTTCGTACAGAAAGCGGGATCTCCTGTGAAACGAGCATGTAACAATATCTTATATATACCCGATACAACATGGGTGGGTTCAGAGGATTGGGAACACATAAATAAGAGCTTTTTAAGAAGAAAGAAGACTTCAAGGGCCACAGCACAGGCATGTCATGCTGACATTCTGTGCTGCGGCTCCATCACCCCCCCAGCGGCGCTTCATACTCCCGCGCCCTGGTTGCCGGGTACTTGCAGCAGAGGCGCTCCAGTGATCAGGCACACATCACCGCTGCTGCTCTCCTGGATCGCGTGGCCGCACTTCAGGGAGGAGGTAAGAGGATCCCCCAGGTAGGACCCGCCGAAATCGCGATCCGGTCGCAGTCCTAGGAGACACTGTGGCCATGCAGGGACCCCACTATATCCACAGGGCAGGGACCACAGGTCGGATTTACTAAAATTCGTTTATTATAGGCTCTATAGTACCCGGTGGTGAAATCCAGCAGAGGGGATAAGGCACTGACCTGTAGTCCCTCCCCCAGCTCCATGCGCTATCTACAACAGGTGTTCCCACCCTGGAGCTGCATCTCTCTCTACTTCACTCCCTGTCAGCATTTGGGCGCCATTTCACAGAGCTGCGCTGATCCTGGGACTGCTGGGCACTGTCTCCCCTGTAAAGCCGCCTGTCTCATCAGCGCTGTGCATTTACAGTACACTTAAGTATTCTACATGTCGTTTAGACAGCGTTAGTTAAGAGCAAGTGCACTACTATATGAATATTTAGTACAAGTATTCTGTGATATACATCCAGTGTTTACTGTGCACTGTTAAATCTGTATACATACACATCTCTATGTAGTATTATTAGTCTAGTGCAGTCTTATTGTTTATTTGTAATAATTTCTGCATTGTACCTGTGACTGTGTGTGTCTATAGCTGCTGTGTGTATTCTATTCTGTGTATCACACATATTGCTATCCTTATATTCTGTACCCTGTGGAACTAAGTGCGTCAGGGTCTCATATACCATATAGTGTTACACAGGATATACTGTTTTGTATTTTTCACTGTGTGTTTCAGTCACCTTATTCCACTTAAATCCTCTGCATTGCTTTCACATATCTTAGGGTTTTTTTTGTCAGGTATTGTGTTTGTCTGGCTATATTGTACTGATACGACCTACAGCTACATTCCCAATAATGTCTGCTGCACAGGGTGGGAAATCCGCAGACGCTCCTGCATCATGCAGTGCTGGCGCCACAGATTTACCTGAGGAAAAGATTTCTGCTGAGGGTTCAGGTACTGGGTGTTCTGCATCCCCTAGTCAGCCCGCAGCACCTGTGGCAGATCCACCTTGGGCTGCATTTTCAAATATACTGACTACACTTGTTACAAGACTTACGCCCCCTGCGGGACCTCCTGTGCCATTACAGTCACATATTGTCCCTGTAATTAATCCACCATGGGCGGATACTCTGTCAATCCAGTTACAGCAATTAAATCAGTCCTTGGTTAAACAAAAACCTAACCCTCGCACTACTGGGACCAAAGGGTGATCTAAGCAGGCCATTTCTTCCTCACAATCCACTAATGTTTCGGATGATTTTTCTGATTCGGATGGGGAATATACTGATCCATCAGATGCTGATACTGCTGCTTCTGATGAAGATTCTACATAACACAGGTTGATGTTCCTGACCTGGTGGAGGCGATCAAGCTGATTTTTCAGATTGATGATGAGATTGACCCTCCTGATACGTCTAAGAAACCTGATAAGTTCAAACGTCAGAAGGTTACTAAATTAGTCTTACCACATTCTGACCATTTAATTGACATACGTCAGGAATCCTGGTCTTTTCCAGGAAAGAAATTTTCCCTGTCTAAAAAGATGCTAGCTCGTTATCCTATCTCTGCGGAGTTGAGTAAGTGGGAAACCCCGCCACCAGTGGACTCAGATGTAGCCCGTCTTGTGGTGTCATCTACTCTGCCTGTCACCACTGTAACCTCTTTGAAGGAGCCGACTGATAAGCGTGTGGAGGGTTACTTGAAGTCTATTTACATTCTTACAGGTGCTGTACATAGACCCACTATGACAGTCTCTTGGGCTTCAAAAGGCATTGAAGCATGGGTTCAATCAATTGAGGAAGAGCTACCTCTGAATTTTTCTGACACTGCCAGACAATATCTGTCCTATATTACCACAGCTTCCCACTATTTTCAGCAGGTGGCCTCTGATGCAGGCGTTATGGCGGCCAAGGCATCTACTACGTCGCCGATTCTGTGGTTGCGGTCCTGGTCGGTGGAGAGACCTTGGAGGTACTCCCTTTTAAGGTAGATTTACTATTTGGAGATGATCTGAACAAAATTGTGACCGACTTGGCGTCGGCCAAGACTGCGTTTCTCTCAAGTACTAATCCTTCGGTTCTGAAGGCTAAGAGTACTACTTTTCGTTCCTTTCGACCTCCAGGTAAAGTAAAGGGTCGCACTTTCAAGTCCTCTAAGCCCAAACCTAAACGTTCTTGGGCCTCCCGTCAGCCTGCTTCCAAACCGGACAAGCCTGCTGCATGACGGGGCAGGCCTCCCCCTGGGGGACCCTATGGTGGGAGGCCGACTTCTGCCGTTCGCCCAGGTATGGTTAAAGACCACTCCGGACGCCTGGGTGCAGGATGTGGTCTCTCACGGCTACGCAATCTCTTTCAAGAGACGTCCCCCTCGCCAGTTTTGCTCAACGGTTATCCCTTCGGATCCGTTAAAAGTACAAACTCTGCATTTGGTTGTCCAATCCTTCCTGTATACAGGAGTGATAGTGCCGGTGCCTCTGTCTCAGAGAGGCAGGGGATACTATTCGACGCTGTTTCTAGTTCCGAAGCCGGATGGATCCTCCCCACCTATGCTCAACCTCAAATCTTTTAACAAATTTGTGAGGGTGTCCAAATTCCGTATGGAAACTCTGCTCTCTATTGTCCTGGCTATGGAACCCAAGAACTATATGGTATCCCTGGATATACAGGATGCTTACCTACACATAGCTATTGCCATGTCGCATCAGCAATATCTTCGGTTTGCTATTGGCCACCTTCATTATCAGTTCCAAGCCTTGCCTTTCGGACTGACCACGGCTCCTCGGATCTTCAACAAGGTCATGGCGGTCATGATGGCCCTTCTCTGCCTTCAGGATATCAAGATCCTGCCGTATCTGGACGACTTGTTGATCCTGGCGAACTCCCCAAAGGTTCTCCTCCGTCATCTGGAACTGATGGTCCAATTCCTGCAAGCCCGCGGGTGGCACATCAACTGGAAGAAATCCTCACTGGTCCCTGCTCAGAGCATGGTGCACCTGGGGGCATTACTGGGGACACACAACCAACATTTGTTCTTGTCTCCAGAGAATGTCCTGAAACTTCAGGACAGAATCAGATAATTCCTCTCTCGCCAAAGAGTGTTGATGCACTCAGCGATGCAAGTACTAGGCCTCATGGTGTCGGCTTTCAACGTGGCAGAGTATGCTCCATTTCATTCCCGCTCTCTGCAGAGGTTAATCCTTTCCAAGTGGTATGGCCTGCCTCACCGGATCAAGTCTCAAATGTTCTCCTTGACTCTGGAGGTTCGTCTGTCACTGAGTTGGTGGCTACAGGACCAACAATTGAGCAGGGGTCGTCCCTTCTGGATCTCCAACTGGGTCCTCCTAACGACAGATGCCAGTCTGCGGTGTTGGGGCACGGTGTTTGAGCAACCCTCTCTCCAGGGTCGGTGGACCAGGGAGGAATCTCTCCACCCGATAAACATTCTGGAATTGCGGGTAGTGTTCAAAGCGTTGACACTTGCCCTGCCTTTCGTACAGAACAGGCCTGTTCAAGTACAATCAGACAACGCCACCACGGTGGCGTACATAAATCATCAAGGCGGCACTCAAAGCCGTCTGGCAATGATGGAAGTGTCAAAAATTCTTCGGGCGGAACGACATCTGCCAGCAATATCAGCAGCATTCATTCCGGGGGTCCTCAACTGGAAAGCGGACTTCCTCAGTCGTCAGGACGTACACGCCGGGAGTGGAGTCTTCATCTGGAGGTCTTCCAACGCCTTGTGGACAAGTGGGGTGTACCAGATGTAGACCTGATGGCGTCTCAACGCAATCACAAGGTTCCGGTCTTCGTAGCAAGGACGAGGGATCCTCAGGCAGCGTTCGTGGACGCACTGGCAATTCCATGGAACTTTCGGCTGCCATACGTGTTCCCTCCAGTGTCACTCCTGCCCAGGGTACTACGGAAGTTCAAGCTCCAGCGTGGCACAGATGGAATTGGTTCTCAGACCTGCAGGGTCTCTCGATAGTGTACTCTTCTACTTCCTCAATGCCCAGACCTCCTCGTTCAGGGCCCTTGTGTTTACCAGGACCTGACAAGACTGGCTTTGACGGCGTGGCTCTTGAAGCTTCACTCCTGAGGGCCAAAGGATTTTCTGATGCGGTTATTGAAACTATGTTGAAGGCCCGCAAACCGGCGTCTGCACGGATTTATTATAGGGTCTGGAATTCTTGCTTCACCTGGTGTGCTGTTAAGAATTTTGATGCATACAAGTTTAGTTCTTCCAGACTTCTGGCTTTTTTGCTACAAGGCCTGGATTTAGGACTTCGCCTGGCCTCCCTCAAGGTACACATTTCTGCCTTTTCTGTGTGGTTCCAGCGAAAAATTTAATCTATTCCTGACGTTCATACATTCACTCAGGGCGTACTACGGATTCAGCCTCCCTATGTCCCTCCTGTGGCTCCATGGGATCTGTCTGTTGTTCTTATTGCCCTTCAGGAGTCTCCGTTTGAACCTCTTGAGTCTGTGGACCTTAAATGCTTTACGCTTAAGGTCATTTTTCTGTTGGATATTGCCTCTGCTAGGCGGGTAACAGACTTGGGCGTTATCTACCTAAGGTGGTGTCCTCTTTCCACCTTAACCAAGAGATTGTGATTCTGACCTTTATCTCTCCTGGTTTGTCCTCCAAAGAACAGTCTTTGGATGTGATAGAAAGGAATGCCTCTATCAGGAGGTCAGATTCTCTTTTTGTACTTTTTGGTTTTCACAAACGTGGCTGGCCTGCGAATAAGCAGACCTTGGCCAGATGGATTAGAATGGTGATTGCACAAACTTATGCTCAGGCTGGACTCCCAGCTCCTGCTGCTATCAAGACGCATTCTACTCGGTCTGTTGGACCTTCTTGGGCGGTCAGCCGTGGCGCTTCCGTTGAACAATTGAGCAAGGCGGCTACGTGGTCCTCAGTGAACACGTTCATCAGGTTCTATGCCTTTGATACTTCTGCCTCCCAGGATGCTTCCTTTGGACGGTGGGTTCTTGTGCCCGCTACAGTGCGTCCCCTCCCATGAGGAACTGCTTTAGGACATCCCCGATGTTATTCCCTGTGGAATCCCAGTGTACCCGCTGCAGAAAAGGAGATTTATGGTAAGACTTACCATTGTTAAATCTCTTTCTGCGAGGTACACTGATTTCCACAGGGCGCCCACTCTGACGCACTTTGCTTCTTTGGGTTTGTATGGCATTAGCCGTTAGACCCACATTCTCACGACAGGAGAAGGGATTATGTGACTAACATCTACCGTCTCTCTTACCTGCTACTGCTTTGGACTGGTTAATGAAACTGAGCTCCAGTGCCTGGACGCGGGGCTATAGAGGAGGCGGTGCAGTGCATCCTGGGAACAGTCAAAGCTTTAGCCTGTTGGTGCCTCGGATCAAGATCCAATTCTACACCCCGATGTTATTGCCTGTGGAAACCAGTGTACCTCGCAGAAAGAGATTTAACAATGGTAAGTCTTACCATAAATCTCCTTTTTCTCTCAATAAAATGTATTACCTTGTAAAAAAAAAAATGAATAATTACAGGTCCCAGCATGGTCTGGATGTCAGGCAAGCTGGCACATAAACAACATGTGCCAGCTTGCCCCGTTGAACCTTTAGTTAAAAAAAAAAAATATATGTTTGGGTGTAACCAACACTGGTGTTTTCAGGCCAGAGCCGGTTACAACAATATCAGGGAGAAAATTGATGTGGGGTCCCCTCTAATGTTCGGGGCTAGCCAGCACTGGACATTGCCAGCCTGTGCTGTTCCAGCCGTTTAGGGGTCCCCACAGCCTGTGGGTCCACCAACCATGCATCCAACTAGCCCCAGTAAAGTTGATGACAGGGCTCTTTCCCGCAGGAAAGTCAAGCCTGCAAAAAGCATGTTGTCCTCCCGGGCACAGCCAGGGGATGTAGTTATGTGACCGCCGGTCACAATACCGACTGTTACATCCCGCCCCCTTCTGAATCCCAACAGTCGGCTTGCTGACTAACGGGGACTATTCACAGCGATCCCGCAAAGGGTTTTGTTGCACTCGCCCCCCTGCTGGCATTCTACCGCTCGGGATCTCGGCGTTAGTATTGTGACTGGCGGGATCCCAAGTGCCGCTCACCCATACCCCACCCTAGCACCATTACAACCAGGCTCATCCCTGTCCCCCCAGGATGCGAGTATGGGGGTGAATAAATGGTTAAAAGTAGAACAAAAATGTGATTTGTCTTTGATAATCTATAAGTCCCAATATTGGCTTGAGTGCTAAAATGGCAGTGGTCGCGGGAGGGCAAACGGGGAAGGTGGGGCAGTGCAGGGAGCAGAAGCAGGCATACACAGAGTCTGCCTACTTCTAAAATCGTTTAGTTAGGTTGATAGTGTCCAACTAGTTTGGAGATATCAATCTTGCTTGATTTCTCCTGCTCTTTGGAGTGACTCTTTTGGCCCTTCTTCAGCGTGTGGGAGCACATAGCAGATTATGATTTGCTCTCACACACCGGCAGATTATCCTTTTCAAACAGCCAACTAGTTGGATGTCTGGAACAATAACCATTTAGTGCAGGGGTGGGGAACCTCAGGCCCGAGGGCCGTATAAGGCCCGCAGAGCCACTTGATCCGGCCCGGCCAGGCTCACCTAGCCGAGTGCCCACTGAGATTTTGTTACTAGTGGGCGACTGGCTTCTTACCCTCAGTAGCAGCCGGAGACAGGAGCTCACTCCTGAGCTCCGGCTTCCGGCTCTGGCAGTGTGCGTGTGCTGCTGTGCGGTGTTATGGGAGAGATGTCATGACTTCTCTCCCATAGTTCTGAGGAGTGAGTGGCCAGGTGGAGGGCAACGGTCCGGAAACAGGAGCGGGGCTGGTGAGTATTGTGGTTTTTTTTCTTTTAATGTGTGTGTGTGTAGGCGTCGCTACTAAAGGGCATATCTAATGGGGCATAACAACTGACTGGTGGCATATCTAATGGGGCATAACAACTGACTGGTGGCATATCTAATGGGGCATAACAAGTGAGGGGGCATATCTAATGGGGCATAACAAGTGACTGGGGGCATAATTACTGACTGGAGGCATATCTACTGGGGGCAGGCTCATTTTTAAGTTGATAATTTTTGTATGGCACCCGAAGGATTTTATAAATATCCAAATGGCCCCTGGTAGAAAAAAGGTTCCCCACCCCTGATTTTAGTGGATGGCCAGCTTTATTTTTAAACAGTTCCATGTTGAATTACACCTCTAACATGATTACATTCGTATTTGGCTGTTTTCCTTGTTGAAATGTCATATTTTCAAACTCCAGGACAACTCCTATTCCTGTATTCACTTACAAAAGCTGAAACGGAGCTGGAAGCTTATAAACTACAATGTTTATTGTAGTATCTCAAGATGTCTTTGAATAAGTAGAGTTTTTCATAGTCCTTTTTAAATGAGCCACTGATGTTTCTTTCTTCATTTGTAACAGAGAAATCCTGTCCTATTTAATGTTAACATAGCTTGTTAAGTATAGTCTGTAACCTGCATGGAAGAATATTTGTGTGCATCGCTGTTTGCCAAAGAATGTGAATTATTTCAGTAGCAGAAAAGGCATGACCTTGTGTTTTCTACAGGCAGCAGAGATTGTTTATACTTTATGTTGATATGCAAAGGCCTCTGGCGCCCCCTCCTCTGGACAACAGCGTCTTGCCAGTTCTATTTTTGTTCTTGTTTAAAAAGAAAAGGAAGAGGGACAGTGTGATACTACAGAGAAGTTGCCGACTGGTTTTCTGTTCAAAGCCATCTGACTGTTTTTGTGTGCATTTAAATACATGCTCTCATTTAATTCATACTTGCCTACTCTCCCGGAAGCTGCGGGAGGCTCACGTTTTTTGGGGTAGCCCCCCGCACCCCCGGAAGAGTGGGCAGGTTTCCCGCATCCTGCTCTCGCACCCTAGTGATGCGAGCAGGATGGAGAGATAACCTCCCGCGGGTCCGTCGGGTGGAGAAGGGGTTAAAATGATGCAAATCGCGCCATTTTAGCCCTGCCCCCTTCCCGCGGACCCGCGAATCGCGGCATTTCCCGATGGGGGGGCTTAGTGATGTCACAGTCCGGCCCCGCCCCCCAAAGACACCTGCAGCGTCTCCTCTCCGGGCTTCTCCCGGAGAGGAGAAATACAATGTAGGTAAGTATGATTTAATTGCAACATTACTTCAAGCACAAGTTGAGCGACTTTTGTTTTTGCATGAATTGAACAATAGCCCACCGACTGGTGCACATATGGGGGCAGATGTATTAAGCCTGGAGAAGGCATAAAGAAGTGATAAAGCAGTGATAAGTGCAAGGTGATAATGCCCCAGCCAATCGGCTCATAACTGTCAATTTACATATTGGAGCTGATTGGCTGGTGCGTTATCACCTTGCAATAATCACCGCTTATCACTTCTTTATGCCTTCTCCAGGCTTAATACATCCGCCCCATTGTGAGGTGGTATGCCAGCCACGCAGCATCCCATCCCGTCTCGGCACTTGGCTGGTGGCTCCGGTGTGGCCTCATTGGACTAGATAAAGCCATTCAGACCTAAGATTGAGCTTGATAACTCTGACCTCTTGCAGTTGACAAATGGCAGCACACACATGCAGCTAGCAGTCATCTGCTATGTGGATTGATGAAATGCCCGTAAAGAATCTGGTTAAGCTTTGGTTAATTCTCATACATACTGTTTTCTATCGAAACCACACATTCACCACCAGTAATGGTCCATTTTACCTAAGTTGGAGCTGGTGGTTTTAAGGATTGCTGTGTCATTGCCATGGATGTTTGTGAGGGAAAATCCCATCAAAATAGTTTTTGTAGTCCTCGAGAGAAGGCGAAGATTTCGTCTGGTAAAAAGTTGTGTTTTCCACAGTAAAGAGTGGAACTTTCCTGTCAGATGTGAGTGAAAACACTTGCTGAACTATCAGGCATAATTTAGAGTATGTTGTATTTTTTTTTGTCAGTCAAATGTATTAGTTACAGATGCAAGTTGTTTTGTGTAATGGCATTTTACTTCATTATAAAATACAATGATAACATTGGTTTCTTTTCCCAGTATTTTATATCCGGTCCAGAACTTACCCTGGTTTCTAACTAATGGGGATGTAAATAAATTAATAAATTGTTTAGATCCTTTATATGGCAGGACAAAAAAATCCAAGCTAAGTTTTTAAATAAGCTCCAACAGTGGAATAAAAATGGAGGTATCAACTTCCCTAACGTGGTGTGGTACAACCAGGCAGCTCTTATGAGACATCTTAGGGATTGGATACAGAACACCTCTATGTGTATACTAATACAACTTTAGAACAAGGGTTAATGAGAGAGACTTATCCAGTATATCCCTTGGCGCTAATGACCTAAAAATTAGATAATAGAATATTCTAAAATAGTGTAAATAATTTGTAAAGAAATCAGCTGCTGACTCTTAATTTTATGCCTGTGTAAGCATAAATACCCGTCTACTGTTATTACAGAAGACTAACAAGAATAACCAAATTTCACTCTGCTCTTTTCTGTTAAAAAATGGGCTTCAGAATGAGTGTAAACACATGCAATTATAATATGAAATTTCTTTTAATATATAAGTTGCTTCTAAAAATGCATGTTCAGATAATAAAAGTTTTAATATAAAAACATATACAGTCTCCACATATAAGTCTTATCACACTACACTGATCAGTAATCACAGGGGTACCGTGTACAAAGGAAAGTGTGTAACATTAAAGTTAAACTGATCCACCTCTATAACAAGAGACAATAAGATGGTAATTTGAGACCGGAAGATTTTACAGTATTTATATATACAACTAATTGCATGCATTGTGATAAGACTTATATGTGGAGACTGTATATGTTTTCATATTAAAACTTTTATTATCTGAATATTCATTTTTAGATGCAACTTATATATTAAAAGAAATTTCATATTATAATTGAATATGTTTACACTCATTCTTAAGCCCATTTTTTAACAGAAAAGCGCAGAGTGAAATTTGGTTATTAATGAGAGAGACTCAATAGCATTCTTACATGTTAGGGATAACTCGAAACAACTCAATCCTAATGTCAAACAGGAGGCTGTGGTATATACTGCGTAAAAGATTCAAAATAAATCCATATGTGTCACAGTTTCTACCACTAACACGTAATCCAGAGTTTCAGAATGGGAAAGCGGGTTACCCCTTCACTTTATGGAGCGTAGAGGGGATACAGAATGTGGGGCATTTATTGGACAAGTCAAGTTGTAAACCACTGTCTTATAGGCAAGCTAGTTCTCAGTATAACGTCCTTAAATCACATGACATGGCATTCATGCAGGCTCAACATTATGGTGGCTCAGTATCAAGTAGGCTAACAAGGGAAGATCTTTTTAACCCATTAGATCAGGTGTTGATTCAGCCGGTACTGAATAGGAAAGCCTTACGTGTACATTATAAGTTTTTACGTTCAAAGCTGAAATATTCGAGGATAACAAGTGGGACAATGAGATGGTTGGAATATTTTCCTAATTTAACCATTGAAAAAATACTTGGGTCGCTAGTATCATCAGCAAAGATAATCCCAGCTATAACCTCGGTGGAGATGTTTTATAAAATTTATCATGGAGCATACAGTATGTCTCACCTAATAGAAGGTTTCATATGGGATTGTCAGAGGACACAAGATGTCCGAAGTGTAAAAGCAGAAAAGCAGACCTCTATCACTGTTTGTGTGAGAAGAAAACATTTTTGGTTAGAGGTATGGCAATTTACGACCCGATATATGGTTAACCTTTTTCCTTTAACCCCCAAATTGGCCATATTTGGCATATTACCAGAAGAATCGAGGATCCAAAAATAACCAAAAAAACTATTATTAGTAATTTAATCTGCTGCTCGAAAGAGCGTGATGCAAATGTGGGTATATGATACTCCCGACAATAGGCCTGTTTAGGGCAAAACTATTTTACATCTTTCAAATGGAGTGGGTAGAGGCATCCTTACAAAAGGAAAAATGAGTGAGACAATTGTTTGAGACCTGAGAAATCTTAATTGCCATACTGACAGCAAAAATTAAGGGGCAGATCCACAAATATTTTGGGCTAACACAATGGTATGAGAAATGGTTAACACAACAGGATGATCCCATCCTAATGGCAGAGGATGATTAAGATAGGGAAAGTGAACCCTGCATATACTGTGATCTGAAAGTCGTAGGAGAGTGGGAAGACAAAAGGAGAAAAAGGAGATGAAGGAATAGAGAAAAAAAAAGGAATTAAAGAGATGGGTTCACACATTAACGTTCAAAGGCAAAATAACAAACTATGTAAAATGAGAGCGATGAGAAGTGGAACCTAATACTCTCATAAAAGATGATGATGGAGTATAGTAGTATGGATATTATGAAAAATGAATATAGATAAAACCCAACTGTGAAAGGTAAAGTATCGATGAATATATAAGATGAAAATGTTACGATGCTTTATGAAAACATAAGACCAGAACTGAAACGAAATGTTTATATGTTTGTCCGTATTTGTCTGATTGATTTATCAAATGAAAAGATTTATAAAAAACAAAATACAATGAAATAATAAATTTTTGAATTGCCATATCACAGGTGTTACTGTGACAGCTCATCCTTAGAGCTCTTATCATGGGTTAATGAGGATGTTGCTGATCCGGCACAGTCATAAAGCCAGTTTTGTCTAACACTACCCACTTTGGAAGTATAGAGTGTAATATGGTGCAGGTACTTTCAGCGACTCCTGTAAGGTTGTATTTTCCTGGAGATCCTGCAAGCAGCACCGATTGAGACCAAAGTCCGAGAGCACGGGTTCCTAGTAGGTATAACGCAAGGCCCAGGGCATGGCAGTAGTGCCTTAAAAATCTCCTGTTTTCTGCTGTACATTAGTAGCCACTAGTGAAATAGCTTTATTTGCTGACTACAGCAGCCAATTTATGTTGTCGGCACAGTGTTATGGCATTGCTTATGCATACCCTCCAACATTTTTCACATAAAAATCTGTACAAATCCGAAAAGGGGGCGTGGCCACGGGTAAATGATTTTCCAATACTTTCAATGGAAGTTTGGAGAGCCAAAAATCGATAGACCATAAAAAAAAAGCTACTGTACCTGCCAAAAAGGTACAGCTGGAGGGTATGCTTATGTTATGTCATTTACAGAGGAAATAAAATGTACAGAATTATAATTCATACTTATCTCTCTGTTTTTGTTTTTTTGCCTGACTGTTTGTAGTGTACAAGTTCTTTCTGTATTTTAGCTTTGCAAAGCTTGATGATGACATTTGTGAGTTACTATACTACACCCATATACATCATCGTGGATGTCTGCTGTATTAGTTTGCATGAAATTACATTAACATTACAAGGTGTCTGGGCAGTGACTTCCTCTTTTATTGTCCGAGGTTTCTGTATTTTTTGTTTTGACTCCACGAGCAGAAACCATTCCTTGGGAAATCAGACATTTCAAAGTACAGACACACTGTGTGGGAAATACCTACAATCAAAATCTCGATGGTCAAAATACCGACAACAATTGACCAACAGTCAAAATACTAAAAAAGTCAAAATACCGACATTTAAAATACAGACAAGGTCAAAATACTGACATTAAAAATGTCGACAGGTCAAAAGGTCGACAAAGGTTTAAAATTTTTGTGTGTATGTCGACATAGGTGTGCAGTGTGACTGGTTCATGTGCAGTACAAGGGGTATATTAAGTGTGCAGGGGGGCTGTGTGCAGTGTGACTGTAGTGCATGCGCAGTGCAAGGGGCATATTAAGAGAAGGGGGCCAGTGTGCAGTGTGACTGTAGTGCATGCGCAGTGCAAGGGGCATATTCAGAGAAGGGGACCAGTGTGCAGTGTGACTGTAGTGCATGCGCAGTGCAAGGGGGAAATTAAGAGAAGGGGGCCAGTGTGCAGTGTGATTGTGGTGCATTAGCAGTGCAAGGGGCATATTAAGAGAAGGGGGCCAGTGTGCAGTGTGATTGTGGTGCATTAGCAGTGCAAGGGGCATATTAAGAGAAGGGGACCAGTGTGCAGTGTGATTGTGGTGCATGCGCAGTGCAAGGGGCATATTAAGAGAAGGGGGCCAGTGTGCAGTGTGATTGTGGTGCATTAGCAGTGCAAGGGGCATATTAAGAGAAGGGGGCCAGTGTGCGTTGTGATTGTGGTGCATTAGCAGTGCAAGGGGCATATTAAGAGAAGGGGACCAGTGTGCAGTGTGATTGTGGTGCATTAGCAGTGCAAGGGGCATATTAAGAGAAGGGGGCCAGTGTGCAGTGTGATTGTGGTGCATTAGCAGTGCAAGGGGCATATTAAGAGAAGGGGGCCAGTGTGCAGTGTGATTGTGGTGCATTAGCAGTGCAAGGGGCATATTAAGAGAAGGGGGCCAGTGTGCAGTGTGATTGTGGTGCATGCGCAGTGCAAGGGGCATATTAAGAGAGTAGGGGGATGTGTGCAGTGTAATTGTGGCACATGCGCAGTACTAAGGGCATGTTAAGGGAAGAGGCAGGGTAGCAGACTGAGCACTAGTGTCAAGGTGGTCGTTTTCCCTGTGATTTCAGCCTGGCATGCAGGAAAATGGTGCCATTTTCCTTGTGATTCGTGCAGCGCTGCTGTAGCCATGTGCACCACACACACTGCATCCATTTTAGATGTGCTACTGCTCAGTACTAAGAAAAACATTGACACTGCGACTATCTCTGAATCAAGTCCAGAGAAGCAAGGGAAGGTAGCTACAAAGTCAAAGCAAAGTCAGAGCTAGGCAGGCACAGGCTAAACAATGGAACAGGGAAAACAGGATGCGTAAAATTTACAAATACATAAGCGGAAACGACAGGGTCATAACTTAAGACAAGTACAAGAATATGACTGTGACTAAGACATGAAATTCAGATCCAGTGATTCACACCTGGGCTGGACACGGGTACAAGGCCACATGATGCTTAGACTTCTTACATTCCACCCAGTTGTCCAGGATAGTTGGGAGGTATGGCAAGTACTGTATTTGAACTGTGTGCTTTTTAAATATTGTGTTAATTGTGCATGCAGGACTACAGCAGAGACTCACCTTACTGAGGGGGAGATGTACTAAGCAGTGATAAGAGTGGAGAAATGAGCCAGTGGAGAAGTTGCCCATGGCAGCCAATCAGCTACTCTGTATAATTTTCAAGTATGCAAATTATAAATGTTACTTCAATGCTGATTGGTTGCCATGGGCAACTTCTCTACTGGCTCACTTATCTGCTCTTTTCACTGCTTAGTACAGGTCCTCCTAAGTATGAGGCCTACTAAAGACACAGACACATGGTACCTGATTTTAGAACTGCATACAAAAGCGAATGGAGCATTGTCTATTGTCTTGTTTATGCAGATGAACTACAAACTCATTTTTTTGTGTACTTTTCCGCGGTCAAATGCGCAAGGGCTAAGACGCCCACTGTTAGCACTCATGCACACTGTAATAACTATAGGTGCGTTCTTAGGCGCCATCATTAGTCGCACCGTTGAAAATTGTATTAACTCTGTGGCAGTTGCAGTTTCTCCGTCTGACCACAGATTTACACTTGCACCTGGGAAAACAGACGCTTGCGTTGACATGTCCGCAACACTCCCATAATACCCCATTTTGGTATGCGTTGCTAGCCACTTTCCCCGGTCACTGGCCTGGCACACCATTCTGTTACCATCTGAATCGATCACGGCAGCACCCTTGTGCATAGTCAGAGTAGCGCATGCTCCGTAGGGGTTTACAGAAATGTATCTGCATGTGCAGTTGCAAATTGTCACTCAATTACTTGAACATCGGCACTGCATGCCACTCAGAATCAAACTTATAGTGATAATTACTGTCCAGCCATTTTACATCCTGAGGTACCTGTTCAGCAAGACATGTAATCCGGAATAACTAGGAATTTTGACAGTAATATGTTTGGACCGTTACAAAGCAATTTTTAAATCTAAAGAATAACTACTATTAAATATATTTTAGTGGTCATTATCTTTGAGTTAATTTTGCAGAGTAACTAAGAAGTACAATTACTTTGTTACTAAATATATTGGCTTCCTAGGAAGCTGCATCTGCTGGTTTTCTGGATGCAACGGCTTAGGTCATGATTTAGCCCAAGGCTAGGCCAGCTGTGGACACATTGCTCTGCATTAAATGCAGAATTCATTTCTGCTGACATTTTCCACTGTTCATTATAAGTTAAATGGTTACTAATTAGTTTGATGATACGCCACAAGATTTGCAAAAGAGTGTAATGCGGATTGAAAATAAAAGGTGCAGGGACCCTTTTTGGGATATTTTTTTTATCTAGGTGACACTATTTTGTTACATTTTACTTCCTACCATGAATTTGGCAGACTCCTCCAATAAACAGCTGGCTTCCATTTTCAGCCACTGCATCAGATTCTCTACTCCTGCGCTACACAAGCAGTGCTGAAGGTGACTGGCAGAGGTCCCAGTTGTATTTTTTTTTTTTAACAATTACTTATATACATACTAGGAATGGCTTTACAAAGAATGTTTAAGCTTTCATATCATTCCCAGCCCCTGTGAAGCTGATAGACTGTATTCCCGCACACTAAGGTCCATCTAAAGTCAATAAGGCTATCAGTATATTGTGGCAGGGTCAGCATGAACATAGATGGCATGGATAAAGAACAGCATGGTGTGGTTGGAAAGAGTCCAGGCCATGTAGTAGATGTGTTCAAGTCTCAAGCAGCAATCCTGATGGCAGACACCTGTAAGGTGGTTTTTAAAAGGCATCAGACACGAGAGCCAGGACTCCTGATGCTGGACAAGCTGAGCAGGTGATAGGCCAGGAAGTGGTTAGTGTTAGGGGTCCTGGAACTTACTGGTCTCTGAAAGATTCTACACCATGTTTGTAAAGACCTGTTGCTACTTGTGGTATATCCTGTGATTTGCTGGACATTCTGCTAAGAACTGTCTGTCTGTGAAAACTGGAGAAATAAAACTTTTCTTTTGGAGTTTCACCTGGTGTATGTGATCCATGTCACAATATTTTAAGTGTGGAAAAAAACAGAACACCTGTAGGAAAGGTATGCAAATTTGGGGAAGCCATAGTAACTCAACACAGATAGCCTCCTGACTGGGATTGGGCCTATGACCTTAGCACTGCGAGATAGCAATACTTACCACTGTGCCCCACCCAAAATGTTTGCATAAGCCATAGTGCATTCGATCCAATTTCCAGTATATAAAAAACAGTCTGTAGATAAACTAGGTTGTGTCTAAAGGGCCCCATACACTACAACGATATGTCTGAGGCTGAAGTCGGAGGCGATTTCCCATGAACTCTCTCGGGAGCTTCACGGGAGTGGTTCCATACGATTCGGTACATTTTGCATGCAATATATCGTATGTGATCCCAGCCATGCCTGCGGGAACCGACATATCACGAGTGCAGCACTAACGATCTAGGGGAGCTGATCCAACCCTCACGGGAACGCACATCGGATCAGATCGGAAACAATGCAAAATGCCAGATTTCACCCGATATATCGGCCCTAATGCCTGTAATTTGATGAAATCGGGCATTATCTTTCTAGTATATGCGGCCCTTAAGATCTGATACTCAGAAAATCAGCAAGGAATGGAATTGTGAAATATGTAGTGTACAGTTCTCCATATCTCCATTAAATAAATGATGAAGCAACATATGTGCATCCATTTAGAATGAGCCACACTCACAAATTAACTGTGTTGCATGCTCTTGTGTACGTTCATTTTACAACAAAACTCCAGAGGTGCTTTTACTGAGAATAGTCTTCATTTATGTCCCAGAATTCCTAATACCACCTATTCCCTGCAGAATTGGGACTGTTTGGTCAGTATACTTTTTTCCTAGTATCCAGGCAGAATGAATCTACTGTAATTTGTGAGTTTGGGCTATATGCAAATAAAGGAGCACGACATTGTAATAAAATGTCCTGCCGTAGGTATATTGAGCATGGTGCAAGATGTGGAGCTCAGTTTAATAGGTTTAATGCAAAAATGAAAATCTAGAAAATTGCCTTATGGGGGCAATAATTTTAAATATCGTTGCTGCTTATAAGTTGAATGTGAGGTGTTTTTTTTTTGTATTGCAGCATATTGAGCAAGACAATGTCCTTGGGAGTAATATTGTTTATTACCTTTTATATAGCACCAACATGTTACTCTACGCATTACAGAGAAAGCCTTTAATAATTTACTTCAGTCCCTGCTATGGTGCAGCTTTCAGTCTAAATTTTCTACGGCACAAACTAGGGTCAGTTTCATACAAACGGCCTTCCACTATCTGTTTTGTGAATACAAAGAACATTTCCACTCAGAAGCCACTTTATCAGGAAAACCTGCTCATCAATTAACTTATCTAATTAGCCAATCATCTGGCTACAACGCAGTGCAAAAATAATGCATGCATAAAACGTAAAGTATTTATCTATGCAGTGTTTCAGACCAAACACCCGAATGTGGACAAAATATAATCGTTGACCATGGAATGATTGTTGGTGACCGTTGAGATGGTTCTAGTTGTTGTACCTGGGATTTTCACAGCACAACCGTTTGTAGAGTTTACAGAGAATTATGCAGAAAGTAAAAGACCAGTATGGGGTAGTTCACTGTTAATGAGAGAGGTCAGGAGAGAGTGGCCATTGAGAGGTCAGACTGACAGGAAGGTGACCGTACGGGTGGGTACACACTTAAATGATACCAGCCCGATTTGTTTTTTTCCGGGCAAATTGTAATTACAAATTGGGCATATCGTTAAGTATGTATGCCTGATTGCGCGCTCCCGCAGGTCACTTGCGATGTCGTCCGGTCTGTTACACTGCATGGCCAAGCAGAAGATACCGTGTACGATGCCATGCTGCTAAATGCAGCATGGCATCCTACATCGTGCTGTCGTCCCCTGCATCGTTCCAGTGTGTACACACTTGTCAATGCAGGGTCCCATTGCCGGTTCCGCTAAGTATACATTGTTCTTATGTGTACCTAGCCTTCCTCAAATAACAATGATTGCAGAGAATCACCACTGAACGCACAGCTCATCGAACCTCGAAGTGGATGGGCTGCAGCAGCAAAAAGATCACACTGGATTCCCCTCCTGTGAGCTGAGAACAGGACACTGAGCTACAGTGGGTACAGGGTCACTAATGCTGGGTAGCTGAAGATTGGAAAAACATTGTTCTGACATATATTGACTGCTGCTGTTATATGCTGGCTCAGAAATTTGCATAAAAAACATGAACCCATGATTCCGTCCTGCTTTGAATCAGCGGGTCCAACTGATGGTTTATTTGTGTGGAGAATGTTTTCTTGGCACACATAAGACACATTAACACCAATTGAGCATTGTTTAAATACCACAGCCTACCTGATTAATATTGCTCACTATAGATCTTATTCTGAGTCAGTCTGGTAATTACAATTTGTAATTGTTTTAAAAAGCGGCACATTTCAACCCATTCAGCCAGATGCCTCTGTAAAACTTGTGAGTGGAGGTGTGGGTTCACAGACAGTTCAGAACTTTCTATATGATAAAAGCCAAGTCTGCTCCTCACCTCTGTTATGTGCGCTGCCGGCCACTAGAGGCCGCCACACAGACCAAATGATACCTTTGTGTGCTAGAAGCTGACACAGCTCAAAGTAAAACTAATTTGCAGGGAAATATTACAGCCTCCTACCCTGCTGCTGAAAATGATAATACTGATCTGACTGTTTCACACTTGCTGCATATGGAGAGAGGGGGCTGAGGAGAGAGAGTTGGGGTGGGGGATAGGAACAGATAGGGACTGGGGGGGGAGGGGGAGAGTGGGGTAGGGGCAGATAGGGAGTTTTTGAATCTAGTCACCTCTGTGTGACACGGACACACATTCCCTATGTACACAGCACCCCCTTCCATTTACTGCCTCAATATCACCTGCAGCCCCATCCTCTTCCATATACTGCCCCCTATATACACACTGCATCCCCATACCCCTCCATATAGTGCCCCACTTTATACAGGGCATCCCCTCCTCCATATACTACTCCAGTTATATACTGCATACTCTGCACCGTCTCCTCCATATACTTTGCTGCAACCTCAGGTTACTTCCCAGCCCAGGACTTGGCAATAAGTAATAGCAGTAACCAGGAAACGGATGCAGAAACCAGAACCTCCAGATAGTCCCACAGCGCTCTGAGCGGAGGCATTGGTGACACAGGGGGTGGGGTGGTTTGTGAATCAGTCTGGCAGGAAGAGGTGATACCCTGTGTCGGGTGAGCAGTGCGGTGATCGGGAGAAGGAGGGGGGCGATGCTAGGCCTGCAGATGATGAGGGTGAGGCAGATAACCAGCTCAGCTGCTTTATATAAACTGCACGCTGGTGGAGTGGCGGGGTCCTGTGCTGTCCTCTCCCACATCCCACACAGGCCATGCCCAGACCCCTCCGACCAGTTGCTGGTGGCTTCTGCTGCCCTCTACCCCTAAACTGGCCGAGAGCTGTGCTGGGACTGATGAACTTACACAAGCCAGTACTGGTGTATACAGTGCAGCATAATTATAGTCTGCCCATTACAGATATGCAGCATCTACATATATACACACACACACACACACACACACACACACACACACGTATGTATGTATGTGTATATATATATAGAGAGAGAGAGAGCACACAGCTGACAGAAATCCGGCACTTCCTGTGTGAGTAGCGACTGACCCCCCCCCCCCCCCCCCCCCCGAAAATGCAAGAGGAACAAGTTGCCGTGGAGTAGAATGCTGCTGAGAACTTGTAGAATAACTGACATTTTAAGAGTTGTCCAAGGTAAAAAAAAAGTGGGTACCAGCTCAATGTGGAAATCTAATATTTTTGGTGTAGATAAAAGAAGTGGAGATGAGAATCCATTTAAAAAAGAGAAAAAAGTTAATCTTTAAATGCCATTTATTACTGGTAGGACATCTCGGAGCCTGCAATGCTGGTGCTCGAGGATCACGATACATCTACCATATGGATGCAGTTATTTAACATTTTCTAATAATTAAATTGTTGACCATCGCATCTTTTTCAAAATTTTGGACTACATTGTTATTTATACCTCTAGCTGAGAGTTGGAAACAAATTGTATCATTTTTCTTTTCTAGCATTTATGGTTATTCTTCATAGTCTATACCAGTGATGGCTAACCTTGACACTCCAGCTGTTGTTGAACTACACATCCCAGCATGCCGTGCATCAATTTTAGCAAAGCTAAATAGCAAAACTGTTGCAGGGCATGCTGGGATGTGTAATTCAACAACAGCTGGAGTGTCAAGGTTAGCCATCACTGGTCTATACTTTCCCAGCCTTTTAATGCTGCATCCTTGAGACACGTGCTTATATTGGGAGAAATGTGGAAATATTGCAAAAGAATCGGTGAAGTAATCTCTCCTCTTTCTCTTATAGAAAATGCGGAATCTATTGACCTCAAGCAGTTTTTTGAACAGAACTTCTCTCATATCTACTACGTTTTCTTTGAAAACTTTGTGATCATTGAGACTTCACTAAAACAAAAAGGTAAGACTATAATGTGATCTACATTCTGTTTATATGTTCAAACAGCTAGAAATGATAGAATGTAAGCTGGGGTTTTGTATGTCAAATACAAAATGTTAACCAATGATGGTGGAGTTGGAATCACCGATGATCAGGAAGCATTTTACCCAACTTCATAGGCCATGCTTCGGGCCGAAGGTCGCCACAAGGTTCTATTCCCCCTCGGGTGGTGGTTTGGACCACCTCCCGAGTGGGGATTCGAGGCGGCGGTTGGGATTCCATCCACCGGTATGTCACCGGGTGTTGGGAGTCCGGTGTTAGTATCCGGACCGCCGGGAACATGATTATATACCCTTCATAGCTGTGCAATAGTCTTGGCATGCTACTCTACTTGAACGCCCCTCCCTCAGTGTGCCAGATAACCATGCCCTTGGACTGTGAAAGCCATGGCAACACTTTTGGGGACTGCTAGATGACAGCAGGAAAAAGGTATGGAGTCAGCAGAGGTAATTGTGTTTGTGTGGGGCTAATGAAGTAAGCAAGGAGTTCTCACTGTAAGGCAGTGGTGCCCAAACTATGTGCTTTGGCACCCTGGGGTGCCGTGAGTCTCTTGCAAGGCTGCCTTGTAGTCCAGGACCAAATCAAACTATTTGTAGTCAAGGTGATAGGCTAGTGCAAGTGGCTGCCAATAATGAAACATGTGTACCATCAGAAGCACAACTCTGTACACCACTACATAACTGACCCTAAGGATGACAGGTAGGCTCAATTTACTTAATTACTTTTTTTAAAAAATTTTTATTTATTAATAAAAAACTTATCCTAGGGGTGATTTTAAAATAATGCTGTTACTCCAGGGCGCTGTGATTCAAGAAAGTTTGTGAATCACTGCTGTAAAGTGATCTGATGCATCTTATTTAAAATAGTGTTCTGTCTCTATGCCAGTATATTGTTGTGCCAGTGGGTTGTTGTTTGGGGTACATTTTCATATTTTTTTTTATCATGTTATGTTTTTTTGAATGGAGACTTGTAACTAATTTAGCAACCTCATTGTTGGGCAAATTGAGTACAGGTTAACAATACAAAGACCCCAATGCAGAAATTAAAAATGTGGTCCAGAGTCCCCACCCTTCTTCCTCAGCTTATACTCTATTAAGCATGCACCACACACATTATACCAGCGGTGAACTCGGGCATAAAAACTAGCAGTGCCCCCCGCAAACATTATTGGGGGCAGTTGAGTATTTCATGTTACAGTGCTTAGTGGGACCCTCCTCTCTGGGGTCTCAGGTCTCATAGTCCTATAGTCTAAAGATACATTATCTTTTGAACTGAAAATATATTGACGAGCTGCTAATTGCTCTCAGAGTTGGGGCGACTCCTCTAAACCTGAAATGAGTCCTGAATCCCATTTTGGACACCAGCATAGTACAACGATATTGGGATGGAAATATATGTAAAAATTCACCATTTATATCAAAATGGCATTAACATTGGTTATGCTTATATATATATATATATATATATATATATATATATATACATCTGATCTTATTTGATGCATTTTGTTTATTTGCTTAAAATGTACCTTGCATTTATTAGGCTATCAGCTGTTCAGTATCATATTACTAGAAATGTATGACAATATTTCATTGCGTTAGTTAATTGTGTGGCTTTGTAGTAAAAAAAAAAATGTAATTAAAAAATCTGTTTTCATTGTAGGTCATAAATCCCAGCGGGAGGAACTTGATGCCATCCTCTTTATTTTTGAAGTAAGGTAACATTTTTTTATTGGGGATGAAATACATCGGTTCCGGTTCCTCTGTTGTTGTTGGTCTGCACAATTTGATTTGTGTTTATACTCAAATTGGTCTGAGATAACTGTGATATAAGGAGCAAACATGCTGAGTTTGCTTGGTATCCGTTCTTAACGTTGGGCCTGGTCCCCAAAAGAAGGCAAAAACTAGAGGCTCCCCCATCCCCCCACACACAACAGTTGCCAGTATTACTTAGGCATTATTATTGAGGTCTGTGTTAAATCACTTGGCTGCCTGCACTCACAGAGGCACATAGTTCAAATTCCTCTGCTTGGTCTGTTTTCATTTTCCATTTTTTCTGTTTACACAGTGTTACACGTAACAGTCTACTTTCATATCTCGGCCGTGCCTATAATATTAACGAACTGGAAATGGCAGACCTCTAATAAAGTGATGACTGGGTAGTTAGGTAATAAAAATTGAATCCTGTAGTTCGCCACAGAGGGTAACGATATCTGACAAAACAGGGATGAATTGGGGATTGTTGTAGGATGTGAAAAAACAAGCAAACCTAACCTTTTTATTGTGTATGTTATCTTACTGCCCACTATTGGACACCTCCTCTTGCCAGGCCTTCAAAAATTATAATGTATGACTGATTTAAGTCAATACAATTTGGTGCGAGTTTGCAAAAGCAAAAAAACAAAAATGGCTCGCACAAGCCAACTTACACTTACTTGGGATTGATCCGATTTGTATTGTGGCAATAGCACTTTCATATGTAGGAATATTTATTCATTATTTATTGTCTAAATTGACATAAGGCCCCTACACACGGCACAATATTTTCAACAATGTGGGTGTTTCGGAACGTCACATGGTTTAACCACTTAACTGACAATTTTTTTCCCCTACAAACAGGATAACAATGGGATATGATAAAGCGACAGCGGATTTGCATCAGTTGGTCAAAGCTTTCCGGCCTCCCAGCATGCAACGGGCCCGTCCATGTATCTCCACCTCCTGGCTCAGGCACATCAGTTTTCTGTTTGGTGCGGCAGGAGCCGGACCATGGTCAGAGATCTGCTGGTTTTTAGCAGCCCTAAGCTTTCTTATTTTATTTTTATAGTCTTAATATTTTTCTGAGCAATCTTTCTAAACAGCATCTTATACGTACCTTAGAAAGAGTCGCTCCAACAACTCCGCCGGGTCGCGACAACGCTTACCCACAAGTACAGTGCTGTTTCGGTGGTTGTCTGTGTCGGATATACTAGCAGGTCCAGCAGACGTTACCAGGCTGTGGCCGGAGCACGGGGTGAAGGTAAGGCATCGGTTCCGCTTAGAAGGGGAATACGGACTCAGCCGCACTGTTTTGGGAAGAGACTACTAAACGGTCTTTGACGCGGCTGCCACCTTGTGTGCACCAGCGCTAGGCCTTAGGGATTATAGGCTTCAGGAATAGTATGAGGCCACGATCCCTAGGGTTGATGTCAGCAGTGGGGAGTCAGACGCTCTCCTGGTCGCCCCTCCTCCCGGTTCATGACCAGTTTCCTCTGAGTCTCCCACCGTGAACGGTTTCCCGTTTCCGTCTCAGATGCTGTACACGAAGGGGACCTAGTCGCAGCATAGGCTGCTGTGTGACTAGTGCATCTGTGTTCACTGAGCATCTGTGTTCACTATAGGTTCATGGAGCGGCAGTGTACACTAGTAGCGTCTGGATCCACTCAGCGTTCGCTAACGTATTGATCGGTCCTGGAAGCGAGGTGAGTCTCCCTCTATCCCACTCTACTGAGTACGGGTAATATAGCACGAAGTCTCTATCTACCTTTTTGAGTATGAATAGTAAGATAAGTGCCTATTGCATATGAGTCTGTATACATTTACTGTTGTTTCTTTCACAATGCGTCTAAATACGGTAGATCTGTTTAAACATAATTCAGTAATATGTTCTCATACATACTTGAAATGTAGTTGATGATGTGCTCATATTGCTTATTATACTAATGTATAACATGTCACTGACTGCTAGTGTGATTGCTGACTTTAATATGTTCTGTCAGTTTTGTTCTATTCCGATCCTCAATGCTTGTGCATGGGTAGGGTCAGATTGTATGTCACTTTAAAAAGCTTAAAGTGATTACAGTCACAAATTGTGTAGTACACTGTAGAAGTGTTGATTATTTATCATGTTTAAGAGCGGCAAAGGTGAGGAAGATACACTCACAGGAACACCAACACTCCTATCATGTTTGTCTTGCAAAACTGTGTTATTCTCTCAGGATCTGGTTCGGGATGGTTTGTTTGCAAATTGTTTTAGCTTTCACCAGGGGTTATTGAAAAATACAAGGCGGATTCAGGTGCAGGTTGATCCACCTAGGGCTATGTTTGCGCAGACTTTATCCAGTATAGCTGAAAGGATAATTCCTCCAACTCATGTACTGGGTATAGGTTACACGATTAACCCTTACATGCAGCTTCCCACCTGTGGTATATCACTTCCAGCAGCTGCCTCTCAAAAGAAACAGGCTGATAAGCCTGTGGTAAGTAAATCTTCATCCTCACTGGCTACACATGGTTCAGATGAGGATTCATCGGAGGATGAAAGCTCAATTAATTCTACTTCGGCATACGAGGAGGAGGAGGAAGGTCTCAGCTCAGTGGATATAGCTGAGTTAATTAAAGCAATGAAAGCCATTCTATCCTTAGAGGATTCAGCAGAGCCTGTGCTAAAAACCAAGGCATCTGTGTTTAAATGTCCCAAAACAGTTAAGACTGAGTTTCCAGGGTCAGATCATCTGACGGAAATCATGGAAGAGGCTTGGGCTATGCCTAATAAGAAGTTTAGAATTCCTAAGAAATGGAATTCCAGTTATCCTCTTCCAGTTGGGGATTGTTTAAAAAGGGGTGGCTCCTAAATTAGATACGCATGTGATTCGATTAGTGCGAAAATCTACATTACCTTTGCCTTCAACATCATTAAATGATGTCACGGATGGGAGAGTGGATGGTTTTCTAAAAAACATTTTTTCCTTGTCTGGGGCAGTCATAAGGCCAGCCATGGCTTTAGTTTGGATGGCAAAGGCAGTGGCTGCCTGGGCTGATGCATTGGATGGGGATTTTTCAATAGCATCTAGAGAGCAAAAATCCCTTATAGCACATATAAAACAGGCTGCAATGTTCTTGGAAGAAGCAGCATTCGATATGGGTACTATTGCCTCCAGGGCGTCAGCTACAACAATAGCTGCTCGTAGAGCAGTTTGGCTACGTACGTGGAAAGCTGATTCAGAATCTAAGAAGGTTTTGGAATCTTTGCCCTTTTCTGGGGATATTCTTTTTGGTAAAGAATTGACAAATATTTCGGAGTCAGACGCAGACTCCAAGAAAGTAAAATTTTCTTCCACATACAGTTTCAAACCTAAAGTTCCGGCTTTTCGGCCCTTTCGGTCTCAAGGAAAAGCTAAAGGTAAAAGTGATAGCAGGCAGTCCCAATACAACAAGTCTGGTAAGACTAAAAAGCATTAGGCTACCAGAGGACCAGTTGGTAAAACAGATAAGCCATCTGGCTGATGGTGCGGGCCTCCACCTGGGGGATCCCAGGGTGGGGGGCCGACTTTTTCAGTTTGCCCAGATCCGGCAGCAGTCTACAACAGATGCCTGGATGCAGGAAGCGGTATCTCTAGGTTATGCTTTTGCGTTCAAGTAGCACCTCCTTGAACGTTTTTTTTGTACTTTGCAAGTTCAGAAATTGCTTCAGTCAGGAATAGTCATTCCAGTTCCTCATGCACAACGAGGACAGGGGTTTTACTCCAGCCTGTTTTTAGTTCAGAAGCCAATGGGTCATTTCGGCCCATTCTCAAATCTCAAAGTGCTGAACAAATACATTTGAGTACCTCGGTTTCACATGGAGACTTTACATTCCATCATTTTGGCCATGGAGCCAGGGGATTATATGGTATCTCTTGATATAAAGGATGCTTACCTACATGTTCCTATAGCATCCTATAGCACTGTCCCATCAGTGCTATCTCAGGTTTGCTATCCTCCAACAGCATTTTCAGTTTCAGGCCCTACCTTTTGGGTTAGCCACAGCCCCCAGAGTATTTACCAAGATTATGGTGGTAATGGCAGCTTATAAGAATTTTTCAATAACTCGACGATCTTTTATTCCTGGCAAAGTCGCAGGAATTGATCCTATGTCATCTGCAACAGACAATAACGTGTCTGCAGAAACACGGGTGGCTCATAAATTGTGCAAAATCGTCTCTGGTTCCGTCACAGTGGATTACTCACTTGAGGGCTGTACTGGATTCAAGTCTTCAGAGAGTAATGTTACCTCTGAACAAGATATCCAAGGTTCAGTCAAGGGTTCAGGACTTGCTACACAGTCAAAAGGTATCCATTCACGCAGCAATGCGTGTGATGGGTTTGATGGTGTCAACATTCGACATGGTGGAGTATGCACAATTCCACTCGAGGCTTCTGCAGCGTCTGATTCTTGCCAAATGGAATGGGTTGCATCAGACAATAAAAACTTAGCCTGGTGGCTACAGACATCCCATCTGGACAAGGGTAAACCCTTTTGGATATCCGATTGGGAAATTCTGACGACCGATGCCAGTCTCCAGGGCTGGGGAGCAGTGTCAGGAAGGTTGTATTTCCAGGGGCAATGGACCAAGGAAGAAGGTTGCCTGCCAATAAATATGTTGGAATTTCGGGCCATATACATGGCACTGATTCAGGCAAAGGACATTCTTCAGGTAAAACCAGTCCAGGTCCGCTCGGACAATGCGAGGGCAGTAGCGTACCTCAACCATCAGGGAGGAACTCGCAGCCGAAAAGCAATGAAGGAGGTAAGTCACATACTAAAGTGGGCAGAACTTCATCATCCAGCCTTGTCCACAGTGTTCGTTCCGGGAGTCCTAAACTGGGAAGCGAATGGGCTCTACACCCGGAGGTCTTCCAGACTCTTAGTAGACATGTGGGGGTTGCCAGAGATAGATCTCATGGCGTCCTGTCTGAACAACAAAGTTCTTGCATACGGGTCAAGAACAAAGAATCCCAGAGCGATCTTTGTGCATGTGAGATGGGACTTTATCTGGCTTATGTGTTTCCTCCAATCACCCTATTACCCAGGGTGGTGAGAAAGATAAAGCAAGGAAAAGGTGCCGTTATACTAATGGCTCCGGCTTGGCCCAAAAGGCATTGGTACACAGATCTGCAGAGAATGTCGATTGATGCTCCACTTCTGCTCCCTCAATGTCCAGATCTACTGATGCAGGGTACTTGTTATCACAGACATCTGGATCGACTGTCTGTGATGGTGTGGCTCTTGAAACCTTTATCCTGAACTCAAGGGGATTCTCACAACAGGTAATTCAAACTATGCTCAGAGCAAGGAAACCTTCCTCAGCTCGCATTTATCACCAAATATGGCAAACCTATATTCATTGGTGCAGTGAACGGAAAATGGACCCTAAGTCTTTCAGAGTTTCCAGGGTCTTAGCATTCCTTCAGGCAGGAATGGATAAAGGTTTGAAGGTGGCTTCCTTGAGAGTGCAAGTGTCAGCATTGACTGTATGGTTCCAAAAGAAAATTGCCAACTTACAGGATGTGCGTATTTTTTTCCAGTGAATGCTGCGCATTCAACCTCCTCTTGTTCCTCCTACAGTGCCTTGGAACTTAAGTCTAGTCCTGAAAGCCCTTCAAGTTGCCCCATTTGAACCACTTAATAAAGTGGATCTTAAATGGTTGACAGCTAAAGTTCTCTTTCTTCTGGCTATGGTGTCAGCTAGAAGAGTATCAGATTTAGGGGCATTATCATGTCGTTCCCCATTTCTGATTTTTTATCCAGATAAAGCAGTTCTCAGAACTAGATCTGGGTATCTTCCGAAGGTGGTATCTAAATTCCACCTTAATGAAGAAATTGTAGTTCCAGCTTTCCAAGTACTGGGCCTTTCTGCGGGAGATGCATCGCTGGACGTGGTCCGTGCATTAAGGATCTACGTGGATCGTACCAGTGCCATCAGTACGACAGATTCTCTTTTCATTCTCTACGGATTTCACAAGAGAGGATGGCCTGCTGAAACGCAGACACTGGCAAGATGGCTTCGGGTGACGATTTCAGAAGCATATTCTCAAGCTGATCTCCCTGTTCCGGCTAATGTCTCTGCTCACTCTACTCGTAAGGTAGGTCCATCATGGGCAGCACAATGTGGTGCTTCAGCAGAACAGATATGTATGGAGCCACATGGTCTTCCATTAACACATTCTTTAGACATTATGCCATGGATACCTTTGCCGCTCATGACGCTGAATTCAGGCGAAGGATTTTCCTGTCCAATCAGGAGCGTCCCCACCACTAAATTGCTTTGTGAAATCCCATTGTTATCCTGTGGATAACCTGTGGACACTGCCGGAGAAATATACGTTATGGGAAGAACTTGCCGTTGATAACGGCATTTCTCTACAGGATCCACAGGGAACCCACCCTGACACATCTGATTTGAGGATCCTTTTACTCACAAACCTCTTCCTTCTTGTACGGAAGGGTGTGCATGTCTGTTCTTATCGCCTGATTAGGGCTATCTATGATGCTCCTACCTTGAGCTTTGTAATACAACGGATCTGCCTGAGCGAGGAGGCGGAGATATATGGACGGGCCCATTGCATGCTGGGAGGCCGGAAAACTTTGATCGATTGGTGAAAATCTGCTGTCGCTTCATCATATCCCATTGTTATCATGTGGATCCTGTGGACTTAGGAGAAATACCGTTATCAACGGTAAGTTCTTACCATAACGTATATGTTTTGAGTGAATTAGGTGAAGTACATGAATTTAATCCTATCCAAAATGATTTTAGTTAAAAAAAAAATATTTTTTGGTTTTCTAAAAAAAATATTTTTTTTAAACATCGATCAGAAACATCTCGACCATTGAAAACATCATGACCATCGCTGCTTTCATTTTGAAAGCCGGGACAGCCTCCTGGTACACAGGGGAGGAGGTTTGGGGCGGTTAATTTACACTCCCCAACGGCTGCCATTGTCTGCAGCCGCTGGAGGGGGGGATCCTGCCGTGCTGATTGATCAGCAGCACGAAAAACAGTAGGGAAGAGTGCGGGGAGGCAGAGGGACCTTCCGGTCCCTCTGACAGCAGCAGTGTAGGGAAGTTTCCCTACCCTGCCGCTGCTAACACTGTTTATCCGACTGGTCGCATGCTGTGCGACCAGGTCAGATAAAGTACTTGCAATCATGGTCGCACCTGATGCGACCATGCCAGGCAAGTGGTTAAAAAGTGCTGTGTATACGGTCGATAACGATGCCGATAGCAGGCCATTAGTCATCTCCTCAGATCTTTTGAACATGCATAAAGAATAGAGCATGGCCCTGCTCCCTGTCGTCGCTTGTCGCTCCCCGCATCTGCAAGTGTGAATGCACTTGCTGATGCCGGGTCCCGTCGCTCGCGATGTGTCGTTTGGGGACACATCGTGCCATGTGTAGGAGCCTATAGATTATTTGTTTTCACCTGAAGAGCAAATTTCTGCCAAAATTTCATGCAAGCAGATTTGTTTTCTTTGCCATTACAAGGGTTTACTCCATCATAAATGTGTAAGCTGTTCACCAGAGCAAATATCTGCTCTACCCCTTTTTCTTACCAGCTAAAAGGTGAAGTGCAGGAGGGTGCAGTAAGGCATAAGCATTGCAAATGGCTGGTTGCTGCCTCTCTAGAGCTAGAGGTATCGCTCAGCCGTGACATCAAATATCCTGGACTAGTGCCCTAGGCCACATGCCTTGGTGTTCTATGCCTGCTCTCCTTTAGCAGGAAAATGGCATAAATGTGATCTATTGTGCAGATAAAATGATTTACTTTTTTTTCATTTAATCAGATATTTTGACCCTGTATTGTGTTTGCCCAAGAGGTTGTGTACAGTACATATTTTTGCTACAGATTCCACAATTCTTGTGTGAAAGTTATGGTTTATCATTATATTTATAAGACACTGCAGCTCTGAACAGCCATGTACATGGGAGGGGGCTTATGCATTGATCACCTATTGGGGGCAGTTCAGGGAAGTATGAGGTTCCATCAAAAGGTAATGTTACTCAGCTCTGGTCTGCACACAAAAACAAGTGAGATATCTCTAACGTCCTTCGTGGATACTAGGAACTGAAGTTTACTGTGGGGTATGGAGCGGTCCGCAGGAGCACTGGCACATAAAAAAAAAAAAAAAAAACTCTGCTGTGTGCTGACTTCTCCCTCTATGTCACTCCCCATGACTCCGTCTTAGAAAATGTGCCCAAGGAGCTGGGTGAACATTCTCAGAGCTGCAAGAATGTTTTCTTCAGATTTTCTTTGTTATTTTACAGGTACAATGAATGACATTCAGTGTACCTGCTTCGTGGGACTCAGGGAGGGAAACGAACCACCTTAATAGAGAGTTATTGGTTCGTTTCCCTGCTGACAGGACACTGAGCTCCTGCGGTGCTGATCCCACTCTGATGGAGAGAGTGAGCCCACACCAGCAGCATATGCCACCACCCTGAGCATAATGCAGAAGATCACAGATTCCAATTGTGTGGTGAGTGAACTCCGGGAATCCCGATTAGCGGGTCCCCGGTGATATGTGGCGGCATGCCAGGGCGGCAGTCCCCAGCTCCGGCTCTGGCACCCGCTGGTACCTAGACACTGGCCAGTGAGATCCCCTGTTGCACACACGGGCCCTAAGAGAGAGGATTTAGACTGTCAGGGCTTACCGAAGAGCAGGACCAGAGCAGCAAGAAGCGCCATTTCCTCAGTGAGACTGCAGCTGCTGACACTACCAGGCTTCCTCATCATAACCAATAACCACTATCCACCACTGGAAACATAGTGGGGTGTTAGACTGGCTGGGGAGCACTGTAAACAGCAGTGGAGGCTGCACAAAGCACCAGAGGTGATATATATATATATATATATATATACATATATACACACACACACACACACACACACACACACACACACACACACACACACACACACACACATCATATCCAGCTTAGGCTGTGTAAGTGTGCTGATCCCCTTTTCTCCCTTGACTCGCCCCTCCCTGGCTCCGGGTCACTGCTATAGGGGCTGGAATTAGGCTGTAGCTGGGTATTATTATTAATCTGTAATTGTATTATCTGTTGTTATAGGTGTGGTACTTAGCAACATGTCTGCTAGCAAACCTATGTGTAATGTATGCAGCATGCTACTATCATCTCCAGATTCCCTGCGGTGTACCCAGTGTTCAGTACCCTCACTGGGTGCAAGTATTGGGCCTGAGTGGGTAGAGTCTTTTAAAGCAATATTTGCAAATATTAATACCGAATTAGCCACTGCTAGGCAGGAACGTCAAGCCCTAAGACAGTCTATAGACGCTGGAAGGTCTGCTCCTAGCGATCTCAGACAGGCCACTCAGGCTCCTCTGAGGATCCCCCACAAGCGTACCCTCCCTCAGGTGCAAACTGACACTGATTCAGAGTCGCAGGATTGGGACGAGGGAGAGGTAGATATGGAACAAGAAGTTTCCTTAACTCCAGGTGTTGAGGCCCTCATTTACTCTATACGTGAAGTGCTTCATATGCCTGACAAGGAAGCAGACATGCAGGAGGAGTTACACTTTAATGTATTACCCAAATCCTCAGCCACATTCCCAGTGTCTAAGGAATTGGACACTTTAGCTTAGCAAGCATGGGTGAACCCAGACAAGAAATTCCTTATCCCTAAAAGGGTGCTGAATACCTTTCCTCTTCATACAGAGGACAGGAAGGTGTGGGAGAATCCACCTATGGTTGATACTTCTGTTACCAGATTATCACGAAAATTGGTACTCCCAGTACCAGGGGCTAGTTCTTTGAAAGAGCCAGCTGACTGCAAAATTGGGAATACTCTCAAGTTATTATATACGGCAGCAGGGGTAGCCCCACGTCCTACAGTGGTCTGTGGGTGTATTGCCAGGGCCATAGTAAAATAGTTGGAAGCTGCCATTACAGGTTTTGATACTCTTCCTCAGGAAGATATAATTACACTGATACAGCACATACAGGATTCGGCACAATTTATGTGCGAGGCTGTGAAGAAACTCAGTCTCATTCACGGTCGTACAACGGCTTTAGCGGTCTCAGCTCGTAGAGCTTTATGGTTGCGACAATGGTCGGCTGATGCGGATTCAAAGAAGGAAGTGGAAAACCTCCCTTTCTCTCACATCCTAGAGGATGCTGGAGTCCACATTAGTTCCATGGGGTATAGACGGGTCCACCAGGAGCCATTGGCACTTTAAGAGTTTGAGAGTGTGGGCTGGCTCATCCCTCTATGCCCCTCCTACCAGACTCAGTTTAGAAAATGTTCCCAGAGGAGCCGGTCACAGCTAGGGGAGCTTCATAGGAGTTTCTTCATTTTTTTAAATTTTAAAATAGTTTAGGCATAGGGAGGCTGCTGGCAACAGCCACCCTGCTTCGTGGGACTAAGGGGGGGAGTAGTGTCCGCCCTAAGGGGTCTGAGCCATTGTCTACGCTGACAGGACACTGGGCTCCTGAGGAGACAGATCAATCGCCGCCACAGGGGATCGCTCACCCCAGCAGCATGCCGCCAACCCCCTTACAAAGCCAGAAGACTTCAGTGGCGAGTGAGTCACCGAACCCCTGGCAAGCGGGGAGCTGGTGTGAAGATGGTGGCAACAGGGTAGGGAGCGCAGTACTGACTGTGCTCCGGGGCTCAGCGGTACAAGGTGCGGCGCTGTGAAGGGCGCCCTTAGCCAGCACTTACACTCTAAACTGGTCACACAGCCTGTCGGGGACCCTGGATCACCGCCAGCAATATACCTCAGGCCAGTATAATTTCAAACAAGAGCGGGAGCCAGCGCCAGAAAAGGGGGCGGAGATTCTCCTCAGAGCGGACCCAGCAGCGTTCAGCGCCATCTTTCCTGCATGCAGAGCCGCTGACAAGGGAGAGCTGTCCCTCTAATTCAACTCCAGCTATCTGTATGGTACCAAGGGGTTGTTGAAGGGGGGGAGGCGGTGTAATAGACTGTGTAACCGATTAAGGTACACAGTTGGTGCTGGTAAAGGGTATCCTTTTATCTTTGGAAGTGCTGTGTGTGGGTTGGCTCCAAACTCTGTGTCTCTCTTGGCATACTTAGGGTGG
This sequence comes from Pseudophryne corroboree, assembly GCF_028390025.1. Classification (NCBI taxonomy): domain Eukaryota; kingdom Metazoa; phylum Chordata; class Amphibia; order Anura; family Myobatrachidae; genus Pseudophryne; species Pseudophryne corroboree. The sequence goes on from NC_086455.1 coordinate 112,303,339, forward strand.
AAACTGTGCATTTCCCTGTGTGTGTGTGTGTGTGTGTGTGTGTGTGTGTGCTTGTTTGCTCACAAAAAGAACCATGTCTAGGGACTCTGTGTCATATGCTGCAGAGGATATGTCCTCTCAGGATGATCCCATTCTATGTAATCAGGATTGCACTGTTTTAGCACAGATTCCTATAAGAGAACCGGAGTGGTTATCCTCTATTAAAAGTATAATTTCTCAGATTTCTACTAGGGTAGCACAAAATTAAACTGCAACTGAGGTTTTGCAGAACTCTATGGCTGTTTGGTCCGGGTCGGCACCTTCAGGGCCTCCTGGCACTCACTCTCAAAAACATGCTCTTGTCCAGATTATGCAGACGACACGGATACCGACTCTGATACGGTAGACGGTGATGGGGACGTGCTGAGGGGGGCGGTATCTCTTGCAAAAGGGGTGCAGTTGATGATTGAAACCATTAGAGATGTGTTAAATATTGCCGAAGCAATACCTGAGCAGGCTGAGGAGGCTTACTTCACGGATAATAAGAAAGCCTCGCTAACCTTTTCTGCTTCAAAAGAGTTAAGTGCTATATTTGAAAAATCTTGGGAATCCAGACAAAAAATTCCAGATCCCAAGAAAGGTTCTGGTTGCATTCCCCTTCCCTGAGGAGGATAGGAAAAAATGGGAAAACCCACCCATAGTTGACGCATCTGTGTCCAGACTGTCAAAGAAGGTGGTTTTACCTGTTCCGGGATCTGCCGCGATAAAAGAACCGGCTGATCGCAAGATTGACACTACGCTCAAATCCATATACATGGCTTCGGGGGCGATATTACGTCCTACCATTGCCTGTGCATGGATTTCTAAGGCTAAAGTAAAGTGGTCTGGCATGTTACTTGAGGAATTGGATACAATGGATAAAAGTGACGTTGAATTGTTCTTACGTTACATACAGGATTCTGAGGGATTTACGGTGGAATCCATGAAAGACCTGGGTTCGATGGCTGCAGGGATTTCTTCCATGTCTGTCTCAGCTCATAGAGGACTCTGGCTGCGCCAATGGTCTGCTGACACGGAATCCAGGAGAGGTGTGGAGAACCTACACAGGTCAGGCTCTTTTTGGGGAAGAGCTAGATGCGTGGATTTCCACGTCAACTGCGGGTAAGTCACCTTTTCTTCCTTCAGCTACACCTGCTATGAGGAAACCTTTTTCTTCAGCTGCGTCACAGTCCTTTCGGACGCCTAAAACAAGAAGTAACAAGCAGCCCAACACCTTCTTTAGAGGAGGTCGGGCAAAATCCAAAAAACCTGCTATTGCAGGCTCCCAAGATCAGAAGCTTACTTCTGGTACATCAAAATCCTCTGCATGACGGTGGACCGCACGGCCTGTTGGAAGGACCAGTGGGGGCAAGGCTAAAAAGGTTCAGCCACGTTTGGGTGGCGTCTGGCCTGGACCCCTGGGTGCAGGATATTGTGTCCCAGGGGTACAGGCTGGAGTTTAAAGACCTCCCACCTCACCGATTCTTCAAATCAGGCTTACCATCTTTGCTGGCAGACAGGACTATCCTACAGGAAGCCATCCAAAAATTGGTAGGGTCACAAGTTATTGTCCCAGCTCCACCTCATATGCAAAACAAGGGTTATTATTCATACCTTTTCGTGGTACCGAAACCGGATGGTTTGGTAAGGCCAATTTTGCATTTGAAATCGTTAAACCCCTATCTGAGGGAGTTCAAATTCAAAATGGAATATCTGAGAGCGGTGATCTCAGGTATGGAGGAGGGAGAGTTCATGGTTTCCCTTGATATCAAGGATGCGTACCTCCACATTCCAATTTGGCAGCCCCATCAGGCTTATCTCCGATTCGCACTGTTAGACAGTCACTTTCAGTTCCAGGCACTGCCATTCGGTCTCTCCACGGCACCGAGGGTGTTCACCAAGGTGATGGCAGAGATGATGGTTCTCCTGCGCAGGCAGAGTGTGAACATAATTCTGTACCTGGATGATCTGCTGATAAAGGCCGTGTTCAGGGAGAGGTTGTTGCAGTCCACTGCTCTGACGACTCGACTGCTCAGGAATCACGGTTGGCTCCTGAACCTTCCAAAATCACATTTGGAGCCGACAAGGAGATTGTCTTTCCTGGGTGATGATCGTCGACACGGAAATGTAGAGGGTGTTTCTTCCACTGGAGAAAATGTTAGTGATACAATCCATGGTGCGGGATGTCTTGAAGCCATCCCGGGTATCATTTCATCGGTGCATTCGCCTTCTGGGGAAGATGGTTGCCTCCTACGAGGCTCTACAGTACGGAAGATCCCATGCTCGACCCTTCCAGCTGGATCTCCTAGACAAATGGTCGGGATCTCATGTTCACATGCACCAGAGGATACGTCTCTCACAGAGGGCAAGGATTTCGCTCCTCTGGTGGCTGCAAATGCCTCACCTTCTGTAGGGCCGCAGGTTCGGAATTCAGAACTGGATCCTTCTGACCACGGATGCAAGTCTCAGAGGTTGGGGAGCGGTCACCCAGGGGGAAACCTTCCAAGGAAGATGGTAAAATCAGGAAGCCAGTCTTCCAATAAACATTCTGGATTTAAGAGCCGTGTACAACGGTCTTCTCCAAGCGGCTCATCTTCTACAAGATCGGGCCATTCAAGTACAGTAGGACAATGTAACGACTGTGGCCTACATAAACCGACAGGGAGGTACAAAGAGAGCTTGCAATGTCAGAGGTGACAAGAATCCTCCTCTGGGCAGAAAGGCACGCGTTGGCGCTGTCAGCGATCTTCCTCCCAGGAGTGGACAACTGGGAAGCAGACTTCCTCAGCAGAAACGATCTCCATCCAGGAGAATGGGGCCTCCATCCGGAGGTGTTCGCAGACGTGACCAGTCGTTGGGGCGTTCCTCAAATAGACATGATGGCCTCACGTCTCAACAAGAAACTTTGGAGGTACTGTTCCAGGTCGAGAGACCCTCAAGCAGTGGTGGTGAATGTCCTGGTAACTCTGTGGGTGTTCAAGTCAGTGTACATGTTCCCTCCACTTCAACTCATTCCAAGAATTCTAAAGCTCATAAAGAGAACAAGGGTTCAGGCAATTCTCATTGCTCCGGACTGGCCAAGGCGAGCTTGGTACTCGGATCTTCTGGACCTACTGCTAGAAGGACTGTGGCCTCTTCCTCTTCGTGAGGACCTTCTGCAACAGGGGCCGTTCGCTTATCAGGACTTACCGCGGCTACGTTTGACGGCATGGCGGTTGAATGCCAGATCTTAGCCCGAAAGGGTATTCCAAGCAAGGTTATTCCTACCCTGATACAGGCTAGGAAAGGGGTAACGTCTAAACATTACCATCGCATTTGAAAAAAATGTGTCTTGGTGTGAATCCAAGAAATTTCCTACGGTGGAATTTCAACTTGGACGTTTTCTCCTCTTCCTGCAAGCAGGTGTGGATATGGGTCTGCGTTTGGGATCCATAAAGGTCCAGATTTCGGCCTTATCCATTTTCTTCCAGAAACAATTGTCTGCCCTCCCTGAGGTACAGACCAGTTCCTGCAATCGGATTGGTTTGAGCCTTTACAGGAGGCTGAGGTTGAGTTTCTCACTTTGAAGGCTGTCACTTTGTTGGCCTTAGCTTCTGCTCAACGTGTGTCGGAATTGGGGGCTTTTTCCTGTAAAAGCCCCTATTTAATCTTCCATGAAGATAGAGCGGAGCTCAGGACGCGTCAGCAGTTTCTTCCAAAGGTTGTGTCGGCTTTTTATATCAACCAACCTATTGTGGTGCCAGTTGCTACTGACTCCTCAATTACATCAAAGTCCTTGGATGTTGTGAGGGCTTTGAGAATCTATGTGAAGAGGACTGCTCGTCACGAAAATAGGACTCTCTGTTTGTACTGTATGATCCCAAGAAAATTGGGTGTCCTGCTTCAAAGCAGACAATTTCTCGCTGGATCAGGTTCACTATCCAGCATGCATATTCTATGACAGAATTGCCGTATCCGAAATCGGATAAGGCCCACTCTACTTGTAAGGTGGGCTCTTCCTGGGCAGCTGCCCAGGGTGTCTCGGCTCTTTAGCTTTGCCTAGTGGCTACTTGGTCAGGGTCGAACATGTTTGCTAAGTTCTACAAGTTCGATACTTTGGCCTCTGAGGACCTAAAGTTTGGTTAATCAGTACTGAAGGATCCTCCGCGCTCTCCCTCCCGTTCTGGGAGCTTTGGTACATCCCCATGGTACTAATGTGGACTCCAGCATCCTCTAGGACGTAAGAGAAAATAGGATTTTAATTACCTACCGGTAAATCCTTTTCTCGTAGTCCGTAGAGCAGGCTTTTTCAACCAGTGTGCCGTGGCACACTAGTGTGCCGCGACCAATTGCAAAGTGTGCCGCGGAGCCAGAGCAGCTTCCTGTACCTTCAGAGTGAACTGTTGGCCCGGGCTCTTCTTAGAGGATCAGTCGTGCTCCGGCCGTGACGTATGCCTTGAAGACACAGCGGTGTGATATCATAGGTCATGGCCGCCGCATCACACCACTCAGCCAGCCGACCGGCCTGCATACACATCTTACAGTTCCCGCCTGCATACACAGCTTTCCTTGCCCACCTACATCCACACCTGTCCGACCGCCCACTGCTCCGTATTCGCAGCAGTCCACTATGAACAACCCCGCCACTGAGGGACAGGGAGGAGGACAGCTGAACAGTAGGGGCTAATATTTGGGTTTTTTCTTCTCCTGTGGGGAACAATAGGATTTATGGGGGGAACAATGTGAATAATTCATGTGGGGAGCAATAGCATTTATATAGGGAGCAATATTATTTATGTCTGAGCAATGTGATTGTTTTTTCTGTGTAGGCCAATGTATGTGTGGATTTTTTTTTACCATGTGGGCCAATGTGTGGTTTTTTTTTTTTTTCTGTGGGGAACTGATGGTGTGCCTTGGCAATTTTAAAATATGGTATGAATCTCGCCACTATCTGTGTATAATCCTTCTCTCGAAGGTGTCCGTCTCATCAGTCACAGTTTCTAGACTGAGTCTGGTAGGAGGAGCATAGAGGGAGGAGCTAGCCCACACACTCAAACTCTTTAAGTGCCAATGGCTCCCGGTGGACCCGTCTGTACCCCATGGAACTAATGTGGACCCCAGCATCCTCTACGGACTACGAGAAAAGGATTTACCAGCAGGTAATTAAAATCCTATTTTCACAGGGGAGGCCTTATTCCGTGAAGAAGTCAACAAATGGATATCTCAGACTATGGCCGGAAAATCCACATACTTGCCGTCAGCGCTCCCCGTACTAGGCGTATCTATTCAGGGCCTGCTCTGCAGTCCTTACGTGCCAAATTCAAAAACAGAGGTGCCTCTACGGCAGCCAGAGGAACTCATGGTAGGTTTCGTAAAACAACAGCCGCTACCAGCGCGTCCCAGCCTGCAAGTGCTACCGCCACTAAACCCACCGCATGATTGGCGGCCCCTTTTGACGGGCAAAATCCAGGTGGGTGCTCAGTTGCTACACTTCGCCCAGGAGTGGGCGCAGACATGCAGAGATCCTTGGGTAAGGGTTCTCGTGTCGCAAGGGTATCGCCTGGAATTCCAAGAGCTTCCCCCTCACAGATTTTTCAGGTTACGCTTACCAGCTTCACCTGCAGCAAAAGTTATCTTTCAAGAGGCCATTCGAAGACTTCTTTCAGCAGAAGTAATTGTACCAGTACCCCCTCAGCTAAAAACACAGGGGTTCTACTCAAGTGTTTTTGTGGTTCCCAAACCAGATGGATCAGGGTGCCCAATTTTGAACCTCAAAAACCTGAACCCTTATTTAAGGGTCTTCAAATTCAAAATGGAATCACTGAGGTCGGTGATATCCAGCCTGGAAGACGGGGAGGTTTTAGTCTCACTAGACATCAAGGATGCGTACCTTCATATCCAAATTTGGCCGCCTCATCACGCGTTTTTACGCTTTGCAGTGCTGGACCAGCACTACCAATTTCAGTCTCTGCCCTTTGGCCTATCAACGGCTCCGAGGGTGTTAACAAAAGTCATGGCGGAGATGATGCTTCATCTACGCCTGAAGGGTATCAACATAGTACCTTATCTGGACGACCTTCTGATAAAGGCGAGCTCCAGGGAGAAGCTGTTACACAGCATAGAGGAGACGGGGCAATTGCTTACGAATCACGGATGTAAGTCTCATCTTCACCCGTCCCAGAGAATCCAGTTTCTGGGTATGATTCTGGATACAGTGCAGCAGAAGAAGGTGTACCTTCCGAGGGACAAGGCCTTGACCATCCAGAGTATGGTCCGCTCACTTTTGAAACCATGGAACGTGACCATCCACCTCGGCATCCAGTTGCTGGGCAAGATGATGGCCTCATACAGTACGTAGGTTCCATGCCAGGCCGTTTCCACTAGATCTGCTAGACAAGTGGTCAGGATCACATCTCCAGATGTAAGAGCGGATAAAGCTATCTCCAAGAGCAAGAATTGCTTTGCTATGGTGGCTTCAGATGCCACACTTGCTGGAAGGCCGAAGCTTTAATGTCCAACCCTGGACACAACTGACAACGGATACCAGCCTCAGGGGCTGGGGTGCAGTGACCCAAGGGGTCCAATTCCAGGGGAGGTAGTCACACCAAGAGGTGATTCTCCCGATCAACATCCTGGAACTCAGAACAATTTACTATGCACTTCTTCAGGATTTCCTATTGCTGCAGAATTACGCAATTCAAGTGCAGTCGGACAATGCCACAGCAGTGGCAAACATAAACCAACAAGAAGGAACGAGAGGCAGGCCTGCAACGCGGGAGGTGTCAAAGATAATCCATTGGGCGGAGTTACACGCAAGGGCAATCTCGCCCATATTCATTCAAGGAGTGGACAATTGGGAAGTAGACTTCCTCAGCAGACATGACTTTCATCCAGGAGAGTGGGGTCTTCACCCTCAAGTGTTTCAAATGTTAATCCACAAATGGGGTTGTCCACAGATAGATTTGATGTCATCACGCCTCAAAAGAAAACTCATCTGTTATTGCTCCAGAACAAAAGATCCACAGGCAACGGCAGTGGACGGTCTCACAGCCCCGTGGCCATACAGGTTGGTGTATCTGTTTTCTCCAATCCCTCTCATTCCAAGAGTGCTAAAAAGACCAAAAAAGGAGAGAGTTTAGGCGATTCTTGTCACCCCATATTGGCTCAGAAGGGCTTCGTATGCGGACCTCCTGGAACTGTCTCTGGAGGATCCATGGCCGCTCCCTTTGAACAGGGACCTGCTACAACAAGGTCCGTTCATCTATCCAGACTTACAGCGGCTACGTTTGACGGCATGGAGGTTGAGAGGGCGATTTTGAAAAAGAAGGGTTTTCATCCCTCGGTGGTTTCCACCCTGATGCGAGCCCATAAAGGGGTCACGTCAAAACATTATCACCGCATTTGGAAGAAATATTTTGCGTGGTATGAGAGTAAAGGTTATCCTCCTGTGGAGTTCAGCCTGACCAGGTTTCTCATTTTTCTGCAAGCAGTGGTTGATCTGGGCCTATGCTTAGGTTCCATTAAGGTTCAAATCTCCGCTCTCTCCATTTTCTTTCAGAAACAATTGGCATTGTTGCCTGAGGTGCAGACCTTTTTACAGGGTGTTCTGTGCATTCAGTCTCTGTTTGTTTCTCCCACGGCTCTGTGGGATTTGAACGTGGTTTTGGCTTTTCTCCAGTCGGACTGGTTTGCACCGTTGCATACGGTTGAGTTGAAATACTTGACATGGAAGACGGTCACGCTGTTGGCCCTGGCTTCCACTAGACGTGTGTCAGAGTTTGGTGCTTTATCCTGTAAAAGCCTGTATTTCCTATTTAACAGGGATAGGGCTGAGCTTCGGACTCGCCCACAGTTTTCACCGAAAGTGGTGTCGGCTTTCCATGTGAATCAGCCTTTTGTGGTTCTGGTTTTAGGTGACACCTCCATTGCCCTGTGTTCCTTGGACTTGGTGAGGGTGTTGAATGTTTATGTCAGAAGGACTGCTAGTACCAGAAAGACAGACTCATTGTTTGTCCTCTATGATGCGATCAAAATTGGTCGCCCTGCGTCTAAGCAGTCTATTGCTAGATGGCTTCAGTTGACTATTTGCCAAGCCTATACTTCGGCGGATTTGCCGGTTCCGAAGTCTATTCAAGTCCACTCGACAAGATCGGTGGGTTCCTCCTGGGCGGCTGCCGGGGTGTCTCAGCCTTGCAGTTGTGCCGAGCGGCTACCTGGTCTGGTTCGAACACTTTTGTCAAGTTTTATAAGTTCGATACTTTGGCCAGTGATGACCTACAGTTTGGTCAGGCGGTTTTCAAGGGGTCTCGGCACTCTCCTACCCGTTCTGGGAGCTTTGGGACTTCCCCACAGTAAACTTCAGTTCCCAGTATCCACGAAGGATGTTAGAGAAAATAGGAATTTGTTACCTACCGGTAATTCATTTTCTCGTAGTCCGAATTGGGTACTGGGCGCCCGCCTCAGTGTTTCGTTCCTGCCTGCCGGTTAATGTGTTGTTAAGGACTGCTTGGTGCTGTCCCTGTTTTTTAGTGGTTAATTTAATTATCCGGGTTAAAACAACATTTTCCTGGGATGGTTCTGTTTTGTTGCCACACTTGTTACATTAATCATATGCCTTCTTCGAAGTATGTTCCGTCTCCTAGGGCACAGTTTCCTAGATAAGTCATGGGGAGGGGCATAGAGGGAGGAGTTAGCACACAGCAGAGTTTTTTTTTTTCATGTTGCAGTGCTCCTGCGGACCGCTCTACACCCCACAGTAAACTTCAGTTCCCAGTATCCACTCCGGACTACGAGAAAATGAATTACCGGTAGGTAACAAAAGCCTTATAACTCGCATTACATTAGTGTACCCATTGAGTACGGTGTATTTTGTTTTTGCAATGCTTTCCTAAAATAAAAACTACAATTTTCTTATAAATTTTTTTTAATCTTTTTTCCCTGTTTTAGAAAATTTTGCAGCTTCTTCCTGAAAGAATTCACCAACGATGGCAGCATCACAGCATCAGTGAGTGTCTGCTTGTTTAGTTGGGCCTTTTCTATTAAGAGTGCACCTAATACCACAAGTTACACCATTCATCTAAACTGACTTTTATTTTATATTGCATTTTTTATTTACCTTTTCTAACTCTGTAGGCAACAGTATGCAAGGTCGACCACACTTAGGTTGACAGTGTCTCTGTCGACCACTATTGGTCGACATTAAGTCGACATGGTTTCTAGGTCGACATGACAGAAGGTCGGCATGAGGTTTTTTCACTTTTTTGTGTGTCGTTTTCTGCGTACAGTGACCGGGAACCGCAATTAGTGCACCGTGTACCCTCACGGGCAAGTGTTACCGTTCCCAATTGTAGTCCTTGTGGATCGTAAAGTATGAATAAGTTCAAAAAATGAAAAAAATATGTGAAAAACTCATGTCGACCTAGAAACCCTGTCTGCCTAGGCATTGTCGAACTAAGTGTGGTCAACCTAGAGACCGGATACCGTTTGAAAAATATAACCTTGTAGCTGTGTAGTTAGTGACACAAAATAATTAGTAAAGTCACTTTCTGTTTTAACACTTTAAAATGGACAAATAATGTTTTAAGGCCAGTAGATCTTATTTAAGGTTGTTAAGTTCTCTTTAACTCTTGTCTTTCGGTGTAATGGCTGTTTTTTTATTTGTTTGTGACATTTCATGTGACGTGGCGTTTTCCTTCTGTAGTTTCTGCTAATTGTATTGCAAATTTGTAACACCCCATGCCATAGCAGCTGTATCCTTAGGTGGTGTCAACCAAGTGCTATTCACTCCATGTTTAAAGAGTATGGTCTAATCGCTGTAAATCTAAAACATTAATTCCTATGAGTAAAACGTATAGCTTGTGACAGGTGCATTATACCCCTTTCAGACTGACAAATATTTCCTGGGTTATTGCATATGAACGCGCATCAGCCTGGGAATTTGCTCAGTGTGAAAGGGTCCTGAAAGAATATCCTGGGTCGAGCGTCCCGGCATTTCATCCCAGGTCTCGACATGGGTTGAATCCGGAATCGACCCCGCGTGGTGTGGTGTGAATGGGCCCTACCCGTTATTCAGTACACGGGACTGTTAAAAGGCTTCTCATTGGAGCTTTCTTGGGCTCAGAAAAGATGATGTCATCATCCAGAGCCTGGGAAAGCGGAGGAGACAGGCAATATGGCGACCTAGACAGATCAAGAGATCAGAGAGCTGCTCAGCATAAGGGGGGAGGAGGAAATAAAGAGACAGATAACAGGCTGCAATGCTGGGAGCAGGCCCCACCCCTCCCTTTGCTTGCCTATTGTGACCTCATCTATGTGAGCCAGAAAAATGTCCATTTCTCTAACGTCCTAGTGGATGCTGGGGACTCCGTAAGGACCATGGGGAATAGACGGGCTCCGCAGGAGACATGGGCACTTTAAGAAAGAATTTAGATTCTGGTGTGCTCTGGCTCCTCCCTCTATGTCCCTCCTCCAGAACTCAGTTTGAATTTGTGCCCGGACGAGCTGGGTGCTTTTCAGTGAGCTCTCCTGAGCTTGCTGTGAGAAAGTATTTTGTTAGGTTTTTTATTTTCAGGGAGTGCTGCTGGCAACAGACTCCCTGCATCATGAGACAGAGGGGAGAGAAGCAGCCCTACTCTCTGAAGCTAGGTCCTGCTTCTTAGGTTACTGGACACCATTAGCTCCAGAGGGATCGTACACAGGATCTCACCCTCGTCGTCCGATCCCAGAGCCGCGCCGCCGTCCTCCTCGCAGAGCCGGATGACAGAAGCCAGGTGAGCATGAGAAGCAAGAAGACTTCGAAATCGGCGGCAGAAGACTCCGGTTTTCACTGAGGTAACGCACAGCACTGCAGCTGTGCACCATTGCTCCCACACACCTCACATATTCCGGTCACTGTAAGGGTGCAGGGCGCAGGGGGGGGGGGGGGGGGGGTGTGCCCTGGGCAGCATTGGGACCTCTTGTTGGCAAAAGTGAACATATATACAGTTGGGCACTGTATATATGTATGAGCCCCCGCCAAGAAAATACATATTTAAGCGGGACAGAAGCCCGCCGTCGAGGGGGCGGGGCTTCTTCCTCAGCACTCACCAGCGCCATTTTTTCTCCACAGCTCCGCTGAGAGGAAGCTCCCCAGGCTCTCCCCTGCAGATACACGGTAGAAGAGGGTAAAAAGAGAGGGGGGTACATAATTAGGCGCAAAAATCAATATAAACAGCAGCTACTGTGTTAACATTAAGTTACTGTGTTATTCCTGGGTTTATAGCGCTGGGGTGTGTGCTGGCATACTCTCTCTCTGTCTCTCCAAAGAGCCTTGTGGGGGAACTGTCTTCAAAAAGGGCATTCCCTGTGTGTGTGGTGTGTCGGTACGCTTGTGTCGACATGTTTGACGAGGAAGGCTATGTGGAAGCAGAGCGGGAGCAAATGAATGTGGTGTCTCCGCCGACGGCGCCGACACCTGATTGGATGGATATGTGGAAGGTTTTAAATGATAATGTTAATTCCTTGCATAAAAGGTTGGAAAAAGCTGAAGCCTCAGGACAGTCAGGGTCTCAGCCCGTGCCTGATCTTATGTCGCAGAGGCCGTCAGGGTCTCAGAAGCGCCCACTATCCCAAATTGTGGACACAGATACCGACATGGATACTGATTCCAGTGTTGATTACGATGATGCAAAGTTACAGCCAAATTGGCTAAATCCATCCATTATATGATTATAGCAATTAAGGATGTGTTGCACATCACAGAGGAAACCCCAGTCCCTGACAAGAGGGTTCATATGTATGGGGAAAAGAGGCAAGTGGTGACCTTTCCCCCTTCACACGAGCTAATTGAGTTATGTGAAAAGGCTTGGGAATCTCCAGATAAAAAAATGCAGATTTCCAAACGGATTCTTATGGCATATCCTTTCCCGCCAACGGACAGGTTACGCTGGGAATCCTCCCCTAGGGTGGACAAAGCTTTAACACGCTTATCCAAGAAGGTAGCCCTGCCGTCACAGGATACGGCTACCCTCAAAGATGCTGCGGATAGAAAGCAAGAGGGTACCCTGAAGTCCATTTATACACATTCAGGTACCTTACTGAGGCCAGCGATCGCGTCGGCCTGGGTGTGTAGTGCTGTAGCAGCATGGACGGACACCCTGTCTGAGGAACTTGATACCTTAGACAAGGATACTATATTAATGACCCTGGGGCATATAAAAGACGCTGTCCTATATATGAGAGATGCTCAAAGAGACATTAGTCTACTGGGTTCTAGAATAAATGCTATGTCGATTTCTGCCAGAAGGGTCCTGTGGACTCGGCAATGGACAGGTGATGCCGACTCAAAAAGGCACATGGAGGTTTTACCTTACAAGGGTGAGGAATTGTTTGGGGAGGGTCTCTCGGATCTGGTCTCCACAGCTACTGCTGGAAAGTCAAATTTTTTGCCATATGTTTCCTCACAACCTAAGAAAGCACCGTATTACCAAATGCAGTCCTTTCGATCACAGAAAAGCAAGAAAGTCCGATGTGCGTCCTTTCTTGCCAGGGGCAGAGGAAAGAAGCTGCACAACACAGCTAGTTCCCAGGAACAGAAGTCCTCCCCGGCTTCCACAAAATCCACCGCATGACGCTGGGGCTCCACAGGCGGAGCTAGGCCCGGTGGGGGCGCGTCTCCGAAATTTCAGCCACAAGTGGGTTCACTCCCAGTTGGATCCCTGGGCAATAGATATTGTGTCTCAGGGTTACAAGCTGGAATTCGAAGAGATGCCCCCTCACCGATACCTCATATCGGCCATGCCAGCTTTCCCCCTCGAGAGGGAAATAGTGTTAACTGCAATTCACAAATTGTATCTTCAACAGGTGGTGGTCAAGGTTCCCCTCCTCCAACAAGGAAGGGGTTATTATTCGACCATGTTTGTAGTACCGAAACCGGACGGTTCGGTCAGACCCATATTGAATTTAAAATCCCTGAACATGTACCTGAAAAGGTTCCGGTTCAAGATGGAATCGCTGAGAGCGGTCATCGCAAGCCTGGAAGGGGGGGATTTTATGGTGTCTCTGGACATAAAGGATGCATACCTTCATGTCCCCATTTATCCACCTCATCAGGCATACCTCAGATTTGTGGTACAGGATTGTCATTACCAATTACAGACGTTGCAGTTTGGTCTCTCCACGGCTCCGAGAATTTTTACCAAGGTAATGGCGGAAATGATGTTACTCCTGCGGAAGCAAGGGGTCACAATTATCCCATACTTGGACGATCTCCTCATAAAAGCGAGGTCAAGAGAGCAGTTGCTGATCAGCGTAGCACGTTCTCTGGAAGTGTTACGGCAACACGGCTGGATTCTAAATATTCCAAAGTCGCAGTTGATTCCTACGACTCGTCTGCCTTTCCTGGGCATGATTCTGGACACAGACCAGAAAAGGGTTTATCTCCCGATAGAGAAAGCTCAGGAACTCATGACACTGGTCAGAAACCTATTAAAACCAAAACAGGTGTCAGTGCATCACTGCACTCGAGTCCTGGGAAAGATGGTGGCATCATACGAGGCCATTCCCTTCAAAAGGTTCCATGCGAGGACCTTTCATTGGGACTTACTGGACAAATGGTCCGGATCACATCTTCAGATGCATCGGTTAATCACCCTATCCCCCAGGGCCAGGGTGTCTCTCCTGTGGTGGCTGCTGACTGCTCACCTTCTTGAGGGCCGCAGATTCGGCATTCAGGACGGGGTCCTGGTGACCACGGATGCAAGCCTCCGAGGGTGGGGGGCAGTCACACGGGGAAGAAATTTCCAAGGTCTGTGGTCAAGTCAGGAGACTTGCCTTCACATCAACATCCTGGAACTAAGGGCCATATACAACGCCCTACGTCAAGCGGAGACCCTGCTTCGCGACCAACTGGTTCTGATTCAGCCAGACAACATCACCGCTGTGGCTCATGTAAACCGACAAGGCGGCACAAGGAGCAGGGTGGCAATGGCGGAAGCCACCAGAATTCTTCGCTGGGCGGAGAATCACTTAAGCGCACTGTCAGCAGTGTTCATCCCGGGAGTGGACAACTGGGAAGCAGACTTCCTCAACAGGCACGACCTCCACCCGGGAGAGTGGGGACTTCATCAAGAAGTCTTCACGCAGATTGCAAGTCGGTGGGAACTGCCACAGGTGGACATGATGGCATCCCGCCTCAACAAAAAACTACAGAGGTATTGCGCCAGGTCAAGAGACCCTCAGGCGATAGCTGTGGACGCACTGGTGACACCGTGGGTGTTCCAGTCGGTCTATGTATTTCCTCCTCTTCCTCTCATACCCAAGGTGCTGAGAATCATAAGAAAAAGAGGAGTGAGAACAATACTCATTGTTCCGGATTGGCCAAGAAGGACTTGGTATCCAGATCTGCAAGAAATGCTCACAGAGGACCCGTGGCCTCTGCCTCTAAGACAGGACTTGTTGCAACAGGCGCCCTGTCTGTTCCAAGACTTACCGCGGCTGCGTTTGACGGCATGGCGGTTGAACGCCGGATCCTAGCAGAGAAAGACATTCCGGATGAGGTCATCCCTACGCTGATAAAGGCTAGGAAGGACGTGACAGCTCAACATTATCACCGTATATGGCGAAAATATGTTGCTTGGTGTGAGGCCAGGAATGCCCCTACGGAGGAATTCCAGCTGGGCCGTTTCCTTCACTTCCTACAGTCAGGAGTGACTTTGGGCCTAAAATTTGGTTCCATTAAGGTCCAGATTTCGGCCCTATCTATTTTCTTTCAAAAAGAGCTGGCTTCTCTACCTGAAGTTCAGACGTTTGTTAAGGGAGTGCTGCATATTCAGCACCCTTTTGTGCCTCCAGTGGCACCTTGGGATCTTAACGTGGTGTTGAGTTTCCTGAAATCCCACTGGTTTGAACCACTCAAAACGGTGGAATTGAAATATCTCACATGGAAGGTGGTCATGCTACTAGCCTTGGCTTCGGCTAGGCGTGTGTCAGAATTGGCGGCTTTGTCACATAAAAGCCCCTATCTGGTTTTCCATGCGGATAGAGCAGAATTGAGGACCCGTCCACAATTCCTGCCGAAAGTGGTTTCATCTTTTCATATAAACCAACCTATTGTGGTGCATGTGGCTACTACTGACTTGGAGGATTCCGAGTTGCTTGATGTGGTCAGGGCTTTGAAGGTTTATGTAGCCAGAACGGCTAGGGTCAGGAAAACAGAGTCTTTGTTTATCCTGTATGCTTCCAACAAGCTTGGTGCTCCTGCTTCAAAGCAAACTATTGCTCGCTGGATCTGTAACACGATTCAGCAGGCTCATTCTGCGGCTGGATTGCCGCTGCCAAAATCAGTTAAGGCCCATTCCACTAGGAAGGTGGGCTCTTCTTGGGCGGCTGCCCGAGGGGTCTCGGCATTACAGCTGTGCCGAGCGGCTACTTGGTCGGGTTCAAACACTTTTGCAAAGTTCTATAAGTTTGATACCCTGGCTGAGGAGGACCTTGTGTTTGCTCAATCGGTGCTGCAGAGTCATCCGCACTCTCCCGCCCGTTTGGGAGCTTTGGTATAATCTCCATGGTCCTTACGGAGTCCCCAGCATCCACTAGGACGTTAGAGAAAATAAGATTTTACTCACCGGTAAATCTATTTCTCGTAGTCCGTAGTGGATGCTGGGCGCCCGTCCCAAGTGCGGACTCTCTGCAATACATGTATATAGTTATTGCTTAAATAAGGGTTATGTTATAGTTGCATCAGGGTTGACCTAATGCTCTGTTGTTGTTCATACTGTTAACTGGGTAAGTTTATCACAAGTTATACGGTGTGATTGGTGTGGCTGGTATGTATCTTACCCTGGATTACCAAAATCCTTTCCTTGTACTGTCAGCTCTTCCGGGCACAGTTTCTCTAACTGAGGTCTGGAGGAGGGACATAGAGGGAGGAGCCAGAGCACACCAGAATCTAAATTCTTTCTTAAAGTGCCCATGTCTCCTGCGCAGCCCGTCTATTCCCCATGGTCCTTACGGAGTCCCCAGCATCCACTACGGACTACGAGAAATAGATTTACCGGTAAGTAAAATCTTATTTTCTAATGACATACATATGTAGCCTCCCGGACCGGCGCGCGGATGAGCGGCTGCTGAGGGAGACTGCTCCGCCAAGCCGGCTACCCTGCCTTCCCTTTACAAGGCTATTAAGCCTCTCTACAACAGCCCACACCACCGGCGATTGCAAGAGACAAGTGCCGCTGTATGGAACGGTACTTGTCCGTCATGCCCGGAAAGACGCGCACCAAGAAGGAGAGGGAGCTGAGACGCGCCCAAGCTAAAATGGCGCTAGACGCTGTATCCTCACAGCAGCAGCAGGAGGGGGCTCATCGTGGTCCGGATGATTGCTCCCGCTCGGCGGATTCAGACGAATCGTCGGAGGAAGACTCCCCTCCGGCTCAGCAATCTAAAGGTGGGAGTGCTGAGGCACAGGCAGTGGGGGAATTGCTTACTGATATAACACGGCAGTTACCAGTGACACAGTTTGATCACACTGACATGGTGCAGGCTATTACACAAGCTATTAGCCCTATGTTCAAAGAACAGACCACTGATATCAATAACAAATTAGCACGACTAACACAGAGGGTCCTTGGTATAGAACAACGTCTTGGAGAGACATTTACTGATGTGGCTAATCTCAAGAAATCTACTTCTAAGAACACGAAAGATATTTTACAATTACACAACAAGATCCAAGATTTAGAGAATAGATCACGAAGAGGGAATCTAAGGATCATAGGCCTACCGGAAACGGTCAAAGGTCTAGAGTTATTTGATTTCATAAAGAAGTCGCTGCCAGCTTTACTTCATGTGGAAGACAGGTGCTCTGATTTGATCATTGAACGAGCCCATAGGTTAGGGCCGATAAGACCACAAGAGGGAGCCAGGCCCAGAGCAGTGATATTTAAACCTCTGAATTTCCTCCACAAAGAATTAATGTGGTCTGCTTCTCGCAAGATAAAGCAGTTTACATGGAATGGGCATAAAATTCTATTATTTCATGATTACTCGGCAGAGCTGTCTAAGGCCAGACGTGATTTTGCCCCTATATGCTCCCGTCTTATCCAGGAGAATAGGAAATTTGCCCTCTTGTACCCGGCGCGGCTGCGCATATACCAGGGTTCTAAATTCGTTGACTTTTTGTCTCACATTGATGCAGAAGCATACCTTAAAGAGGCTTCAGAGGCCGGAGCGAATAATTCCAGGATGTCTGACTGTGAATAATCCCGCAGATAATACCGACGGTTCTTTCTCTGACGGAACATTTGACATACATATGTATTTGCAGGGATTTCCCGGGATCAGTGTAAACGGGGCTGTCCTGGGTCGATCCCAGGTCTAAGTGCAGTGTGAAAGGGGTCATTCCCAGGTTGTGTCCTGGGATGCGTCCACAAATACATTCCCGGGTGTGACTTGGCTCTGTCAGTCTGAAAGGGGTATTTAATTACTCAAGTTCTTTACAACACTGTTAGCAATGTTATTGACCAGTGTTCAGGTACTCGGACATTACAGGTTGGTTTTATAAGGTTTGAGTTCTAGAAGCGCTGGAGATTTCCACTTTTAAAATTGAACATGAGCACTTCTAAAGCTAAGGCAGTGCCAGCATTCAGTGTAAATGTGTGACACCAGCCTTTAAGTACACGTAGTGTGTGTGCGCAGAGAGTGAAAGGGTTTTATCTGATATGCAATCATCACAGGGTACAGACATGAAAGCTGTAAAACATACAGGAGCCTCCTGGTGTTCCTTGGCAAGTCTGGCTATGCCACTTGCACCTTCTCCTCACTAGAACTGAAGACTATAGAAACCTTGCGTGCTCTTAGTTGCAGTGGTACAGTAGTTGTTGCTGTTATTTCAGCCATCTCGGCGAGACAGGAGACTATAAGAAGACATTATTTCCTCATACCTTGCATGCTAAAGTAGTTGCTATCTTGTTCATGCGACTGATTTTAAAAATTATTTTTATCTTATTGTGGTATATGTTGGCCACCAATTATTGCTTCAACAAACTGTTTAACTGAATAATCCACACTGGGTAGTTGCACAGTACCTTATATGGAGGTCTCATTTTTGACTTGGAAAGGCTTTTCACACAATGGGCGTGATCCAGAGCTGTACACACTTTCCTGGACTTCATACTAGTATTTTCTGATCACTTGAGAAACATATCATCGATACTAAGGGGGAATTCAATTAGCCGTGGTAATTTACTGAGGCTTGATCCCCAGGGCTATCCAATTAGTCCCGATGCTGGCACTTATTGGACATTTTTTGGAACCCTCTGAAATCCCAGATAAGTGCCGTGTTTTTGCGGCCGCGATCATGAAAACACGTAGGTTCAGGAAGTTATCAGGATTCTTTTTTTTTTTTTTGTGTGTAAAAAAAACAAAAAAAAACGTAATCCCGGTAAAGCTTTTTTTTTTTTTTTTTTGCACAAAAAATTTCCATGCACAGTTGAATTTCACTCTGTATTTTGTGTGTGTATTTATTAATATTTATATTTGCTGCAGTGTGTATGAATGAATATTTAAAGAGTTATACATATTGGTGACGTGGGGACATAGCCTATTTGTTTGCTGTGTCAAATTATGTCTTTACAATGTATTCTTGCATCTGAATATAGGGCCTAATTCAGGGTTGATCGCAAAAGCAAATTCTTTCTCTAATGGACAAAACCATGTGCACTGCAGGTTGGGCAAATATAACATCTGAGTTACAACATAAATAAATAAAATATAACAAGTTAGATTTGGGTGGGTTATCTTGTTTCTGTGCAGGGTAAATACTGGCTGCTTTATTTCTACACTGCAATTTAGATTTCTGTTTGAACACACCACACCCAAATCTAAAGGGGGGTACTCACGGAGCGATATTCTAAGCAATCTGACTAAATTGCTTAGAATATCAGCATGATCGCTCCGTGTGTAGCCCCCTCAGCGATAGCGATGCGCGGCCCCGCACATCGCTATCGCTGCTGCTAGATTGGCCTGCATGCAGGCCAATCTAGCGGGTCGCTCACTTCACCCGCTGGGTGAAATGAGCGGGCCCCCCGTCTCCCCCCGCACGCTCAGCACAGATCGCGCTGTGCTGAGCGGCAGGAGAGATGTGTGCTGAGCGGTTCGCTCAGCACACATCTCTCCTGCATCGGCCCGTGAGTACTGGGCTTAACTCTAGCTGCACATGTTATATCTGCCCCACCTGCACTGCTCATGGTTTTGCCCATTAGAGAAAATTTGCTTTTGTGATCAACCCTGAATTAGGCCCATAGTTGTGTAGGTATAGATAAGGTTTAAAAAAGAAGTATGTCTATAGTACAGCAGTAGTGCCTTGACCTTTGAATACAGAGACCTGTGTTCAAATCCAGCAAGGTACAGAAAAGTGGGACCAATGGGCAAGAACAGATATAGATTTAATGAAAACACAAGGTGGTCTCTTTCATGTTCCTTATGGTATTGAGAAGTTGCCTGAAGGATGTATTGATCACCGATATAAAAATGGAGGGTGCCATAGATCAGTACAGGAGATCTGGCTGGTACTGACCGAGACCTCTGACATTTATCTTTGTTATAATAAATAGTGCTGTGATATGCATTGTTATAATGGAACATTCACAATATGATTAGATATGGCTCATTAGTTCCAAAGCTGAAAAATAAAGATTGTACAGGTTGAGTCTTCCATATCCCCCCAAAAAAGTGTAAGTAAATAAATAGTAAAATAAATAAATATATCTATATATATATCAACATATATATATATATATATATATATATATATATATAGTATAGCGTTTCAGCGCAATTTTGGATTTATTTATATATATATATATATATATTTCTCTATCGTCCTAAGTGGATGCTGGGGTTCCTGAAAGGACCATGGGGAATAGCGGCTCCGCAGGAGACAGGGCACAAAAGTAAAGCTTTTACAGGTCAGGTGGTGTGTACTGGCTCCTCCCCCTATGACCCTCCTCCAGACTCCAGTTAGATTTTTGTGCCCGGCCGAGAAGGGTGCAATTCTAGGTGGCTCTCATAAAGAGCTGCTTAGAGAGTTTAGCTTAGGTTTTTTATTTTACAGTGATTCCTGCTGGCAACAGGATCACTGCAACGAGGGACAGAGGGGAGAAGAAGTGAACTCACCTGCGTGCAGGATGGATTGGCTTCTTGGCTACTGGACATGAAGCTCCAGAGGGACGATCACAGGTACAGCCTGGATGGTCACCGGAGCCACGCCGCCGGCCCCCTCACAGATGCTGAAGCAAGAAGAGGTCCAGAATCGGCGGCTGAAGACTCCTGCAGTCTTCTTAAGGTAGCGCACAGCACTGCAGCTGTGCGCCATTTCCTCTCAGCACACTTCACACGGCAGTCACTAAGGGTGCAGGGCGCTGGGGGGGGGCGCCCTGGGAGGCAAATGAAAACCTTTAAAAAGGCTAAAAAATACCTCACATATAGCCCCAGAGGCTATATGGAGATATTTACCCCTGCCTAAATGTACTAAATAGCGGGAGACGAGCCCGCCGGAAAAGGGGCGGGGCCTATCTCCTCAGCACACGGCGCCATTTTCTGTCACAGCTCCGCTGGTCAGGAAGGCTCCCAGGTCTCTCCCCTGCACTGCACTACAGAAACAGGGTATAACAGAGAGGGGGGGCAAAATAAATGGCAATATATTAATATAAAAGCAGCTATAAGGGAGCACTTAATCATAAGGCTATCCCTGTCATATATAGCGCTTTTTGGTGTGTGCTGGCAGACTCTCCCTCTGTCTCCCCAAAGGGCTAGTGGGTCCTGTCTTCGTATAGAGCATTCCCTGTGTGTCTGCTGTGTGTCGGTACGTGTGTGTCGACATGTATGAGGACGTTATTGGTGTGGAGGCGGAGCAATTGCCAAATATGAGGATGTCACCTTCTAGGGGGTCGACACCAGAATGGATGCCTTTATTTGTGGAATTACGGGATAGCGTCAACTCGCTTAAGCAGTCGTTTGCCGACATGAGGCGGCCGGACACTCAATTAGTGCCTGTCCAGGCGCCTCAAACACCGTCAGGGGCTGTAAAACGCCCCTTGCCTCAGTCGGTCGACACAGACCCAGACACAGGCACTGATTCCGGTGGTGAAGGTGACGAATCAACCGTATTTTCCAGTAGGGCCACACGTTATATGATTTTGGCAATAAAGGAGATGTTACATTTAGCTGATACTACAGGTACCACTAAACAGGGTATTATGTGGGGTGTGAAAAAACTACCAGTAGTTTTTACCGAATCAGAAGAATTAAATGACGTGTGTGATGAAGCGTGGGGTGCCCCGATAAAAAACTGCTAATTTCAAAGAAATTATTGGCTTTATACCCTTTCCCGCCAGAGGTTAGGGAGCGCTGGGAAACACCTCCTAGGGTGGACAAAGCGCTAACACGCTCATCAAAACAAGTGGCGTTACCCTCTCCTGAGACGGCCGCACTTAAAGATCCATCAGATAGGAGGATGGAAAATATCCAAAAAGGTATATACACACATGCAGGTGTTATACTACGACCAGCTATTGCGACTGCCTGGATGTGCAGTGCTGGGGTAGTTTGGTCAGAGTCCCTGATCGAAAATATTGATACCCTGGACAGGGACAATATTTTACTGTCGTTAGAACAAATAAAGGATGCATTTCTTTATATGCGTGATGCACAGAGAGATATCTGCACACTGGCATCACGGGTAAGTGCTATGTCCATTTCGGCCAGATGAGCTTTATGGACACGACAGTGGACAGGCGATGCGTAGAGGAGTTATTTGGGGTCGGTCTATCGGATTTGGTGGCCACGGCTACGGCCGGGAAATCCACCTTTCTACCTCAAGTCACTCCCCAACTGAAAAAGGCACCGACCTTTCAACCGCAGCCCTTTCGTTCCTTTAAAAATAAGAGAGCAAAGGGCTATTCATATCTGCCACGAGGCAGAGGACGAGGGAAGAGACAGCAACAGGCAGCTCCTTCCCAGGAACATAAGCCCTCCCCGGCTTCTACAAAAGCCTCAGCATGACGCTGGGGCTTCGCAAGCGGACTCGGGGGCGGTAGGCGGTCGTCTCAAGAATTACAGCGCGCAGTGGGCTCACTCGCAGGTAAATCCCTGGATCCTGCAGATAATATCTCAGGGGTACAGGTTGAAATTAGAGACAGAGCCACCTCGCCGTTTCCTGAAGTCTGCTTTACCAACGTCCCCCTCAGAAAGGGAGACGGTTTTGGAAGCCATTCACAAGCTGTATTCTCAGCAGGTGATAGTCAAGGTACCTCTTCTACAACAAGGGAAGGGGTATTATTCCACTCTTTTTGTGGTACCGAAGCCGGATGGCTCGGTAAGGCCTATTCTAAATCTGAAGTCCTTGAACCTGTACATAAAGAAGTTCAAGTTCAAGATGGAGTCACTCAGAGCAGTGATAGCGAACCTGGAAGAAGGGGACTTTATGGTATCCTTGGACATCAAGGATGCGTATCTCCACGTTCCAATTACCCCTCACACCAGGGGTACCTCAGGTTCGTTGTACAAAACTGTCACTATCAGTTTCAGACGCTGCCGTTTGGTTTGTCCACGGCACCTCGGGTCTTTACAAAGGTAATGGCCGAGATAATATTTCTTCTTCGAAGAAAAGGCGTATTAATTATCCCATACTTGGACGATCTCCTAATAAGGGCAAGGTCCAGAGAACAGCTAGAGATGGGTTTAGCACTATCTCAAGAGGTGCTAAAGCAGCACGGATGGATTCTGAATATTCCAAAATCCCAATTAATGCCGACAACTCGTCTGCTGTTCCTGGGGATGATTCTGGACACAGTTCAGAAAAAGGTTTTTCTTCCCGAAGAAAAAGCCAAGGAGTTATCTGACCTGGTCAGGAACCTCCTAAAACCAGGAAAGGTGTCTGTACATCAATGCACAAGAGTCCTGGGAAAAAATGGTAGCTTCTTACGAAGAAATCCCTTTCGGCAGATTCCATGCAAAGGGATCTGTTGGACAAATGGTCAGGGTCGCATCTTCAGATGCACCTGCGGATAACCCTGTCGCCGAGGACAAGGGTATCCCTTCTGTGGTGGTTGCAGGAGGCTCATCTATTGGAGGGCCGCAGATTCGGCATGCAGGATTGGATCCTGGTGACCACGGAGGCCAGCCTGAGAGGCTGGGGAGCAGTCACACAGGGAAGAAATTTCCAGGGAGTGTGGTCGAGCCTGAAAAAGTCTCTTCACATAAGCATTCTGGAACTAAGAGCAATCTACAATGCTCTAAGCCAGGCGGAACCTCTGCTTCAAGGAAGACCGGTGTTGATCCAGTCGGACAACATCACGGCAGTCGCCCATGTAAACAGACAGGGCGGCACAAGAAGCAGGAGGGCAATGGCAGAAGCTGCCAGGATCCTTCGCTGGGCGGAGTATCACGTGATAGCACTGTCAGCAGTATTCATCCCGGGCGTGGACAACTGGGAAGCAGACTTCCTCAGCAGACACGACCTTCACCCGGGAGAGTGGGGACTTCATCCAGAAGTTTTCCACATGCTATTAAACCGTTGGGTAAAACCAATGGTGGACATGATGGCGTCTCGCCTCAACAAAACACTGGACAGGTATTGCGCCAGGTCAAGAGATCCGCAGGCAATAGCTGTGGACGTGCTGGTAACACCTTGGGTGTACCAGTCGGTATATGTGTTTCCTCCTCTGCCTCTCATACCAAAGGTATTGAGGATTATACGGCAAAGAGGAGTAAGACTAGTGGCTCCGGATTGGCCAAGAAGGACTTGGTACCCGGAACTTCAAGAGATGGTCACGGACGATCCGTGGCCTCTACTTCTGAGAAGGGACCTGCTTCAGCAGGGTACTTGTCTTTTTCAAGACTTACCGCGGCTGCGTTTGACGGCATGGCGTTTGAATGCCAGATCCTAAAAGGAAAAGGCATTCCAGAAGAAGTCATTCCTACCTTGATAAAGGCAAGGAAGGAAGTCACCGCGAAGCATTATCGCCGTATTTGGCGAAAATATGTTGCGTGGTGCGAGCAGCGGAGTGCTCCGATGGAGGAATTTCAACTGGGTCGTTTTCCTACATTTCCTGCAATCAGGATTGTCTATGGGTCTCAAATTGGGATCTATTAAGGTTCAAATTTCGGCCCTATCAATATTCTTCCAAAAAGAATTGGCCTCAGTCCCTGAGGTCCAGATTTTTATCAAAGGAGTACTGCATATACAGCCTCCTGTGGTGCCTAAGGTGGCACCGTGGGATCTAAATGTAGTTTTAGATTTCCTCAAATCCAATTGGTTTGAACCACTAAAGAATGTGGATTTGAAATATCTCACATGGAAAGTGACTATGTTACTGGCCCTGGCTTCGGCCGGGAGAGTATCTGAACTGGCGGCTTTGTTTTATAAAAGCCCTTATTTAATTTTCCATTCGACATAGGGCAGAGCTGCGGACGCGTCCGCATTTTCTCCCTAGGGTGGTATCAGCGTTTCACCTGAACCAGCCTATTGTAGTGCCTGCGGCTACAGACGACTTGAAGGACTCCAAGTTGTTGGACGTTGTCAGAGCCTTAAAAATATACATTTAAAGGACGGCTGGAGTCAGAAAATCTGACTCGCTGTTTATACTGTATGCACCCAACAAGTTGGGTGCACCTGCTTCTAAGCAGTCGATTGCTCGTTGGATTTGTAACAAAATTCAACTTGTACATTCTGTGGCAGGCCTGCCACAGCCTAAATCTGTTAAGGCCCATTCCGCAAGGAAGGTGGGCTCATCTTGGGCGGCTGCCCGAGGGGTCTCGGCATTACAACTCTGCCGAGCAGCTACGTGGTCAGGGGAGAACACGTTTGTAAATTTTTACAAATTTGATACCCTGGCAAAGGAGGACCTGGAGTTCTCTCATTCGGTGCTGCAGAGTCATCCGCACTCTCCCGCCCGTTTGGGAGCTTTGGTATAATCCCCATGGTCCTTTCAGGAACCCCAGCATCCACTTAGGACGATAGAGAAAATAAGAATTTACTTACCGATAATTCTATTTCTCGGAGTCCGTAGTGGATGCTGGGCGCCCATCCCAAGTGCGGATTATCTGCAATACTTGTACATAGTTATTGTTAACTAATTCGGGTTATTGTTTAGGAAGCCATCTTTCAGAGGCTCCTCTGTTATCATACTGTTAACTGGGTTTAGATCACAAGTTGTACGGTGTGATTGGTGTGGCTGGTATGAGTCTTACCCGGGATTCAAAATCCTCCCTTATTGTGTACGCTCGTCCGGGCACAGTACCTAACTGGAGTCTGGAGGAGGGTCATAGGGGGAGGAGCCAGTACACACCACCTGACCTGTAAAAGCTTTACTTTTGTGCCCTGTCTCCTGCGGAGCCGCTATTCCCCATGGTCCTTTCAGGAACCCCAGCATCCACTACGGACTCCGAGAAATAGAATTATCGGTAAGTAAATTCTTATTATATCACCTTGACAAATGCGCGTGCCTGCCCTGAAACATTGGCTTTGCTGTGTGATGAATTAGACACGCTTCATAGTATTTCTTGATTTCTCTGTCTCCGAGTGCCGCTGCTTGTTCGATGCAAGTACGGTATTACTATGGTTCCATTTAGGCATGGTGAGTGCCGATCCATATTTCCTGTATATATGTGTACATTGAGCCATCAGTAAGCAAAGGTGTCACTATCTCTGTCACATTGAAAAGAATCCATATTTCATAATATTCCGTATGCTGGAATTTTGGCATTGGGAGACTCAACCTGTTCTAGCAACATGTTCTCATCGCATACTGCTGTTCCTGACTGTAGCTTATTTTCGTTTTAAATGTATTAGTTGTTTTTTTATTTATTTTTTATTAACTGTTTTTATTGAAGAGGTATATGTGATACATACAATTATCTTCAAATTGGGCATAGCAAGTGTCACAGAGGTAAATAGGAAAAAGTCACATACAGGTACATAGTTGAGTCGTACATTTGAAGACAAAACCATCACATTGGTAAAATAGTGCCAATCAAAAATATAGCTTTGCATAAATATCTCAGGACTCATCAATCTAAATTCCATCATAATGTATACCTAAATGTACATAAGTCAGAATGACAATGAAAAATAAAAATAACTGAAATTGACATAAAAATAAAAACCGAAACAAAAATATTTTTTTCACCGGCTTCCCCCCACTACCGCTCCTAGGGTCCGCTAATACCAAGTTAAATCTACAGCACAATTGGCGGATCCCCTGCAATCATTATAGTCATATTCCATTCTGTAGTAGACAAGGAGTTATGAATCTGCAATCTAACAGTCGCGGATAACTTTCCCATACCTCAAAAAATATTTGTACTTTACTATCTTTCTCCATTAAAACTCCTGTCCACTCCATTTTGAACAAATGAAACAATTTGGCTTTAATTAATGACAGCGAAGGCGGTTCTCGAGCGATCCACACTTGTAGAAGAGCTTTCCTGGCTGCTATACTAACTGCAAGCAGCAATTTTTTGAGTATTCCCTAATAATAGACGATGGAGAGGGTCTATGGACAAATTAAATAGCAGGTGGGACAAGGGGCAGCCTTGTCTTGTACCACAATGCATAATAATGGGGTCGCTGCTTCCGGGTTTGGCAGCACATGGAGTAGACGTGCTTCCTGCCAGCTCTATTTCCCGCAGCCTTATACCCCGCATATCGCCCAACCGGGCGTACCTGACGGTGCCTCAATAGAGCCACAGCCTCCTGGACGCCTTCCTCCGTGTTTATGGAGAGGTACCTATCCGGGGGCATGTTTGGAAAGCCTTCCCGCTCCAAACACGACAGTGACCGCAGAGCCGCACTTAATATGGCCGCTGCAGCAGCGCCAGGTCCCGGAGCCTCAGAGAATGCAGCTTCTGTGGAACCACAGGTACATATAAGCAGCCCCTTAAGTTCTCTGCTGCTCCCCTCACACATGCTGGGTCCACTCTCTCCTATGAGGACATTAAGGCTGTTAAAGAGACAGTCCAGCCCTTATTGCAGGAACAGGCTCAGGCTGCAGCATTGCAGCAAGCGGTGCTGGATATTAAAAGTCAGTATAAACAGCTTGCGAAGCGTGTGGTACACATAGAACAAACAGTGGGCTCTAATTTCCAAGATATAGCAGATTTAAAAGATTCTACTGCAAAACTCCACAA
This sequence comes from Pseudophryne corroboree, assembly GCF_028390025.1. NCBI lineage: Eukaryota > Metazoa > Chordata > Amphibia > Anura > Myobatrachidae > Pseudophryne > Pseudophryne corroboree. The sequence continues at coordinate 112,330,501 of NC_086455.1, forward strand.
ATCTGATTCACAGGTCTTAGCGAACCTTGACGACCTAGAAAATAGGAACCACAGAAACAACTTGCTTCTGATTGGCTTGCCTGAATCGATCCGCGGTCCTGCTTTATACCAATTCCTTCGCCATTCCCTCCCTGAGCTGTTGGATATACCAGAAGTCTATACAGACCTGGTCATTGAATGCGCTCACAGAACTGGCCCAGTGCGGTGTTGTTTAAATGCCCGAACTTCCTTCACAAAGAGGCCCTGTGGTCGGCATCCCGCCGTAAAAGAGATTTATCATGGGACATGACTAAACTGCTTCTGTTTCAAGATTACTCCCCGGAGTTGACAATACTGACAAGGTCCTTTTCGCCGACCTGTTCTAAGTTGGTGGCTGCAAGCCGGAAATTTGCCCTGCTTTACCCGGCAAGATTACGGATCTTTGACTGTAACTCGTTTAAAGACTTTAATACACTGGAAGACGCAGAGGCCTTTCTCACTGATGAAGATTCCTCAGCTGCTACTGATTTGGGCTTATTGATTCTCCTCACCCTACCTACAAATCCTGTTATTCCTCAGATGCCGTTCCTGCCTACATCCTTGTTACAGCTTGTGCGTTTCCTCTGCTGTGATGTATGACGGAGATTATATATTACTAGTCACAGTTGTCTGTAACAGTTATGGTTCTGAGCATCTTTAACATTATGCTATCACATGTTGGCTCTTAGTTGCGAGACTTCTCTAGAACTGTTCCTATAACCGCTAAAGTGGTTGTTTACTGGTTTGTCTCTTTGAAATGTTTTTTTGCTGTTGAGGTTCAATGGCTTATTTTCACTCATTTGTTTATAAGGCGGTAGCTCTTAGTCTCCTATCCCCTTCTATACTATTCTTCCCACCGGGAAGTCATTATGTATTTCCTGCTACAAGACTCTCCTCTTTGGAGTCTCTTCTTTTGTTTTTTTGTTTTTCTATGTATGTTTTGTGTTCCCTATTCCTTCCCCTCCTTCTGTGTCTCTGTTTTTTGGATTTGAGTTACAATTTATTTATGCTGATATTGATCTGGCTGACTGTGAGGCTTCTGACGGGGTGTTAGCGGGTCATCACCCTGCCGGTGGTATCATGTAATGTTTTACATATAATATAATGTCTATGTTTAAGGTTGGTTCGTGGAATGTTGGGGGTATACACTCAACAGTCAAAAGTAAAAAATTGTTGCTTTATCTTAACAAATTACATCTTGATGTGGTTTTTGTGCAGGAGACTCACCTTCTCTCCCCTGAGGCTCAAAAACTTGGTATGGTGGAGTTGGAAAGGGGTGGCTGACACGCCCACTTTTCATCCAAAGCCTGAGGTGTGTTAATTCTGGCTAAAAGTGCACTGTGACTGGAGGTGATCTCTTCTATAAAAGACCCCAAGGGCAGATTTATTATATTGGAGGTTGACATATTGACCACTCGTTATGTTCTGTGTTCAGTCTATGCTCCTTATGTATATTCAAAGACATTTTTTCAATTGCTACTGGCAAAGCTTTATCCCTTTTCCTCTCTCCCCCTATTAATATTATAGCCTCCCGGTATATGGACTCTTCTTCCTCTTCCCACACTCGCTCTCCCCCTAAACTGGGCGTTCCAAATATAGAACAGCAGCTTAATTTGACAGATATATGGAGATTTTTTCACCCCATTGACAAGGACTACACCTGCCTCTCTGCGGCTCACCATACTCTCCCTAGAATAGATTTTTTGTTGTTATCTGATTCCCTGGTTGTTAGTGCTGTTGATTCCGCCATAGAGCCAATGGCCTTATCGGATCATTCTGTTGTCTGGGTTTCTATCTCCTCCAAACTAGATGTGGGCACCTGTAAACACTAGCACTTTCTCACTGACTTTTCCTCCTCTATTGCTTTCCACAAAGAATTAGAGCTGAAGGATGAATATAGTAATGATAATATTCATATGGCTCAGACTGATCCATTGACTTTCTGGCAGGCTTTTAAAGCGGTTTTACGAGGGTGTATCATAGAATATCTATCCCGCAGGAAGAAAACATTTACCGCTGAATTTAAACGCTCTCAGTGGCAGCTAACTGAAGCCTATCAGAAATTCAAACAGTTGCCCTCTCCCGTTTCTAAACGTTTTTACCTTGATGCTAAGGTTGCATTTGATGCGGTTATGACCTCTCTCGGTGAAAAACATACTTTTTATAAAAATCACAGGTTTTACCGTTTTGGTAATAAAAGGGGCAGACTTTTATCCAACTTGTTTAAAGGTGCCTCGCCAGTCTCATTCATTTACCCACTTACACGCCCAGATAAATCCTTGGCCTCATCATTATTCGAGGGTATAGCACAAGTTCTTACGGAGTTTTATATGAATTTGAATAGCCCCCCTCCCACTGATGAGGCTGCTAAGTAATTATTCAGTCACCCCCCCCACAATTGCAGCTGTCTCTGGCGGCGAATATCTGCTCGCCTATTACCACCCTAGAAGTGGAGAGAGCCATTAAGCATCTTAAATCACTTAAGTCTCCAGGACCAGATGGCCTGTCAGGGGAATATTATAAATTATTATCTAAATTAACGATCCCTTTGACGTCGGTATTTAATGCCATTATGTCCTCTCATAAAGTCCCATTATATTTTAATGACGCCATTATCCGTCTCCTCCCCAAGCCTGGTAAGGACACCCACCTTCCTGGATCCTATAGGCCAATATCCTTATTAAACGTGGATTACAAATGACTCACAAAGATTATTGCGGGTAGACTAAAAATCCTGCTCCCTACGGTGATCCACCCAGATCAAACCAGCTTCTACATTATACAGGTAATATTCGCAAAGTTTTAGCTGTGGCGCATTGGTTGGACTCCACTGGGAACCCAGACCCGCACTTTCTTTTATCTCTGGATGCCGAAAAGGCTTTCGATTTAGTGAGCTGGGATCATCTATACACCACTCTGGCGAGGTTTGGGTTCCCGCCGGGTCTGACCAGTGTTCTGCAGGCTTTGTATTTAGCCCCCTGCTCTCGTATTTTGTGCAATGGTTGTCTTTCCACCCCTGTATTATTAGGGAGAGGTACTAGGCAAGGATGCCACCTATCTCCCCTATTGTTCGCAATAGCTATTGAACCCCTGGCAATTGCCTTACGTAACCTGCCATCATTCTCTGGTATTACAATAGCGGATCATGAATTGAAGGTCAGTATGTTTGCAGATGACATGCTGCTTTTTATATCTAAACCTGAGGTTTCGGTCCCTGCTGTTATGGATACAATTTGTCTGTTTAGTTTATTTGCAGGATATCGAGTCAACATGGCTAAATCTGTGACATGCTGCTTTTTATATCTAAACCTGAGGTTTCGGTCCCTGCTGTTATGGATACAATTTGTCTGTTTAGTTTATTTGCAGGATATCGAGTCAACATGGCTAAATCTGAACTTCTTTCGCTCATTCTGGCAGGTTCCACCTTAACCTCCTCTCCCCTTCTTTCTCAGTTTTCCTTCAATACCACCAGGTTGAAATATCTAGGAGTGTTTATCCCGGCTAAATTGTCTGGGGTATATGCAATTGCGGTCGAATTCCCGAAAATTTCGAAAAACGGGACATTTTCGCCCAAAAAAATAATTCGACAATGCAATTCAGTACTTTTCGTCAAAAAAACGGACTTTCCAAATTTGACTTTTTGAAATTCGACATTTGTCAAATTCGACATTTCTGCAATGGTACAAATGCGGCAATTCGACAAAAGTATATTCAATTGAAGTTTGTAAATTCGACAACAGTGCTTTTAGACAGTAAATTCGTCATTTTCAATCCGCCACACTTTGCTGGCGGAATCTAATAAAAAAATGTAAAAACATGTTTTTTTTGGTGTTTTTTTTATTGGTAATAGCATATCTATTTATATTAGAAGGGAATTAGGTACTTGGTTTGTCTATTTTGGAGGCACAAGTATTATTTATTTATTTTTAAAAATATTTTTATTTTTTATTTTTTAAATGGAATGTTAAAAATCAGAAAAAAAATTGCGTGGGGTCCCCCCTCCTAAGCATAACCAGCCTCGGGCTCTTCAAGCCGGTCCTGGTTCTAAAAATCCGGGGAAAAAACTGACAGGGGATCCCCCGTATTTTTAAAACCAGCACCGGGCTCTGCGCTTGGTGCTGGTGCAAAAAATATGGGGGACAAAAAGCGTAGGGGTCCCCCGTATTTTTTACACCAGCATCGGGCTCCACTAGCTGGACAGATAATGCCACAGCCGGGGGTCACTTTAATACAGCGCCCTGCGGCCGTGGCATTAAATATCCAACTAGTCACCCCTGGCCGGGGTACCCTGGGGGAGTGGGGACCCCTTCAATCAAGGGGTCCCCCCCAGCCACCCAAGGGCCAGGGGTGAAGCCCGAGGCTGTCCCCCCCCATCCAAGGGCTGCGGATGGGGGGTTGATAGCCTTGAGAAAATTGAAAGAATATTGTTTTTTCCAGTAGTACTACAAGTCCCAGCAAGCCTCCCCCGCAAGCTGGTACTTGGAGAACCACAAGTACCAGCATGCGGGAGAAAAACGGGCCCGCTGGTACCTGTAGTTCTACTGGAAAAAAAATACCCAAATAAAAACAGGACACGCACACCGTGAGAGTAAAACTTTATTTCACACATGTCGACACACACATACTTACCTATGTTCACACGCCGATCTCTGTCCACTTGTCCAAGTAGAATCCACGGTGTACCTGAAAATAAAATTATACTCACCTGATCCAGTGTCCTGTGGTCTTTTATTATAATCCACGTACTTGGCAAAAAAAAAAAAAATGAACACCCGGACCAGGCGGACTGAAAGGGGTCCCATGTTTACACATGGGACCCCTTTCCCCGAATGCAGAGACCCCCCCGTGACTCCTGTCACAGAAAGGTCTCTTCAGCCAATCAGGAAGCGCCACTTCGTGGCACTCTCCTGATTGGCTGTATGCGCGTCTGCTGGCAGACAGCGCATCGCACAGCTCCCTCCATTAGTTTCAATGGTGGGAACTTTGCGGTCAGCGGTGGGGTTACTTTGACCGCAAAGTTCTCACCATTGAATATAATGGTAAGGCTTTGCGATGCGCTGTCTGACAGCTCAGACGCGCATAGCCAATCAGCAGAGTGCCACGACGTTGCGCTCGCTGATTGGCTGAAGGGACCCTCTATGACAGGAGTCACGTGGGGTCCCGGCATTCGTGGAAAGGGGTCCCATGTGTAAACATGGGACCCCTTTCAGTCCGTTTGGTCCGGGTTGCCGTTTTGTTGTTTTGCCAAGTACGAGGATTATTTAAAAAGATCCGGACACTGGATCAGGTGAGTATAATTTTATTCACAGGTACCCCGGATTCTTCAGTGACGAGGGGGGCGTGGCAGTCTGCGGGTCAACATAGGTAAGTATGTATGTGTCGGCATGTATGAAATTTACTTTCAAGGTGTGTGTCTCCTGTTTTTATTTGGGTATTTTTTTTTCAGTAGAACTACAGGTACCAGCGGGCCCGTTTTTTCACCCGCATGCTGGTACTTGTGGTTCTCCAAGTACCAGCTTGCGGGGGAGGCTTGCTGGGACTTGTAGTTCTTCTGGAAATAAACAATATTCTATCATTTTACTCAAGGCTATCAGCCCCCCATCCGCAGCCCTTGGATGGGGGGGGGGCAGCCTCGGGCTTCACCCCTGGCCCTTGGGTGGCTGGGGGGGGGCCCTTGATTGAAGGGGTCCCCACTCCCCCAGGGTACCCCGGCCAGGGGTGACTAGTTGGATATTTAATGCCACGGCCGCAGGGCGCTGTATAAAAGTGACCCCCGGCTGTGGCATTATCTGTCCAGCTAGTGGAGCCCGATGCTGGTGTAAAAAATACGGGGGACCCCTACTCTTTTTGTCCCCTGTATTTTTTGCCCCAGCACCAGGCGCAGAGCCCGGTGCTGGTTTTAAAAATACTTGGGATCCCCTGTCAGTTTTTCCCCCGGATTTTTAGAACCAGGACCGGCTCGAAGAGCCGAGGCTGGTTATGCTTAGGAGGAGGGACCCCACGCAATTTTTTTTCGTGGCTTTTACCGTTTTTCCGTTTTTTTTACATTTTTACAAGTCTAATCAAAATCCGTCAAATCGGCCGTTTTTCGACAGCGGGACTGTCGAATCCGTTTTTTATTGATTATGTTGAATTCCGGCACCTACTTGCCGGAATTCGACGGTCGAATTGTGTCGAAGTAAAAAACGGGCGAAAGATTGCAGCGATTCGCCGGCAATTGCATATACCACTTCTGACCTTTACAAAGTAAACTATGCACCGATCTTGAATAACATTTCCCTCCTTCTAATGTCTTGGACCACTTTACCTTTGTCCTTATTAGGCCGCACCGCAGTTCTTAAAAGTATTATATTCCCGAAGATTTCAGATATTCTTCAAATGCTTCCTTTTAAACTCACTAAAACTGATTTATCCCTTTGTGATAAATTGTTTACAAAATTCTTGTGGGCAAATAAAACGAGAATAGCTCTTGCCAAATTGAAACTGAAACGGGTAGACGGGGGACTGGCGTTCCCAGATTTACTATCGTTCTCTAGGGCTGTTGCCTTTAGATATATTTCAGTTTGGCTGCTGATGAAATCAGTATACTCAAATTACTTTATTGAACAGGCCTTAGTGCACCCTTATGATTTGCGAGCGCTCCTGCATACACCAGCGCCATATTGCCGTCACAAGCGAGAGATAACTTGCTGTTCTGGAACACTATCTAGCATGGCAGGCTATTAATAAAGCTCTTGATAGAAACCCTGAATATTCGATATATATCCCTTCGGTGGGAATCCATGTTTTTAACCTGCTATGGATAACTCCAAATTTACACTATGGCGAACTAAAGGAATCAGCTGTATCAGAGATGTATTCGATCCGGGGGGGTATCTTGCTCTCCTTTGCTGGGCTTGTAGAGAGGTATGGTGTGCTCCGTTCAGAATTCTTTATGTATCTCCAAGTACGGCATTATATACAGTTTTTGCGTTGGTGTCTCCCCAGCTTTCTGACCCTTTATTATCTATGATTAATCGTCTCTCTAAATCGTCATTTAAACTCAATGGCTCTACTGGGATTTGATCCCAGTGAAGGTTGAGAGAGTGTGGCATTCTATGTATGATAAATGGGCCTATCCTTACAATGTACTGTGGTTGAATTTTTATGCCCTTTACCTCAAATTTTGAAAGCTCCTCACTCCTCTAGCCTTCAAGAAATACATGTTAAGTTTCTACATCGTGTATATATATATATCACCGGGCCAGAGAAGCCATATGGTGGCGTCAGAATCTGGGTGCTTCCCTAAATGTTCAGCGCCTAAGGCTCTATTCACGCTTTCTGGCATTGCCCTAAAGTGAAGAAATTTTGGAACAAAGTCCTGTGGTTTATAAACTCAGAATTCAATCTTAGGCTACCTCTGACACCTGCAGCTTTATTAGGTCTCCAGTTTACTGACTGGAGTTTGCCCTTGAGATCCCTACACCTCCGTCCCTTTCTGTATATCTTTCTCACATTAGCAAAGAAAACGGTGTTAAAATGGATTTACAAAACTGCCCCTAGACTGGAACATTTATTAACTTTGGTAAATAATACCCTGTACTTAGAACGTCAATCCACCCTCCCTGATTTAGATAAAAATGTTCCTCCCTTCTATAGAAAATGGGGCCCTTATATTGAAATTCTGGAGGAATCACTCCAGACTCATCTCTTAAGTACCTTCGACTCTTTAAATTGGAATTTTTTCAAGCAGATTAATTCCCTTTAGGTGATGAGAGTACCCAAATTTAGGTTTGTGGCCGTTTTACGGTTGCACATGGTTCTTCTATGTTGTACTCTTCTTCCTGCTCTGATGTTATCCGCTCATTTCCTTGTATTTATTTATTTTATCCCTTCCCCTCCCATGTCTATGTCCTGTCAGTTTTCTTTTGCGTTTTGAAGTATCTGTTATTTGATGGATAATCTAATCCTGGTATATATTCTCTGTGGATTCCATAGATGTTTATACTGGATTGTGCGTCTTTTGTTGTAAAATTAAAAAAAAAAAACAATAAATACATTTTAAAAAAACAATGGGGTTGCTACTATAGCCATCAAGTAATAAAGCAGTGGAAGGGGAAGTGTATAAATAATGAATGGCATTAATAAAATCGTGATGAAAATGTCTACGTTGTAAGACCCTAAACAGATGCGGCAAAAGTACTGTATCGAAGGCCTTGGTAGTGTCCAGACTCAAGAGTATGTTTTTAGATTGAGTCAGATGAGCAGAGGCTAAGGGGTATATTCAATTAGCGTCGGATCCATTCCGACATGTATTTGTCGGATGAATCCGACAACCCCTATTTAGTCTCATCTCAATTCGACTTTTTCAAGTCGAATTGAGATGAGGGACCCAGAGGAGGAGAGGGTGGGGGGAGCCGTGGGGAGACCAGCGGGGAGAGCCGCCGGCAGACTGAGAAGATCAGCGCTGCAGGAGGATGTCACACAGCCGCCCGACCTCACGGCAGTGTCCACCCGGCTCCAGCAAGCGTGACCTCACTTTCTGCAGCCGAGTGGAAGCTGCCGTGAGCGGTGCGGCTGTGAGACATGCTGCTGCAGCGCTGTGCTGTAGGGCTGATCTCCCCTGTATGCCCACTTCTGTCCCCCGTCTCCCGTCTCCCTGCGGCTCTCCCCCCTCTCCTCCTCTGGGTCCCACATCTCAGTCCGACATTTCTTTATGTCGGACTGAGATGGTCGAAAAGGGGGCCAAAACCTGTCTGTTTTGGCCCCGTTTTCGACACAAGCACGTTGATCGGCAGCAATTCCGCCGATCCACGTGCTTTTCGACAAGTCTAATACCTCAACTTGTCGAAAATATTGAATAGGTTGGAACCCCTTCCGACCTAAAAAAAAAAGTCGAAAACTGCCGTCTTTTTGACAAACGGCAGCTTTCAACATCAATTGAATATACCCCTGAAACTGCTGCAATAACAGCCCGAATTCCCTTAACCGAATGTGTATTGCGAACGAAGCCAAGTGTGACTAGTTAAAGCTTGTGGGAGAATTGCCTGTAGCCGTTCTGCTAAAATTTTAGTGAATAACTTTAGATCAGTGTTTAATAACGATATGGGTCTGTAGGACGACGCCAATTGTGGGTCTTGCATGGGTTTTGGAATTAAAATAGTATGAGCTGTTGTGAAACGATGAAAAGGGGTATGATGTTGTAGAATATTATTAAATAATTCAAGTAGAGTCGGTACTATGTGAGGCTGAAGAATTTTATAAAATTCATTTGAAAGGCCATCCGGCCCTGGGTATTTATGTAGGCAGAGTTTAAATATTGCCGAAACAAGCTCCTATTCTGTAATTGCACCCACCAATATATCTGAGTGCGCTTGCGTTATGGGAGGCAAAGTTGTCTCCGGTAAGAATAAATCATGTGCTTCTTCATCAAAAGGGAGCTCTGAATACAATTTAGTAAAATAGGACTCAAAATATTTCACTATTGAAGGGGATTCTGTAAGGAGCTGTCCTGAGTCCTGATTTTTAATAGCCGTTACAAATTTACGGACCGTTTTTTCCTAGCCATATTCGCTGACAATCGACCAGTTTTGTTTCCCCATTGATAATACCTATGAGAGGAAAATACCAAATTGCGTTTTGCTTGCGCTTACAAATGATCATTTAACAATTGTTTGGCCAGCAAATATAGTTGTAACAACTCATCAGTCTGCAAGGTTTGGTGTTGTTGCAATGCAGTAGCCAACGCGGAATGTAAGGCAGTATAGATCGCAAGAGCTTTCTTTTTCAGTCTATGAACATACTCAATAATTTGACCCCTAAGAACAGTCTTCGCTGTGCCCCACAAAACAGTTGGCCGATCCCAATAATCGAGGTTATCGTCTAAATAATTGGCCCAATTGGCTATCAAAAATTTCTAGAATTCATCACAATTGTAAAGATAACTCGGAAATTTCCAATGCCTGTACTCCCCGATTGAACAGTCCTTTCCAGCATCAGTGTCACAGGTGCGTGGTCCGATATTATGATATTATGTATATCTGCAAGTTTTAACCCACGTGACTAGAGAATCAGTGGTCAAAATCGAATCAATCCTTGACCAGGATCGATGTACCCTAGAAAAAAAAAGTAAATGACCTATCAGAAGGATTGAGGAGATGCCAAATATCTTTAAGCTGAAGGGAGGTTCTTAAATTTTGAATGCGTGTTCAGAAAGGGGACACAGGAGCACATGGCACAGGACGTTTATCTAAAATGGGATCATCAACCGTATTCCAATCTCTCCCCCCCTCCTATTATTAGCTGGTAATTGTCACGTTGTAGCAGCCTAGTATTTAGTTCCTGGAGAAAATCAGCAGTCCCAACATTCGGTGCATAAATGTTCTCTAATGTGTATTTTGTACCCCAGATATCTATATAAATAATTAAGTAACGACCCTCCAGATCCACTACGGAATCTAAAATGGCATATTGTAAATTTTTACTAAACAGAACCGCTACTCCCCTGGTTTTCTCGTATAATCTGCTGAAATACAATTATCAAACCAAGGTGCGCGAAGAGTCAAATTAGTTCCTGACATCCAATGAGTTTATTGGAGAAATTTAATTTGAGGTTTGAACCGTTTTAAATGAGTAATAACTCGTTTACATTTAACTGGATAGTTAAGGCCCCCCATATTCCAGGAGATCACCTTAAAACATGTATCTATCGGAAAGGCAACTGTATCTGGATCAGTCATGAGTCTATTAACCTCCACCCACACGAGGATGGTAACACAGAATGAACATTACTGCATAAAGCAGCCCCTTCCGTCCCAGCGAGCGGAGAGGGTCAACAAAAAACAGTTGTTACCAGAGAGCCCAACAGCAGCGTGAGCAGGGGAGGCACGGCACAGACAAAACAAAAAAGTAAACAAAAAAAAACACACATTGCTTCACATACTCATTTTCATTTTTTCTGACGTCCTAGTGGATGCTGGGTACTCCGTAAGGACCATGGGGAATAGACGGGCTCCGCAGGAGACTGGGCACTCTTAAAAGAAAGATTAGGTACTACATCTGGTGTGCACTGGCTCCTCCCTCTATGCCCCTCCTCCAGACCTCAGTTAGAATCTGTGCCCGACCAGAGCTGGATGCACTTAGTGGGCTCTCCTGAGCTCACTAAAAAAGAAAGTATTTGTTAGGTTTTTTATTTTCAGTGAGATCTGCTGGCAACAGACTCACTGCTACGAGGGACTGAGGGGAGAGAAGCAAACCTACCTGCTTGCAGCTAGCTTGTGCTTCTAAGGCTACTGGACACCATTAGCTCCAGAGGGATCGAACACAGGGTCCGACCTCGATCGTCCGTTCCCGGAGCCGCGCCACCGTCCCCCTTGCAGAGCCAGAAGACGGAAGAACCAGGAGAAAATCGGCGGCTGAAGACTCCGGTCTTCAATAAGGTAGCGCACAGCACTGCAGCTGTGCGCCATTGCTCCCACAGCACACCACACGCTCCGGTCACTAGTGGGTGCAGGGCGCTGGGGGGGGGGCGCCCTGGGCTGCAATAAGTATACCTTTTTGGCAAATGTGCACATAATACAGTTATAGACTGTATATGTGCCTAATCCCCCGCCATAAACATTATTAAAAAAGCGGGAGAAGCCCGCCGCGAAGGGGCGGGGCTATCTCCCTCAGCACACCGGCGCCATTTTCTCTTCACAGCTCCACTGGAAGGACGCTCCCCAGGCTCTCCCCTGCAGTATACACTACAAGAAGGGTAAAAAAGAGGGGGGGGGGGGCACATAAATTTAGGCGCAAAAGGTGATATAAGCAGCCATTGGGGGAAAATTCACTTTGCGTTAGTGTAAATCCCTCTGTTATATAGCGCTCTGGTGTGTGCTGGCATACTCTCTCTCTGTCTCCCCAAAGGACTTGGTGGGGTCCTGTCCTCAGTCAGAGCATTCCCTGTGTGTGTGCGGTGTGTCAGTACGGCTGTGTCGACATGTTTGTTGAGGACGCTTACGTGGAGGCGGAGCAGGAGCCGATAAGTGTGATGTCGCCCCCTGCGGGGCCGACACCAGAGTGGATGGATATGTGGAAGGTATTAACCGACAGTGTCAACGCCTTGCATAAAAGGTTCGATGACGTGACAGCTTTGGGACAGCCGGCATCTCAGCCCGCGCCTGCCCAGGCGTCTCAGAGGCCATCAGGGGCTCAAAAACGCCCACTAGCTCAGATGGCAGACACAGATGTCGACACGGAGTCTGACTCCAGTGTAGACGAGGATGAGACAAATGTACAGTCCACAAGGGCCATCCGATGCATGATTACGGCAATGAAAAATGTGTTGCACATTTCTGACATTAACCCGGTTACCACTAAAAATGGTATTATGTTTGGGGAGAAAAAGCAGCCAGTGACTTTTCCCCCATCTGATGAGTTAAATGAATTGTGTGAAGAAGCGTGGTGTTCCCCAGATAAGAAATTAGTGATTTCTAAGAGGTTACTAATGGCGTACCCTTTCCCGCCAACGGACAGGTTACGTTGGGAAACATCCCCTAGGGTGGTCAAGGCGCTCACACGCTTATCAAAAAAGGTGGCACTGCCGTCTCAGGACACGGCCGCCTTAAAGGAGCCTGCAGATAGAAAGCAGGAGGCTATCCTGAAGTCTGTGTATACACACTCAGGTACTATACTAAGACCTGCAATTGCTTCAGCATGGATGTGTAGTGCTGCAGCTGCTTGGTCTGATACCCTGTCAGATAACATTGATTCCCTTGACAGGGATACTATTTTGCTAACCATAGAGCATATTAAAGACGTTGTCTTATATATGAGGGATGCACAGAGGGACATTTGCCGGCTGGCATCTAGACTTAATGCAATGTCCATTTCTCTATCGTCCTAGTGGATGCTGGGGTTCCTGAAAGGACCATGGGAATAGCGGCTCCGCAGGAGACAGGGCACAAAAAGTAAAGCTTTTCCAGATCAGGTGGTGTGCACTGGCTCCTCCCCCTATGACCCTCCTCCAGACTCCAGTTAGATTTTTGTGCCCGGCCGAGAAGGGTGCAATCTAGGTGGCTCTCCTAAAGAGCTGCTTAGAAAAAGTTTAGCTTAGGTTTTTTATTTTACAGTGAGTCCTGCTGGCAACAGGATCACTGCAACGAGGGACTGAGGGGAGAAGAAGTGAACTCACCTGCGTGCAGGATGGATTGGCTTCTTGGCTACTGGACATCAGCTCCAGAGGGACGATCACAGGTACAGCCTGGATGGTCACCGGAGCCGCGCCGCCGGCCCCCTTGCAGATGCTGAAGTCAGAAGAGGTCCAGAATCGGCGGCTGAAGACTCCTGCAGTCTTCTAAAGGTAGCGCACAGCACTGCAGCTGTGCGCCATTTTCCTCTCAGCACACTTCACACGCAGTCACTGAGGGTGCAGGGCGCTGGGGGGGGGCGCCCTGGGAGGCAAATGTAACCTATATAAAGGCTAAAAATACCTCACATATAGCCCCCAGAGGCTATATGGAGATATTTAACCCCTGCCTGGATTCACTAAATAGCGGGAGACGAGCCCGCCGGAAAAGGGGCGGGGCCTATCTCCTCAGCACACGGCGCCATTTCCTCTCACAGCTCCGCTGGTCAGGACGGCTCCCAGGTCTCTCCCCTGCACTGCACTACAGAAACAGGGTAAAACAGAGAGGGGGGGCAAATTTATGGCGATATTTTGATATATATAAAGCAGCTATAAGGGAGCACTTATTATAAGGCTATCCCTGTTATATATAGCGCTTTTGGTGTGTGCTGGCAAACTCTCCCTCTGTCTCCCCAAAGGGCTAGTGGGTCCTGTCTTCGTTAGGAGCATTCCCTGTGTGTCTGCTGTGTGTCGGTACGTGTGTGTCGACATGTATGAGGACGATATTGGTGTGGAGGCGGAGCAATTGCCAAATATGAGGATGTCACCCCCTAGGGAGTCGACACCAGAATGGATGCCTTTATTTATGGAAGTACGGGATAGTGTCAACACGCTAAAGCAGTCGTTTGATGACATGAGACGGCCGGACAATCAATTAGTGCCTGTCCAGGCGACTCAAACACCGTCAGGGGCTGTGAAACGCCCTTTGCCTCAGTCGGTCGACACAGACCCAGACACAGGCACTGACTCCAGTGGTGACGGTGACGAATCAACCGTATTTTCCAGTAGGGCCACACGTTATATGATTTTGGCAATGAAGGAGGCGTTACATTTAGCTGATACTACAGGTACCACTAAACAGGGTATTATGTGGGGTGTGAAAAAACTACCTATAGTTTTTCCTGAATCAGAAGAATTAAATGACGTGTGTAATGAAGCGTGGGTTGCCCCTGATAAAAAGCTGATAATTTCAAAGAAATTATTGGCATTATACCCTTTCCCGCCAGAGGTTAGGGAGCGCTGGGAAACACCTCCTAGGGTGGACAAGGCGCTAACACGCTTATCTAAACAAGTGGCGTTACCCTCTCCTGAGACGGCCGCACTTAAAGATCCATCAGATAGGAGGATGGAAAATATCCAAAAAAGTATATACACACATGCAGGTGTTATACTACGACCAGCTATAGCGACTGCCTGGATGTGCAGTGCTGGGGTAGTTTGGTCAGAGTCCCTGATTGAAAATATTGATACCCTGGACAGGGACAATATTTTACTGTCGTTAGAACAAATAAAGGATGCATTTCTTTATATGCGTGATGCACAGAGGGATATCTGCACACTGGCATCACGGGTAAGTGCTATGTCCATTTCGGCCAGAAGAGCTTTATGGACGCGACAGTGGACAGGCGATGCGGATTCAAAACGACATATGGAAGTTTTGCCGTATAAAGGGGAGGAGTTATTTGGAGTCGGTCTATCAGATTTGGTGGCCACGGCTACAGCCGGGAAATCCACCTTTCTACCTCAAGTCACTCCCCAACAGAAAAAGGCACCGACTTTTCAACCACAGCCCTTTCGTTCCTTTAAAAATAAGAGAGCAAAGGGCTATTCATATCTGCCACGAGGCAGAGGTCGAGGGAAGAGACAGCAACAGGCAGCTCCTTCCCAGGAACAGAAGCCTTCCCCGGCTTCTACAAAAGCCTCAGCATGACGCTGGGGCTTCTCAAGCGGACTCGGGGACGGTGGGTGGTCGTCTCAAAAAATTACAGCGCGCAGTGGGCTCACTCGCAGGTAGATCCCTGGATCCTGCAGATAATATCTCAGGGGTACAGGTTGGAATTAGAGACAGATCCACCTCGCCGTTTCCTGAAGTCTGCTTTACCAACGTCCCCCTCCGAAAGGGAGACGGTTTTGGAAGCCATTCACAAGCTGTACTCTCAGCAGGTGATAGTCAAGGTACCTCTTCTACAACAAGGGAAGGGGTATTATTCCACTCTTTTTGTGGTACCGAAGCCGGATGGCTCGGTAAGGCCTATTCTAAATCTGAAGTCCTTGAACCTGTACATAAAGAAGTTCAAGTTCAAGATGGAGTCACTCAGAGCAGTGATAGCGAACCTGGAAGAGGGGGACTTTATGGTATCCTTGGGCATCAAGGATGCGTATCTCCACGTTCCAATTTACCCCTCACACCAGGGGTACCTCAGGTTCGTTGTACAAAACTGTCACTATCAGTTTCAGACGCTGCCGTTCGGATTGTCCACGGCACCTCGGGTCTTTACAAAGGTAATGGCCGAGATGATGATTCTTCTTCGAAGAAAAGGCATATTAATTATCCCATACTTGGACGATCTCCTAATAAGGGCAAGGTCCAGAGAACAGCTAGAGATGGGATTAGCACTGTCTCAAGAAGTGCTAAAACAGCACGGGTGGATTCTGAATATTCCAAAATCCCAGTTAATGCCGACAACTCGTCTGCTGTTCCTAGGGATGATTCTGGACACGGTTCAGAAAAAGGTTTTTCTCCCGGAGGAAAAAGCCAAGGAGTTATCCGAGCTTGTCACAGGGTCGCATCTTCAGATGCACCTGCGGATAACCCTGTCTCCAAGGACAAGGGTGTCTCTTCTGTGGTGGTTGCAGAGTGCTCATCTATTGGAGGGCCGCAGATTCGGCATACAGGATTGGATCCTGGTGACCACGGACGCCAGCCTGAGAGGCTGGGGAGCAGTCACACAAGGAAGAAACTTCCAGGGAGTATGGACGAGCCTGGAAACGTCTCTTCACATAAACATTCTGGAACTAAGAGCAATATACAATGCTCTAAGCCAGGCAGAACCTCTGCTTCAGGGAAAACCGGTGTTGATCCAGTCGGACAACATCACGGCAGTCGCCCATGTGAACAGACAGGGCGGCACAAGAAGCAGGAGTGCAATGGCAGAAGCTGCAAGGATTCTTCGCTGGGCAGAGAATCATGTGATAGCACTGTCAGCAGTGTTCATCCCGGGAGTGGACAACTGGGAAGCAGACTTCCTCAGATAACACGATCTTCACCCGGGAGAGTGGGGACTTCATCCAGAAGTCTTCCACATGCTGGTAACCCGTTGGGAAAGACCAATGGTGGACATGATGGCGTCTCGCCTCAACAAAAAACTGGACAGGTATTGCGCCAGGTCAAGAGATCCGCAGGCAATAGCTGTGGACGCGCTGGTAACGCCTTGGGTGTACCAGTCGGTGTATGTGTTTCCTCCTCTGCCTCTCATACCAAAAGTATTGAGAATTATACGGCACAGAGGCGTAAGAACGATACTAGTGGTTCCGGATTGGCCAAGAAGGACTTGGTACCCGGAACTTCAAGAGATGATCACGGAAGATCCGTGGCCTCTACCTCTAAGGAGGGACTTGCTTCAGCAGGGTCCCTGTCTGTTTCAAGACTTACCGCGGCTGCGTTTGACGGCATGGCGGTTGAACGCCGGATCCTAAAGGAAAAAGGCATGCCGGAAGAAGTCATTCCTACTTTGATTAAAGCAAGGAAGGAAGTAACCGTGCAACATTATCACCGAATTTGGCGAAAATATGTTGCGTGGTGCGAAGATCGGAGTGCTCCGACGGAGGAATTTCAACTGGGTCGATTCCTACATTTCCTGCAATCAGGATTGTCTATGGGTCTCAAATTGGGATCTATTAAGGTTCAAATTTCGGCCCTGTCGATTTTCTTTCAAAAAGAATTGGCTTCAGTCCCTGAAGTCCAGACCTTGTTAAGGGAGTGCTACATATACAGCCTCCTGTGGTGCCTCCAGTGGCACCGTGGGATCTCAATGTGGTTTTGGACTTTCTAAAATCTCATTGTTTTGAACCACTAAAGAAGGTGGATTTGAAATATCTCACATGGAAAGTGACCATGCTTCTAGCCCTGGCTTCGGCCAGGAGAGTGTCAGAACTGGCAGCTTTATCTTACAAAAGCCCATATCTGATTTTCCATTCGGACAGGGCAGAACTGCGGACTCGTCCGCATTTTCTCCCTAAGGTGGTGTCAGCATTTCATCTGAACCAGCCTATTGTAGTGCCTGCGGCTACAAGTGACTTGGAGGACTCCAAGTTACTGGACGTTGTCAGAGCATTAAAAATAAAAATATATTGCAAGGACAGCTGGAGTCAGAAAATCTGACTCGTTGTTTATATTGTATGCACCCAACAAGATGGGTGCTCCTGCGTCTAAGCAGACGATTGCTCGTTGGATCTGTAGCACAATCCAACTTGCACATTCTGTGGCAGGCCTGCCACAGCCTAAATCTGTAAAGGCCCACTCCACAAGGAAGGTGGGCTCATCTTGGGCGGCTGCCCGAGGGGTCTCGGCATTACAACTTTGCCGAGCAGCTACGTGGTCAGGGGAGAACACGTTTGTAAAATTTTACAAATTTGATACTCTGGCTGAGGAGGACCTGGAGTTCTCTCATTCGGTGCTGCAGAGTCATCCGCACTCTCCCGCCCGTTTGGGAGCTTTGGTATAATCCCCATGGTCCTTTCAGGAACCCCAGCATCCACTAGGACGATAGAGAAAATAAGATTTTACTTACCGATAAATCTATTTCTCGGAGTCCGTAGTGGATGCTGGGCGCCCATCCCAAGTGCGGATTATCTGCAATAATTGTACATAGTTATTGTTAACTAATTCGGGTTATTGTTGAAGGAAGCCATCTTTCAGAGGCTCCGCTGTTATCATACTGTTAACTGGGTTTAGATCACAAGTTGTACGGTGTGATTGGTGTGGCTGGTATGAGTCTTACCCGGGATTCAAAATCCTCCCTTATTGTGTACGCTCGTCCGGGCACAGTACCTAACTGGAGTCTGGAGGAGGGTCATAGGGGGAGGAGCCAGTGCACACCACCTGATCTGGAAAAGCTTTACTTTTTGTGCCCTGTCTCCTGCGGAGCCGCTATTCCCATGGTCCTTTCAGGAACCCCAGCATCCACTACGGACTCCGAGAAATAGATTTATCGGTAAGTAAAATCTTATTTTCTGCCAGGAGAGTATTATGGACTCGGCAGTGGACAGGTGATGCTGATTCTAAAAGGCACATGGAGGTTTTGCCTTATAAGGGTGAGGAATTGTTTGGGGACGGTCTCTCGGACCTCGTATCCACAGCAACAGCTGGGAAGTCGACTTTTTTACCTCAGGTTCCCTCACAGCCTAAGAAAGCACCGTTATTATCAAGTACAGTCCTTTCGGCCTCAGAAAGGCAAGCGGGTCAGAGGCGCATCCTTTCTGCCCAGAGGCAGGGGTAGAGGGAAAAAGCTGCACCAGACAGCCAGTTCCCAGGAACAAAAATCCTCCCCTGCTTCTACTAAGTCCACCTCATAACGCTGGAGCTCCACAAGTGGAGCCAGGTGCGGTGGGGGCGCGTCTCCGGAACTTCAGCGACCAGTGGGTTCGCTCACAGGTGGATCTCTGGGTTCTACAAGTGGTATCTCAGGGATACAAGCTGGAGTTCGAGGCGTCTCCCCCTCGCCGTTACCTCAAATCAGCCTTGCCAGCTGCTCCCAAGGAAAGGGAGGTAGTACTGGCGGCAATTCACAAGCTGTACCTTCAGCAGGTGATAATCAAAGTTCCCCTCCTTCAACAGGGACGGGGTTACTATTCCACAATGTTTGTGGTACCGAAACCAGACGGTTCGGTGAGACCCATTCGAAATTTGAAATCCTTGAACACTTATATAAAGAAGTTCAAGTTCAAAATGGAATCGCTCAGGGCGGTTATTGCAAGCCTGGAAGAGGGGATTTTATGGTGTCACTGGACATCAAGGATGCTTACCTACATGTCCCCATTTACCCACCTCACCAGGAGTACCTCAGGTTTGTGGTACAGGACTGTCATTACCAATTCCAGACGTTGCCGTTTGGTCTGTCCACGGCACCGAGGGTATTTACCAAGGTAATGGCCGAAATGATGATACTCCTTCGAAAGAAGGGAGTTATAATTATCCCGTACTTGGACGATCTCCTTATTAAAGGCAAGGTCCAAGGAGCAGTTGTTAGTCGGAGTAGCACTATCTCGGGAAGTGCTACAACAGCACGGCTGGATTCTGAATATCCCAAAGTCGCAGCTGATTCCTACGACGCGTCTGCTGTTCTTGGGCATGATTCTGGACACAGAACAGAAGGTGTTTCTCCCGGAGGAGAAGGCCCAGGAATTGTCATCTCTGGTCAGGGACCTCCTGAAACCAAAACAGGTGTCGGTGCATCACTGCACGCGAGTCCTGGGAAAGATGGTAGCTTTTTACGAAGCAATTCCCTTCGGCAGGTTCCATGCAAGGATCTTTCAGTGGGATCTGTTAGACAAGTGGTCCGGATCGCATCTTCAGATGCATCGGTTGATCACCCTGTCCCCAAGGGCCAGGGTATCTCTGCTGTGGTGGCTGCAGAGTGCTCATCTTCTCGAGGGCCGCAGATTCGGCATTCAGGACTGGGTCCTGGTGACCACGGATGCAAGCCTCCGAGGTTGGGCGGCAGTCACTCAGGGAAGAAACTTCCAAGGACAGTGGTCGAGTCAGGAGACTTCCCTACACATAAATATTCTGGAACTAAGGGCCATTTACAATGCCCTGAGTCAAGCAGAACCCCTGCTTCAAAACCAACCGGTGCTGATTCAGTCAGACAACATCACGGCGGTCGCCCATGTAAACCGACAGGGCGGCACAAGAAGCAGGACGGCGATGGCAGAAGCCACAAGGATTCTTCGATGGGCGGAGAATCACGTGCTAGCACTATCAGCGGTGTTCATTCCGGGAGTGGACAACTGGGAAGCAGACTTCCTCAGCAGGCACGACCTCCACCCGGGAGAGTGGGGACTTCATCCAGAAGTCTTCAAGCTGATTGTAAATCGTTGGGAAAGGCCACAGGTGGACATGATGGTGCCCGCCTCAACAAAAAGCTAAAAAGATATTGCGCCAGGACAAGGGACCCTCAGGCGATAGCTGTGGACGCTCTAGTGACACCGTGGGTGTACCAGTCGGTTTATGTGTTCCCTCCTCTTCCTCTCATACCAAAGGTACTGAGGATAATAAGAAAGAGAGGAGTAAGAACTATACTCATCGTTCCGGACTGGCCAAGAAGAACTTGGTACCCGGAACTACAAGAAATGATCTCAGAGGACCCTTGGCCTCTGCCGCTCCGACAGGACCTGCTACAGCAGGGGCCCTGTCTGTTCCAAGACTTACCGCGGCTGCGTTTGACGGCATGGCGGTTGAACGCCGGATCCTAATGGAAAAGGGCATTCCAGATGAAGTCATTCCTACGCTGATTAAAGCTAGGAAGGATGTAACAGCAAAACATTATCACCGCATATGGCGAAAATATGTTGCTTGGTGTGAGGCCAGGAAGGCCCCAACAGAGGAATTTCAGCTGGGTCGATTTCTGCACTTCCTGCAGTCAGGAGTGACTATGGGCCTAAAATTGGGAACCGTTAAAGTCCAGATTTCGGCCCTGTCTATTTTCTTTCAAAAAGAACTGGCTTCACTGCCTGAAGTTCAGACGTTTGTTAAGGGAGTGCTGCATATTCAGCCCCCTTTTGTGCCTCCAGTGGCACCTTGGGATCTCAACGTTGTGTTGGATTTCCTAAAATCACATTGGTTTGAGCCCCTTCAGACCGTGGAGTTGAAGTATCTCACATGGAAGGTAGTCCTGCTGTTGGCCTTGGCCCCAGCTAGACGTGTGTCAGAATTGGCGGCTTTGTCCTGTAAAAGCCCATATCTGATTTTCCATATGGACAGGGCAGAATTGAGGACTCGTCCCCAATTTCTCCCAAAGGTGGTATCAGCGTTTCATTTGAACCAACCTATTGTGGTGCCTGCGGCTACTCGGGACTTGGAGGATTCCAAGTTGCTGGACGTAGTCCAGGCCCTGAAAATCTATGTTTCCAGGACGGCTAGAGTCATGAAAACTGACTCGCTGTTTATCCTGCATGCACCCAACAAGCTGGGTGCTCCTGCTTCAAAGCAGACTATTGCTCGCTGGATCTGTAGCACGATTCAACTTGCACATTCTGCGGCTGGACTGCCGCATCCTAAATCAGTAAAAGCCCATTCCACGAGGAAGGTGGGCTCTTCTTGGGCGGCTGCCCGATGGGTCTCGGCTTTACAACTTTGCCGAGCTGCTACTTGGTCGGGATCAAACACTTTTGCAAAATTCTACAAGTTTGATACCCTGGCTGAGGAGGACCTTGAGTTTGCTCATTCGGTGCTGCAGAGTCATCCTCACTCTCCCACCCGTTTGGGAGCTTTGGTATAATCCCCATGGTCCTTACGGAGTACCCAGCATCCACTAGGACGTCAGAGAAAATAAGAATTTACTCACCGGTAATTCTATTTCTCGTAGTCCGTAGTGGATGCTGGGAGCCCGTCCCAAGTGCAGACTTTCTGCAATACATGTATATAGTTATTGCTTAACTATAAGGTTATTGTTATGAGCCATCTGTTGAATGAGGCTCAGTTGTTGTTCATACTTTTAACTGGGTATAGTTATCACAAGTTGTACGGTGTGATTGGTGTGGCTGGTATGAGTCTTACCCTGGATTCCAAATCCTTTCCTAGTAATGTCAGCTCTTCCGGGCACAGTTTCCCTAACTGAGGTCTGGAGGAGGGGCATAGAGGGAGGAGCCAGTGCACACCAGATATAGTACCTAATCTTTCTTTTAAGAGTGCCCAGTCTCCTGCGGAGCCCGTCTATTCCCCATGGTCCTTACGGAGTACCCAGCATCCACTACGGACTACGAGAAATAGAATTACCGGTGAGTAAATTCTTATTTTTTCCAACCCATTATATAGACCGCGCAAGTGCTAAACAAACCATTAGCACCTGCGTGGAACACATCAGTATTTGTTATAACAAAATAACAAGAGAATCTAAGCTAAGTATCTCATAATGAGACCTATGGTCTCTATCAATGAAAAATAACCCAACTCAGGGCATAAAGTATTCAATAGCAGTGAGACTATCATTGACGTGAGGGGCTCCCAGGATTTAGCATACGAGTAATATGGGATCTGGCCACATTGGGATCAACAAAATGTAATGTGCGACCATTGTCTTGAATTCTCAATTTGGCCGGGTACATCAACGCAAATCTTGTATTGCTCTCATGGAGCAATTTGCAGACGTCGGAGAACTCTCTCTCCGCTTCTGTGCCACAGAAGTGGAGAAATCCTGAAAGATCAAAATACATTTGACGTTCACTACAACCTGTGGAAATTTGCGAAAAGAGTGCAAGATATGTTCTTTCATGCGAAAGTCCATAAATTTCACAATAACTGGTCTCGGTCTCACATCATTGTCAGGGCGAACCGGACCAATCCTGCGTGCCCTTTCAACGTGCGACAAGAACAAGGAGTTTGCAGTCTTCGGAGCCAAAAACTGGTCATTTGTTATAAAATCAGATAATTGTCCATCTCTAATTGTTTCGGGGATACCCACAAATCGTAGGTTTGATCTTCTATCCCTATTTTCAAGATCATTTATCTTGGCCTGTAGAGCTTTGACAGATGAATCCTGAGTGTCAGAGGAACGCTGAAGCGTGTGTACCTGATCCTCCACATCGCTAACCCTCTGTTCCAACGTATTAACCCTTGAGGTATTATGGTCTATTTTTGCAAGAGTTGAATCAAGCAATGTTTGTATTTGCTCCAATCTCTTATCAATCAAAGGGATATTCTCAAGTTTCTTGTCAATTTGGGGCATTAAAAGCCACGAGAGCTCCTGGGCCATGTGCATCCAAGAGGTCTGGCCGGGTAGAGTCTCAGTTTCCTGAGGCTGTTCTTGAGAATATTCTACAACCAGGGGAGAGGGGGGGGTTTGACTTCCCCATTGTAGTCTTATTTTTACTCATTCTTTTATTCACTGAGGGTTGGGAAGATTTAGCCGCTGTATTTCTGTCGACGTATATGTCCATCTCCCGGTCTCTTGACCGCTATATATAGGGAGGAGGACGTTGGTGACTTTTATGCCAATACACAATATTATATGACAGCAAAGTATCTCAAGTTTTAATCTGAGTTGGGAGATATGTCTGCACTACTCAGCAAGGATATGTTAAATCACATTATTCGGGTAAAAACATCCTACAAATATTCCACCAACTAACCGCTAGATGGAGGTGTGACTTTTAAGAAATACCAACAACACTATAAACTTTAAAGAATATTACAAAGATTAACAAATATTATAAGGATCAACAAGACCTATAGTGAGTGTTGTGGGTTCGTTGGTTAAATTAAATTCAATCTGAGACCAAGGATATGTCAGAATAATTCAGTAAGAAACCCTTACTTCACAATGTGTATATATATATAACAGCAGATCACCTGTTATTCCACCAACTAAACACCGGGTGGCAATATCACCTAGGAAACACTCAGCCACTAAGCAGGAATATTATACCAAGAAAAACTATTGTTATATTCTAGTAATCTAATACTAAATGTTCCACTAAGTGAGGGTAGAAATCAGGTATTCTCGGGCAAGCCAGCCTCTACAATCTGTTGCCATCAGAATTGTACCAGCCAGTAATTTTGGCACTGTAAGATGACTGTGAATATCAGGCAGTTTGCATGCACCCACTTAATCTGTCACTAACAAAGACATAAATAAGAAAAAAAAAAAGAAGAAAGAATAAAAAAATAAATGCTTAAAAGAACAAAAAATAATTCTAGTTCTCAGCAGCACAGTTCGGAAACTTAGGTCGATGTGGGAAATGAGAGCAAAATATGGAAAGAATAATTAAAAAGAGGTAGAAGGGAAAGACGACTAGGACTGGTAAAAAGGGAGTATTGGCTAAGTATAGGAACCAACACTAGGAGGGGAAGGGACCAAGACAAGGGGAGGAAATAAAGGAAAAGGAACAGGTAGCTGTGAAAGGGTGTTAGTAGGTAAAAAAGAGGTTGGAGAGAGACACAAACAAGATTAGAACCAGCCGAGGTATTAAGAGTCCACTTAGGCTAAGTAAATAGCGGTGCAGTTTCAACCAGTAAGCTCTTTAGTCGACCAGAGTCCAGCAAAAAGCAGCTCCGCAGCCGGTTAATTTGTGTCTTTAGATTCCAACTAGGCACACAGGAAGCCAGGCACACTTCAGGGGTATCAGCAGCCACGCACCCAGTCCCGATATCAGCGGCCGCACCGCCTCACCTCAAGCAGCCATCATCCGGACTCCTCATCATTCCTGTGGTAAAGCTGGAAGTCGAACCCTCTCCGGCTGGTCACTCCGCTCTGGCCGTGGCTCCTGTGCGCTGTAGAGAGCAATGTTTAAATGAGGTTCCTGGTTTGTGTGCGCTAGGCAGCGCAATATGGGAGTGTAGTCCTGGTCACCTGAATGGCCATTTGTAGCGCCTCTTCATCTACTCCATGGGGACGAAGGTAGAGCCGCTGCACGGGCCACTCCAGGCACCCCAAGATACTACAAGCAGAGGGGGTCAAAATGGCCACAGAGCCCGCCTCACAAAGGGACGCTGTCTTCCGGCAGCCGCACAAGGAGTACCGCAGTCTGCAAAGGAGTCTCCAACAGGCGCTCTGCGGAAGTTCACTCCACGAGTCCTGGGAGAGCAGAGGTCAGAATCCAGTCTCGCCACGAAGATCCTCCACCAAGCCACAGGGTTCCAGGATGACACTTCACAGTCCTGCGAAGCACACCGGGCTAGTGGTAAGTAGTAAACCCAGCGTGTTCCACAGCAGTCTGGACATGCTTGATAGTCAGCACTGGGTTACCAAGTTTCGAGCCAACCAGAACGCCGCCATTCATACAGGCCGTCCAAACAAAAATATTATAGCTACCCAATACCGAGTGCGTTTTGTCTTTTAATACACCTGGTCTTTTCTTAATAGCATTTTATTTTTTAGTATTATTATTATTATTATTATTATTATTATCATCAATTAGAAAAACTCTATATGTGCCTTGTTTTTTTTTAACTTGTTTATTTTTACGTTCCAGCTGCAATACAGAAGGTTTTAAAAGTTAAAGAGCTATTGGGGGTATATTCCTTTGAGTGAGTGCTGATTGTGGTAATTTTGCCGAATACACATACTCTTCTTGCTCTAGGACACCCATGATTAAACTAGTGGAATCTCTGACGTTGCTATTTCTTGTTCCACGCACTTGTCTTGGAAGTTGAGTTCTGAGGCCGACCGTACCTGAAGGCATATACAAAGACATTGACAGTAGTATGCAACTACTGGTCTCATTATCGGAGTCTCCAATTAACCCACTGGATAGTCACCATTTGTAAAACGAAATTGGTGTTCCAATTGTAGTTCTTGTTAGAGGGATACCCTATATCATTTGTATAATGTTATATCAAGTACTAAGGTGACAAATAGAGTAATGGGGTGGCTAACCATTTAATTTACTCAACATTATATTTGAACTAGGAGACAAAGGGGGTCATTCTGAGTTGTTCGCTCGCTATCAGTTTTTAGCAGCCATGCAAACGCTATGCCGCCTCCCACTGGGACTCTATTTTAGCTTAGCAGAAGTGCGAACGAAAGGATCGCAGAGCGGCGGCAAAAAAATTTTGTGCAGTTTTAGAGTAGCTCAATACCTATTCAGCGCTTGCGATCACTTCAGACTGTTCAGTTCCTGTTTTGACGTCACGAACACGCCCTGCGTTCGCCCAGCCACGCCTGCGTTTTTCCTGACAGGCCTGCGTTTTTTTCGAACACTCCCTGAGAACGGTCAGTTGACACCCAGGAACGCCCTCTTCCTGTCAATCACAGCAGTGCGACTGTAAAGCATCGCTAGACCTTGTGTGAAACTACATTGTTCATTGCAATAGTACGACGCACGTGCGCATTGCGCCGCATACGCCTAGCGCTGAAGTGCCGTTTTTCTCTAACGTCCTAGTGGATGCTGGGGACTCCGTCAGGACCATGGGGAACAGCGGCTCCGCAGGAGACAGGGCACAAAAAGCAAGCTTTTAGGATCACATGGTGTGTACTGGCTCCTCCCCCCATGACCCTCCTCCAAGCCTCAGTTAGGTTTTTGTGCCCGTCCGAGCAGGGTGCAATCTAAGTGGCTCTCATAAAGAGCTGCTTAGAAAAAGTTTTTTAGGTTTCTTTTTTTCAGTGAGTCCTGCTGGCAACAGGCTCACTGCTACGAGGGACTTAGGGGAGAGAAGTGAACTCACCTGCGTGCAGGATGGATTTGCTTCTTAGGCTACTGGACACCATTAGCTCCAGAGGGATCGAACACAGGCCCAGCCATGGAGTCCGGTCCCGGAGCCGTGCCGCCGTCCCCCCTTGCAGATGCCGAAGTTGAAGAGGTCCAGAGGTCCGGAAACAGGCGGCAGAAGACTTTCAGTCTTCATAAGGTAGCGCACAGCACTGCAGCTGTGCGCCATTGTTGTCGGCACACTTCACACCAGCGGTCACTGAGGGTGCAGGGCGCTGGGGGGGGCGCCCTGGGCAGCAATGTATAATACCTTTTTCTATGGCTAAAATACATCACATATAGCCCTTGAGGCTATATGGATGTATTTAACCCCTGCCATATATCGCAAACTCCGGGAGAAGAGCCCGCCGTTTTAGGGGGCGGGGCCTATTCTCCTCAGCACACAGCGCCATTTTCCTGCTCAGCTCCGCTGTGAGGAAGGCTCCCAGGACTCTCCCCTGCACTGCACTACAGAAACAGGGTAAAACAGAGAAGGGGGGCATATTTTGGCGATATTTTTATATATTAAGCGCATACAACAGAAACAACACCTTTTAGGGTTGTTTATATACATTTTTATAGCGCTTTGGTGTGTGCTGGCAAACTCTCCCTCTGTCTCCCCAAAGGGCTAGTGGGGTCCTGTCTTCGATAAGAGCATTCCCTGTGTGTCTGCTGTGTGTCGGTACGTGTGTGTCGACATGTATGAGGACGATGTTGGTGTGGAGGCGGAGCAATTGCCGGTAATGGTGATGTCACCCCCTAGGGAGTCGACACCGGAATGGATGGCTTTAATTATGGAATTACGTGATAATGTTAGCACGCTGCAAAAGTCAGTTGACGACATGAGACGGCCGGAAAACCAGTTAGTACCTGTCCAGGCGTCTCAGGCACCGTCAGGGGCTGTAAAACGTCCCTTACCTCAGTCAGTCGACACAGGTACCGACACAGATGAATCTAGTGTCGACGGTGAAGAAATAAACGTATTTTCCAATAGGGCCACACGTTATATGATCACGGCAATGAAGGAGGCTTTGCATATCTCTGATACTGCAGGTACCTCAAAGGGGGGTATTATGTGGGATGTGAAAAAACTACCTGTAGCTTTTCCAGAATCAGAGGAATTGAATGACGTGTGTGATGAAGCGTGGGTTAACCCCGATAGAAAACTGCTAATTTCAAAGAAGTTATTGGCATTATACCCTTTCCCACCAGAGGTTAGGGCGCGCTGGGAAACACCCCCTAGGGTGGATAAGGCGCTCACACGCTTATCAAAACAAGTGGCGTTACCGTCTCCTGATACGGCCGCCCTCAAGGATCCAGCTGATAGGAGGCTGGAAACTACCCTGAAGAGTATATACACACATACTGGTGTTATACTGCGACCAGCAATAGCCTCAGCCTGGATGTGCAGTGCTGGGGTGGTTTGGTTGGATTCCCTGACTGAAAATATTGATACCCTGGATAGGGACAGTATTTTATTGACTTTAGAGCAATTAAAGGATGCTTTTCTTTATATGCGAGATGCTCAGAGGGATATTTGCACTCTGGCATCGAGAGTAAGTGCGATGTCCATATCTGCCAGAAGAAGTTTATGGACGCGACAGTGGTCAGGTGATGCGGATTCCAAACGGCATATGGAAGTATTGCCGTATAAAGGGGAGGAATTATTTGGGGTCGGTCTATCGGATCTGGTGGCCACGGCAACAGCCGGAAAATCCACTTTTTTACCTCAGGTCACCTCCCAACAGAAAAAGACACCGTCTTTTCAGCCGCAGTCCTTTCGTTCCTATAAGAACAAGCGGGCAAAAGGACAGTCATATTTGCCCAGAGGCAAAGGAAGGGGTAAGAGGTTGCAGCAAGCAACTACTTCCCACGAACAGAAGCCCTCCCCGGCTTCTACAAAGCCCTCAGCATGACGCTGGGGCTGTGCAAGCGGACTCAGGGGCGGTGGGGGGTCGACTAAAGATTTTCAGCACACAGTGGGCGCGCTCACAGGTGGACCCTTGGATCCTGCAGGTAGTATCTCAGGGTTACAAGTTGGAATTCGAAAAGTCTCCCCCTCGCCGGTTCCTAAAGTCTGCTTTACCAACGTCTCCCTCAGAAAGGGCGACGGTATTGGAAGCCATTCACAAGCTGTATTCTCAGCAGGTGGTAGTCAAGGTACCCCTCCTACAACAGGGAAAGGGGTATTATTCCACACTATTTGTGGTACCGAAGCCGGACGGTTCGGTAAGACCTATTCTAAATCTGAAATCCTTGAACCTGTACATACAGAAATTCAAGTTCAAGATGGAGTCACTCAGAGCAGTGATAGCGAATTTGGAAGAAGGGGACTTCATGGTGTCCCTGGACATAAAAGATGCTTATCTGCATGTCCCAATTTACCCTTCACACCAAGGGTATCTCAGGTTCGTGATACAAAACTGTCATTATCAGTTTCAAACGCTGCCGTTTGGTTTGTCCACGGCACCTCGGGTCTTTACCAAGGTAATGGCCGAAATGATGGTTCTTCTACGAAGAAAAGGCGTATTAATTATCCCTTACTTGGACGATCTCCTGATAAGGGCAAGGTCCAGAGAACAGCTGGAAGTCGGAGTAGCACTAACCCAAGTAGTGCTTCAACAACACGGGTGGATTCTGAATCTTCCAAAATCTCAATTGACCCCGACGACACGTCTGCTGTTCCTGGGAATGATTCTGGACACTGTTCAGAAAAAGGTGTTTCTCCCGGAGGAGAAAGCAAGGGAGTTATCCGAACTTGTCAGGAACCTCCTAAAACCAGGAAATGTGTCAGTACATCAATGCACAAGAGTCCTGGGAAAGATGGTGGCTTCTTACGAAGCAATTCCATTCGGCAGATTCCACGCACGAATATTTCAGTGGGATCTGCTGGACAAATGGTCCGGATCGCATCTGCACATGCATCAGCGGATAACACTGTCACCAAGAACAAGGGTGTCTCTTCTGTGGTGGTTGCAGAGTGCCCATCTGTTAGAGGGCCGCAGATTCGGCATACAGGACTGGGTCCTGGTGACTACGGATGCCAGCCTACGAGGCTGGGGAGCAGTCACACAGGGAAGAAACTTCCAGGGCGTGTGGTCAAACCTGGAGACGTCTCTTCACATAAATATACTGGAGCTAAGAGCGATTTACAATGCTCTAAGCCTGGCAAAACCGCTGCTTCAGGGTCAGCCGGTGTTGATCCAGTCGGACAACATCACGGCAGTCGCCCACGTAAACAGACAGGGCGGCACGAGAAGCAGAAGAGCAATGACAGAAGCTGCAAGGATTCTTCGCTGGGCGGAAAATCATGTCATAGCACTGTCAGCAGTGTTCATTCCGGGAGTGGACAACTGGGAAGCAGACTTCCTCAGCAGACACGACCTCCACCCGGGAGAGTGGGGACTTCATCCAGAAGTCTTCCACATGATTGTGAACCGTTGGGAAAAACCAAAGGTGGACATGATGGCGTCCCGCCTCAACAAGAAACTGGACAGATATTGCGCCAGGTCAAGAGACCCTCAGGCAATAGCTGTGGACGCTCTGGTAACACCGTGGGTGTACCAGTCCGTGTATGTGTTTCCTCCTCTGCCTCTCATACCAAAGGTACTGAGAATTATACGGCTACGGGGAGTAAGAACAATACTTGTGGCTCCGGATTGGCCAAGAAGGACTTGGTACCCGGAACTTCAAGAGATGCTCACGGAAGAACCGTGGCCTCTACCGTTAAGAAGGGATCTGCTTCAGCAGGGACCTTGTATGTTCCAAGACTTACCGCGACTGCGTTTGACGGCATGGCGGTTGAACGCCGGATTCTAAAAGAAAAGGGCATTCCAGAGGAAGTTATTCCTACCTTGATTAAAGCCAGGAAGGAAGTGACCGCACAACATTATCACCGCATTTGGAGAAAATATGTTGCGTGGTGTGAGGCCAAGAAGGCCCCAACGGAGGAATTTCAATTGGGTCAATTCCTACATTTCCTGCAGGCAGGATTGTCTATGGGCCTCAAATTGGGGTCTATTAAGGTTCAAATTTCGGCCTTATCGATTTTCTTCCAGAAAGAATTGGCTTCAGTGCCTGAAGTACAAACTTTTGTCAAAGGTGTACTACATATACAGCCCCCGATTGTGCCTCCAGTGGCACCGTGGGATCTCAACGTAGTTTTGGAATTTCTCAAATCCCATTGGTTTGAGCCGCTCAAATCGGTAGATTTGAAGTATCTTACATGGAAAGTAACCATGCTACTGGCCCTGGCTTCAGCCAGGAGAGTATCAGAGTTGGCGGCTTTATCGTACAAAAGCCCATATCTGATTTTCCATTCGGACAGGGCAGAACTGCGGACGCGTCCTCAGTTTCTGCCTAAGGTGGTTTCGGCTTTTCACTTGAACCAGCCTATTGTGGTGCCTGCGGCTACTAGCGACTTGGAGGACTCCAAGTTACTGGACGTTGTCAGAGCATTGAAAATATATATTTCAAGGACGGCTGGAGTCAGAAAATCTGACTCGCTGTTTATCCTGTATGCACCCAACAAGATGGGTGCTCCTGCGTCTAAGCAGACGATTGCTCATTGGATCTGTAGCACAATCCAACTTGCACATTCTGTGGCAGGCCTGCCACAGCCTAAATCTGTAAATGCCCACTCCACAAGGAAGGTGGGCTCATCTTGGGCGGCTGCCCGAGGGGTCTCGGCATTACAACTTTGCCGAGCAGCTACGTGGTCAGGGGAGAACACGTTTGTAAAATTTTACAAATTTGATACTCTGGCTAAGGAGGACCTGGAGTTCTCTCATTCGGTGCTGCAGAGTCATCCGCACTCTCCCGCCCGTTTGGGAGCTTTGGTATAATCCCCATGGTCCTGACGGAGTCCCCAGCATCCACTAGGACGTTAGAGAAAATAAGAATTTACTTACCGATAATTCTATTTCTCATAGTCCGTAGTGGATGCTGGGCGCCCATCCCAAGTGCGGATTGTCTGCAATACTTGTACATAGTTATTGTTACAAAAATCGGGTTATTATTGTTGTGAGCCATCTTTTCAGAGGCTTCTTCGTTGTTATCATACTGTTAACTGGGTTCAAATCACATGTTGTACGGTGTGATTGGTGTGGCTGGTATGAGTCTTACCCGGGATTCAAGATCCTTCCTTATTGTGTACGCTCGTCCGGGCACAGTACCTAACTGAGGCTTGGAGGAGGGTCATGGGGGGAGGAGCCAGTACACACCATGTGATCCTAAAAGCTTGCTTTTTGTGCCCTGTCTCCTGCGGAGCCGCTGTTCCCCATGGTCCTGACGGAGTCCCCAGCATCCACTACGGACTATGAGAAATAGAATTATCGGTAAGTAAATTCTTATTTTTTGCCTCATCGCTGCAGAGCGAACGAAAGCAGCTAGCGGTCAACTCGGAATGACCCCCAAAATGGGAAGTTGCTGGTCCTCATGTTGAGAACATAAGTGGCCAGTACTATTGCTGCTTTTCCCACGAACAAAGCCTCTGGTATGGTGTGCCTAGCAATGGAATGGTACCAGATGTGTTCTGACTTTTTGTTTGCTTAAAGGGGTCTCTTTTTTTTTTTTTTAATAGAAAAAATGCTTTTATACTTGATCTATTACCCATATATACATGTATAGGTCCTGGCATGCAATGAGGATAAAACATGATTCCAATCAGCCATTCACGTACAGTTTGATTATGAGGTTGAGATTTATCAAACTGTCAAGAGGACAAATAGAAGTGTTGAAGATAGTAGCCAATAGAATTCTAGCTATGAATTTAGAGAATGTACTAGATAAATGATGGCTAGGAGATGGTGGTTTGCTATGGTCAACACTTCCACTTGTCCTTTTTAGAGTTTTTGATAGATCTTTCCCGTAGGCTGGGATTCAAATACCCACAGTAAATTACCGCTGATGAAAAAGGAAGATAACCTCTGGCTTTAACGCTCAGGGCTATCCAACCTTCTCCCGATCACCTTGTTAACACCCATTAACTTAATACGTTAAAGAACGTTAACACACAGAATCTGTTGTAACTTCATGGATTCGCGTGTTAACAGGGTTGCGGCACCCGTTAACCTGCTAGTTATTGGGGATTTTATTAGAGCCGCTGAGGCCGGTAAAAAATAAATTCTCAATAACTCCTGGCTACAGGGCTAATTGGATAGCCACATGGGGATCAATTAGACCATGGTAATCTACCACGACTAATTGAATGCTGGCCTTTGTATTTTCATTTTGGCTCTAGAGTGGTTTTGATATTCGAGTTGTATTTCTGAGTGCAACTTTTCTCTGGCTTTATTTCCGCTGGCAGTGCAGCTCCTCGCTTATTTGTTTTGGAGAATACAGAGTTTACTTAGCACTTGATTAATTGGGCTGCTTTTATTATCTCTGTGCTAGAACCCACAGCACTAACTTAATTATGATTGGACTCATTTTACATTTCTAGACAATTCTGATTCACAGAGATGTCAAAGTTCATCACCTAGTCTGCTGCCCATGAATTGATTTCCCATTGATAGTTATGGGGAAGGGAAAAGTATTGTAAAGTGAAATGCTTAGATTTTTGTGTGTGTCCTAGAACGCATTAATGTGGGTTCCCCTAAATACCACTAAGAAAATATACTTTACATTGACATTGTTCATTTTTGACATTTCCCAGACCCTGTCTTTCTACCTTTCTAACTCCTGGCATCTTGGGTGAAGGGGAACGGGATTAGGGCGGTCTACATGGGATGCAGTCAATATACCGGTTGTCGGGATCCCGGTGTTCAGGAGAATCACGCCAGAATCGCGACAGCCGCTGAAATACCACGCTGAAATACCAATGCCCGTAATCCTGACAAACGCTGGGTATTCCCACTCGTTTGGTGGATCCATACCACCAACCGAGTGGGAATAGAACCTGTGTGAGCCACTGGGCCTGATGCGTGGCGAGCGCAGCGAGCCTGCAAGGGGATGCGCTGCCTCACTGCCGGGATTCTGCTGTCGGTATAGTTACAGCGGTATAGCCGGTATTCTGTCTACATAGGTACTACATAGCCTCCTTGCTAGTCACAGCTGGCTTGTGGTATTAATAATAATAATAATAATAATAATGATGATATTTATATAGCACTTTTCTCCTAGTAGGACTCAAAATATTACTCATTCTCCCATGCACAAAGATCACGCTCCTTGCTTACACATTTTGTAATCTAATCAGATCTCCACGTTGTACCTAGATATAGAATAAATATCTTCTTATTTATTCAAATATATCTCACTGGTAACTTTCAAGCTCGTAGACGTTTTCTTTGTAATCCTGCTCTGACATGCTGCACATCCAGTTTAGTGGCTCAGTCCCAAGATTTTGAGGAGCTGTATGTGGCAAGTCCATCTAGTAAGGGTCTACCAAACCATTAAGCAACGCATTAGGTCAGTGGTTCCCAAACTTTTTTGAATAATGGCGCCCTAGAGTATCAGAATACTATGCTCACTTAACCAAGTTTCATGAAAAGGAACTGACATTTCTCCTCTGACTGAGGAACAGCGCGATGAGGCTCTGTAGCTTATTCCTCTTTCAGTTATTTGTTATAAGAGACCAAAGTATCCAATTGAGATCTCTCTAGAGGGTATAGTTCATCCTATTAAACCTTCTCTGTCCAGGGTATTCTTCCAATGTGCAGTAAAGTGTTTTGTTTTTTTATTTGATCTCAATATGTCACCATCTAGCAAGCGTCTGGTCAGATGTACTGGCCATAATAATTCCATTTGTCCTGGGAAAGAATCTGGTTTTAGTCTCCACTGTGAGGTTACTAGGTTTGATGATAGAACTGGTACAATTAAATGCAGGATGCATACTGTTGTGGGTCTCCTTAAAAGGCCCCTTTAGTAGGTTCTGTCTGTCCCTAATTTGCCAGCCCATATTATTTTTTTTAGGTACATATAAGTTGGTTCTCCATGGAAATAATATATAGGATTCGGCGAGGGTATAAGCCGTCTCTGCTGATGTTGGTGGAATCCATGTGCACACCTTAGTCACAGTTCATAAGATTTCACCTTGGTTAATTTTTAGAAATGATACTTAAGCAAATGTGTTTTTTGTGTTTCTTTGGCTTTGACATGCTCATTTAATATCTATCGTTGTACAATGCTATAGTGCACATGATTATAGATTTACTTTTTTTCCCCCCTTTTTTAGATTTAATTCTGAAAAAACTGCTTCACACTGGAAACTCCTTAAAGGTAAATATACTACTACTTCCAGAAAATGGACCTCCAAGCTCTAGCAATAGTAACATGGGGGGTACAGTGTACCATGTCCACATTTCATTCAGAAACATTCAGGTACCATTCAGCAGTTTGTGTTGGGGCAGTTTACTATGCTGGTGGTCATCCACCCATGTGGGCCACACTATTCCTTATGAGCCTCCCCTCTACTCTCTAAACTACTACATCCGTTTCAATTTAGACTCCTATCAAACATTGATAATACAGTACTTCGGTTTTCACGTCATCCTATTGCAGCAGGAAACTGTAATTTGAATACTGATACATTTGTTTCTGTTATATAATAATGACCATTATCAGCTCTTTCTTGACATTTAGTTACAGCTAAGTGATTACAGTGTTTGTCTACAGATCCGCCTTGAAGGACTGCGCTTCTTCCTCCTGTGGCTTCAAGCACTCCAAAACAACTGCAGTTGGGAGCAGCTGTGCATGTTTGCATGCCTCATTCCTGGTTTCCCAGCGCCACCCTCCGACCATGGCATATATACTCTGGAAAATCTTATCAATCAGCCTTTGAATCTACAGGAAAGTAAGATAATGATTTTTGTTGTTTTTTTGTTAAAGGGGGGGCGGGGGGGGTCCTGTAGACTTTAATCAGTCCAACATAGGGGGTATTCAATTCCTGTTGGATCCTCTCCGATGGAGACGATCCGACAGTTCCTTATTCAATTAGCAGGCGGTTTGACTACTTTTGTACCGTTTTCGACGTGCCAATGTGACTTTTTTTTAAAAGTCGAATTGGCATGGGCGAAAACATGACAAAAAACTGTTGAAAACGTCCGCGTTTTTACCAAAACAGGTGGAAGTGTCCTTGCAGGTTGCAGCCTGCCCTTCTCGGTGCATCCGGGGACTGCAGTTAGACCCACGACCCAGAATTGAGGTGTGGCTGGCTCGGAACGTCCCCGCAACAGAGATCTTGCAGTGTGCCATTTATACCTGCAGCGGGGTTTGCTGTGGCCTGTGTGTCTCCTCTCCCTGGATTGCCGGTGGTGACTATCTGCGACCTCTGGGTTTGGATATGGCCGTGTGTCCGGTGCTTCTGTCGGGCCTGCGCCCTCCTGCCTTCCTGCTCGGAGGCCTGCTTTCAGCCCAGGTTAGTCTGCCTCGGACCCGAGGCTGTACACGCTGCGGGAACAACGTTAGCCGGCTCCACCACTCCAGTTACCCTAGGATGACCTGGACAATCCCGGCACCTGTATCACACCTACATTAGTGCTGGAGCACCCTCTTCTGGCTGGTCACCTCCAGGCCCCACAAGAACCTGGGATTTGAACCCTGGAGTTGACCGACAATGCATTGATTACAAGTCGAATCTGCATCAGCGGCAAACTGTTGAAAACAGCTATGTGTTCAACAAAAACATGTGGATCGGCGAGTTACTTGCCGATCCACATGTTTTCTGGCAAGTGCCGGTTTTTTCGACAGTCGAAAAAACAGCACTTTCATTGAATAGTTCAAATGCATATTTGACCTAAAAACTGTTGAAAAGTGCAATTGAATACCACCCATAGGGGCATAAGCACTCCTAAACGTTCTTCAATCTAATGAAGAATCCATAGACAACGTGATAAACTACTACAAATTTAAAAAAAACTTACCTTATATACCTTGTACCTGACAGTAGTTCTTGATAAATGTTGGTTTTCAGTGAAATAATGTTGAATAATTTCCATCTAGTGACTGCTTTGGTGTAGAATAAGAGTTTTTACCCAAAATTCACTACTTTCAAGGATCTATAATTGCTGAAGTTTAAATGGCCACAACTGCTGTGACCTAATGCCTGTCATAGTCCATCTGTAGAACTGATGATTCTACTACTTTTGTAGTGACTTGTGTATTGTGCCAGCCACCACTGTCTTGGGATATGATGGCTGGGTCAGGTTAAGGAGAAGAGGGACTGTTTTCTTAGTGCAGCTACATACAGTACCTCCCCTTTAATTTGCCTTATAATGTGAGAAAGTGTGAAATGTTAATAATGAGAAATGGTTTGATTGGTATGAACAGTGGCTTTCAGTGTGACTAACGGCAATAATTGTACCTGTAATGGGACAGTAACAAAATACATGTCAACAGGACATATTGATCAGGGAACAACTTTACTGCTTCTAACTGTTAATCTTTTTGGCCATGCAATAATATAGAGCCTCTGAAAAGTGGTAAGGATTGCTCATTTATAGGAAGACTCAGCATGTAGAGGCGAACGAAGAGAGTGAGAAACTGGAGGGAGTAAACAAGTAATTTGTGGGGAAGACACAAGAGAGACAGATTAGATGGGAGGAGGGGGAGGAGAAAATAAGGTGTGTACACACGGTGAGATCCTTGCTATGTTCGATTTTTACTTGCGATTTCCCTTGAACTCCCCGGAGCCCAGATAGGACAGATTTTGACTAACTTTTCTTGAGATATGGACTATGTGTGCTTACGATTTTGGCTTATGTGAGATTTTGGCTTGTGTGAGATGTCATTGACATGTGAGATGAACTAGATAGTACACCGATCTAGCAAGGATTGACTTGCCTGCACAGTCTATCTTTTCTTGCGATGCCGACCTGGCGGGGCCGCGCATCGGGATCGCAAGGTGACTTTCACCTTGCGATTTGCACTAACTATTCTTGCGATTTTGACTATATAGTCAAAATCTCAAGAAAAAATCTCACCGTGTGTACACAGAGTGCTAAGACAGGGGTAAAGACGGTAGAAATTAGAATAGGGAGAATGGTATTACAAAGTTATAAAGAGGCATAAAAAAATTGTGGGGGGGGGGGGGCAGGAGTAAAGAGAATAAATATAACACCAACAGCGAGACTGAGGGTAACAACTTCAAACTGCAGTAAATTTAGGTGCAGAAATGTGATAATGAAGAACTGTTTGTGATCTTTGGTCATTCATACCGCATTGAACTGTTTTTAATAGCAAATTAAATAGTTAGGACTTGGGCTGCTATTAATATCTATGGAATCATCCTGTTTTTACTTATCCATAGAGGAATATTTATATAGTATTGATCATCTGTAAATGTTAGCTACTTGTATTTGATGATGCCTTTGTATGTCAAATTCTTTGGGGGTTTTCCTAGCTGTCGGTCTCTCCTCCCTGCATTGTGCTCTGCAGATAGGACAAACAACAATACCAGACAACACACACAAATTCAAACTTTTTTGGTCTCTGGTCCATTCAGTTTTCAAAGATAGCAAAGATATATATCAATTTATTCAAAATAATTGGGACCAAGTGGACAACGGTTAGAATCGCAACCTGTTTGGTCTATTGAACATCACGGGTATGATTAGGGTAGATATCGGGTTGTAGAATTCCATAGGTTAGATAAATGCATAATTTGGTTATATAGGATTGTCTGCAAAAAATCCTATAGGTGATCACGAAAGCAAGGAAGTTACATAGCACCTACAGTACTTATCAGGTAAATAAGAAAGTAGAAAAAGCATAAAATGGTGAATCTGCTGTCAATGTTTGGCGCGGAGTATGCCGATGGCCCTCATACCCGTGATGTTCAGTAGACCGAACAGGTCGCGATTATAACCGTTGTCCACTTGGTCCCAATTATTTTGAATCAATTGATATATATATATATATATATATATATATATATATACATACACAGTATTTGCTGGCGTATAAGACTACTTTTTTGCTCTGAAAAACATGCCTCCAAGTGGGGGGGTCGTCTTATACGCCGGGTGCACTTCAGTTGGGATAGACATAGCTGCCATAGTGGCCTTCCGATACTCGCCCGGTGCCCGTAGTGGCCTCCCGATGCCCGCCCACCTCATTCTACTCACCATCCAG
Source organism: Pseudophryne corroboree (assembly GCF_028390025.1). NCBI lineage: Eukaryota > Metazoa > Chordata > Amphibia > Anura > Myobatrachidae > Pseudophryne > Pseudophryne corroboree. The sequence continues at coordinate 112,369,142 of NC_086455.1, forward strand.
TATCGCGCGATATCCAGTGCGGCCGCGGCGGGTCACTAGTGCCAATTACAGGGAGATGCAGGGACTGGCCGGAGGCGCTGCAGTCGCGTTGTGGCCGTACAATGGTGACAATGACAGGTACTGTAATGGCACTAATACTAATACTAATGGCACTCATGTGAAACCGGTAACACTAAATGCACACAGGGGTATACTTTTATACATTTTACAACTTTCTCCTCGCCCCCTCCCCCCTTCTTATGCATACCTTGATAAATACTCCCTATCCAAATCTCTTATCAGGTCGTAATATACAGTATGTCACAAATCTGATGTTCTTTTACGTTTTATTTGGTGTGTGGAAGGGGGTAGTCTTATACGGCGAGTATATAACAAACTCTATATTTTGAGTGGAAATGTTGGGGGTCGTCTTATACGCCCAGTCGTCTTATACGTCGGCAAATACGGTATATATATTTTACTATCTTTGAAAATTGAATGGACCAGAGACCAAAATAGTTTTAATTTATCGGTGTTGTCTTGTATTGTTGTTTGTTTGTCCTATTGGATACACCATGATAACCTTTTTAAATGATACCTAATAACATTTTATTGGTTTTAATCTCACTTATGATCTAATGACCTTTAACTAATTTCAAGAGTGCGCCCACACAAGAGTCCTCTTTTTCTCTTTGTCTATACCTGTATGATTAAGGATCTTATTTTTAACTCCACTGCACTTGTCTTTGTATAGATTCTAATTTTACAGCTACTCATGTATAGCTTTCCTACGTTATTTCTAAACAGGTTTCTGTATCTGAGACTCTCCATTGCTAACACCACAGTGCCACACAGTGTGTCACAGCTACCAGTGATTCCCAGCCTAGACCTCGGCAATTACCTGTCTGGCTGACTGCAGGCACGCGCGTCCTGGCAGCGAGTGCTCTGTTCAGCCGCGACACAATTCCCGGAGGTGGTCAGTGGCAGGGCAGAGGGGAGACTGTGTCTTGCTGCTGCGGCATTCCACGTGGCTCTGGTCTGTTGGGACATGTGCTGTGGACAGCACGATCTTGCTTCAGGTCACCTGATCGGGAGCAGCCCAATCCTGATCAGGCTGTGAGTCAGCTGATTCCTGCAGCCAATCCAGATCGACTTGAGGGTATAAAGTAGTTTACTGCTTCACAGGACATTGGTGCCAGTTCCATAATCACACAGTAGTGTGAGCATTGTAGCTGTGCTCCCATAGCGAGACTCTAGCCTCGGTTCTGAGTTCCACTGTGGAAACCCTGCAGTACAAGCTTTACTCCAAAAACCCCAGTGGTACCGGAATGACGACACTGGATCCGGACTGGAGTGTAACCGGACTGAAGCCGAACTGGAGCTGGACTGGAATAAAACCGGACTGGAGCATGGCCGGACCAGAGTAGAATCAGACTGGAACTGGACTGGATTGCAATCGGACCTGAGCTGTACTGTATCCGCATTCCAGTCCAATTCCAGCTGAACAGACCACCAGCCTAAAGCCAAACCTTTCCCGAACATCTAGACCATGTAACCCTGGCAGGGGGCCGCAACCTGCTCACTGGGTGCAGTGAAGCCCAGAGTTACTTGCGGGGCTTTCTTGTGAAGACCACCAGTGGGGTAAGACTCGTCAACCTCCTGGTACTAGTTCTGCCCATATTCCGTTACCATCAAGGGCTAACTAATTATTCTGAAAACACCATCTCCGGCCACCCAGCTTACAGTACAACAATACCCAGAGGACTATCATCTTTGTCACCAGTCTGGAGACATTCAAAACTCAGAATCAGACACAGTGGACCATGTTGGATGCTGCAGTTTACTAAATTTCCTATTCTGAAGGATGACTCCCTGACAATGTGATTTCTCCACCCTAGTCACCTCCTGTTTGAATGGTTTCCTGATCTATTCATCCTGGAGTTATCTACAGGATATTCCATGCCAGTTCACCCAGGCATGATACCCACAGACTCAGATTTTCATGAAACTTTGTACACTTGATATTACCACAGTGATACTAAACAATGTCAAATTTTCTGCTGTAGGCCTCATAGTTTTTGAGATACAGGTGGTCAAAGTTTAGAAACATTGCTGGTAAATGCCAGTCCGTTTTTTCGGAGGTGTATCTGGAGTCTAGGGACTCTGTGTCTTATGCTGCTGAGGACATTTCTTCTCCAGAGGAATCCATTCTATTTACACAGGAATGTAATGTCTTGTCTCAGATCCCTATTAATGAGCCTGAGTGGTTGTCCTCTATTAAGGGAATGATCTCTCAGATCTCTACTAAGGTAGCTCATACTGAGACTGAAACTCAGGTTTTAAAGAAGTCTATGGCTGTTTGGGCAGGTTCTGTTCCTTTTCCTTCAAAATCCCCTATCATATACCCACAGAAACGTGCACTTGCCCAGATTATGCATGCCGACAAGGATACCGACTCTGACACTGCAGATGGTGATGGGGATGTGCTGAGGGGGGCGGCATCCCTTGCAAAGGGGGTGCAGCTCATGATTGAGGCCATTAGAGATGTGTTAAACATTACTGACACACCACCTGAGCAGGTTGAGGAGGCTTAATTTACAGACAATAAGAAAGCCTCGCTAACCTTCCCTGCATCTAAAGAGTTAAATCCTTTATTTGAAAAATCCTGGGAAGTCCCGGAGAAGAAATTCCAGATCCCTAAAAGGGTTCTGGTTGCTTTTCCTTTTCCTGAGGAGGATAGAAAAAAATGGAAAAACCCACCCATAGTTGATGCATCTGTTTCCAGACTGTCAAAGAAGGTGGTTTTACCTGTCCCTTTATCTACCGTGTTAAAAGAACCGGCTGATCGTAAGATTGACACTACACTCAAATCCATATACACTGCTTCAGGGGTGGCGTTGAGGCCCACTATTGCCTGGGCACGTTACTAGAGGATTTGGATACAGTGGACATTGAATTATTGTTTCGTAACATACAGGATTCTGCGGGGGTCATGGTGGAATCCATGAAGGACCTGGGTACACTGACTGCAGGGATATCTTCAATGTTTGTCTCAGCTCGCAGGGGTCTCTGGCTACGCCAATGGTCTGCAGACGCGGAATCCAGGAGAAGTGTGGAGAACCTACCTACTGTGTAGACAGGTCAGGCTCTATTTGGGGAAGCATTGGATGCGTGGATTTCCACGGCAACCACGGGTAAGTCACCTTTTCTTCCCTCAGCTACGCCTTCTACGAAGAAACCCTTTTTTTCATCTGCATCGCAGTCCTTTTGGACCGCTAAGACAAAAAATTCCGAGCTTCCTACCACCTTCTTTAGAGGTGGTTGTGCAAAATCCAAAAAGCCTGCACCCGCAGGTTCCCAGGACCAGAAACCTGCTTCTGGTTCCTCAAAATCCTCAGCATGACGGTGGACCGTGAAGCTTGGAAGACAGGCTGGTGGGTGCGAGGCTCAGACGTTTCAGTCTGGGTGTCGTCCAGCCTGGATCCCTGTGTACAGGATATTGTGTCCCAGGGGTACAGACTGGAATTTCAAGAACTTCCGTCTCACCTATTCTTCAAATCAGGCTGCCAGCTTTGCTGGCGGACAGGGCTATCCTACAGGAAGCCATCCAAAAATTGGAAAAGTCACAGGTCATTGCCCCAGTTCCACCTCATATGCAAACCACGGGTTATTATTCAAACCTTTTTGTGGTACCGAAACCGGATGGTTCGGTCAGGCCGATTTTGAACTTGAGATTGTTAAACTCTTATCTGAGGGAGTTCAAATTCAAAATGGAGTCTCTGAGAGCGGTGATCTCAGGTCTGGATGCGTACCTCCACATTCTGATTTGGTCGCCGCACCAGGCCTATCTCAGATTTGCACTGTTAGATGATCACTATCAGTTCCAGGCACTGCCATTCGGCCTCTCCATGACACAGAGGGTGTTCACCAAGGTGATGGCAGAGATGATGGTTCTCCGCAGATAGGGGGTGAACATAATCCCATATCTGGACGATCTGCTGACAAAGGCATCGACAAGGGAAAATTTGTTGCAGTCTATTGCTCTCACGACTTGTCTGCTCAGGGACCATGGTTGGATCCTAAACCTTCCAAAGTCAAATTTGGAGCCGACAAGGAGTTTGTCTTTCCTGGGGATGATCCTCGACACGGAAGTGCAGAGGGTGTTTCTACCTGAGGAGAAAGCGTTGGTGATTCAAACAATGGTCCGGGATGTCCTGAAGCCAGCCCGAGTGTCGGTTCATCAGTGCATTGGCCTTCTGCGGAAGATGGTTGCCTCCTACGAGGCTCTACAGTACGGAAGATTTCATACTTGATCCTTCCAACTGGATCTCCTGGACAAGTGGTTGGGGTCTCATCTACATTTGCACCTGAGGATTCGTCTGTCCCGAAAGCAAGGATTTAACTCGATTCGGGATTCAGGACTGGATCCTTCTAACCACGGATGCAAGACTCCGCGGATGGGGCGCAGTCACTCAAGGGGAAACCTTCCAAGGAAAGTGGTCAAGTCTGGAATCCGGTCTTCCAATAAACATTCTGGAACTAAGAGCCGTGTGCAACGGTCTTCTCCAAGTGGCACATCGTCTGCGAGATCGAGCAATTCAAGTGCAGTCGGACAATGTAACGACGGTGGCCTACATAAACCGACAGGGCGGAACGAAGAGCAGAGCTGCAATGTCAGAGGTGACGAGAATCATCCTCTGGGCAGAAAAACACGCGTTGGGGCTGTCAGCAATTTTCATTCCGGGAGTGGACAACTGGGAAGCAGACTTCCTCAGCACACACAATCTCCATCCAGGAGAGTGGAGCCTCCATCCAGAGGTGTTCACGGAGGTGACAAATCTTTGGGGGGTTCCTCAGATAGACATGATGCCCTCCTGCCTCAACAAGAAGCTTCGGAAGTATTGTTCCAGGTCGAGAGACCCGCAAGCAGTGGCGGTGAACGCTCTGGTGTCTCCGTGGGTGTTCCAGTCGGAGTACGTGTTTCCTCCACTTCCACTCATTCCAAGGACTCTAAACCTCATAAGGAGAACAAGAGTTCAGGCAATCCTCATTGCTCTAGACTGGCCAAGAAGGGCTTGTTACGAGGATCTTCTGGATCTACTGCTGGAAGATCCGAGGCCTCTTCCTCTTTGGGAGGACCTGTTACAACAGGGTCCGTTCGCTTATCAAGACTTACCGCGGCTACGTTTGACGGCATGGAGGTTGAACGCCAGATATTAGCTCGGAAGGGCATTCCGAACAAAGTCATTCCTATCCTGATACAGGCTAGGAAAGGAGTAACGTCTAAACATTACCATCGAATTTGGAAAAAGTATGTATCTTGGTGTAAATCCAAGAAGTTTCCTATGGTGGAGTTTCAACTCGGACGGTTTCTCCTCTTCCTGCAGGTAGGTGTGGTTATGGGCCTGAGGTTGGGATCAGTAAAGGGTTTCTCCTCTTCCTGCAGGCAGGTGTGGTTATGGGCCTAAGGTTGGGATCAGTAAAGGTACAGATTTCGGCCTTATCCATTTTCTTCCAGAAACAATTGGCTGCCCTCCCTGAGGTTCAGACTTTTTTGAAAGGGGTTCTGCACATCCAGCCTCCCTTTGTGCCGCCTACGGCGCCCTGGGATCTTAACGTGGGGTTGCAGTTCCTCCAATCGGATTGGTTTGAGCCTCTACAGGAGGTTGAGGTCAAGTTTCTCACGTGGAAGTCTGTCACTTTGTTGGCCTTAGCTTCTGCTAGACCTGTGTTGGAATTGGGGGTTTTGTCTTGCAAAAGCCCCTACTTGATCTTCCATAAAGACAGGGCTGAGCTCCGGACACGTCAGCAGTTCCTTCCAAAGGTTGTGTCGGCTTTTCATGTCAACCAGCCTATTGTGGTGCCAGTTGCTACTGACTCCTCAATTCCGTCAAAGTCCTTGGATGTTGTAAGGGCTCTGAATATCTATTTGAAGAGGACTACTCGTCACAGAAAATCGGACTCTCTGTTTGTCCTGTATGATCCCAAGAAAATTGGGTGTCCTACTTCTAAGCAGACGATCTCTTGCTTGATCAGGTTCACTATCCAGCATGCGTATTCTACGGCAGGATCTGTTAAGGCCCACTCTACTCGTAAAGTGGGTTCTTCCTGGGCGGCTGCCCGGGGTGTCTCGGCTTTGCAGCTTTGCCGAGCGGCTACTTGGTCTGGGTCAAACACGTTCTACAGGTTCAATACTTTGGCCTCCGAGGACCTAAAATTTGGTCAATCAGTTCTGCAGGAGCCTCCGCGCTCTCCCTCCCGTTCTGGGAGCTTTGGTACATCCCCATGGTACTAATGTGGACCCCAGCATCCTCTAGGACGTAAGAGAAAATAGGATTTTAATTACCTACCGGTAAATACTTTTCTAGTAGACAAAGGGCTTTCCAAAAAAGTCGTTGCCACTATGGTGCAAACCAGAAAACCTGTGACGTCAAAACACTATCATCATATCTGGAGGAGATATGTCTCTTGGTGCGAGGAACGCACATATCTGCCTGCAGAGTTTCACTTGGGACGTTTTCTGCAGGCTGGTGTGGATAAGGGCTTACGTCTTGGTTCCATTAAGGTCCAGATTTTGGCTCTTTCAATCTTCTTTCAGAAGAAATTGACTGTGTTGCCAGAAGTTCAGACTTTCTTACAAGGGGTACTCCACATACAACTTCCCTTTGTGCCGCCTACGGCACCCTGGGTTTTGGATGTAGTGTTGACATTTCTACAGTCCTCCTGGTTTGAGCCTCTAATGATGGTAGAAGACAAGTACCTCACATGGAAGATGGTGATGTTATTGACCCTGGCTTCGGAATTGAGAGCCTTTTCGTGTAGAAGACCCTACTTGGTCTTTTACGAGGGCAGATTGGAGCTCCGGACTAGACAGCAGTTCCTGCCGAAGGTTGTCTCCACATTCCACCTGAATCAACCTATTGTGGTTCCATCCTGTTCTGACGCTACGGCTCCTCCGGAGTCTTTGGATGTTGTGCGTGCTTTGAAGATCTATGTCAGGCGCACTGCTCGGGTTAGGGAGACGGATTCCTTATGCGTGCTTTATGATGTGCATAAAAAGGGTTGTCCCGCTTCAAAGCAGTCCATTGCTCGCTGGATTAGGCTTACTATCCAACAGTCCTATGTGTCAGCAACCTTGCCTGTTCCTCAGTATCTGAAGGCCCACTATACAAGGTCAGTGAGCTCTTCCTGGGCGGCTGCCCATGGAATCTCGGCTTGGCAACTATGCTGAGCGGCTATCTGGTCGGGGAAGAACACTTTTGTAAAATTCTACAAATTTGATACCCTGAGGAAGCTGGATCACCTTGTTGCCAGCGAAACGCGTTGAGCCCTATACCCCACCTGGGCACTACTCCACGACACATTGGGACTCCGACATTTCCGGCATTCATTTGGACTTTGCTCCTATCACTGGGAATCACTCCACAAGGATAAAGAACCGGATCCACACAAACAGCTAGCAATGGACTCTTCCTAAAGCTGATGCCATCAAACATCCTTTCTGTGGAAACCGGTAATTATCTGCTGCTACAGTGAATGTTATCTGGAGACTGTCCTAGCCGTGAAAAAATCCATACATGTCCCAAAGGAGAGTGGATGTAAAAGTGATTATACCCAGGGGGAATTATTATACTATACATTTTAAGTGTTATTTAGATAATAACGAGACTTCACACTTGTCTTTTTAAATGGTTTAATAAATTGACATTTTATTCAGCAAACCGTCCTTATATAATTCTTACAGCCAGCGCTGGTACCTTGTGTTTTTTATTCCATTATATTCTGGGATCTGACCATCCCCATACCAGCTGCTGCTGGCTGCGCACTTACATATCTTTTTACTTTTCCAAATTTGATACCCAGTTTGGGCAGGCAGTGCTGCAGCAGTGTCCGCACGTTCCTGCCCGTTCTGGAAGCTTTGGGACATCCCCATCGTACTAATCTGTCTCCAATACCCCTTATGGATGCTTGAGAAAATAGGATTTTAAATACCTACCAGTAAATCCTTTTCTCATAGTCCATAAGGGATATTGGGCGCCCACCTCTGTGTGGTGACTTTCTGCAAGTTCTCTGTTATGTGTTATCTGTTCAGCTGTTGCTGTTTTCTGTTGCCAGCTGTTGCTGGCCCGGTTATGTTATGGTGTGCTGGTGTGTAAATCTCAACACACTTATTATTGTTATGTTCCTTCTCTAAAATATGTCCTTTCTCCTTCGGCACTGTTTCACCTATAACTGCCTGTGGGAGGGGGCATAGAGGGGAGGAGCCAGCACACCCAGTTGAAGAAATTTAAAGTGCACTGGCTCCTTTGGACCTGTCTATACCCCATCGTACTAATCTGTCCCCATTATCCCTTATGAGAAAAGGTATTTAAAATCCTATTTTTTGTCCTGCATTCTAAAATATTACTCTCAGGGGTGCACCGCCACATAAGACACTATTATCCTAATTTGTGGGACCTATTGTACCTTCACAGTGGAATTTCATATACAGTCTCCTCATATATAATTAGATATTTGTGGTCTTGGGTATGAAATGCACACTGTCGGGATGCCAGTGGTCAGGAGACTGACAGCAGCATCCCAACAGTCGAAATCTCGACAAGGATCGGTAAGCAGTCTAACCCGCCTCCTGCCCTACCGCAACTTTTTAGGTAACTAACCCCCTAAACCTAACTCCCCCACACAAAATAACCCTAACCCCCCTCCCCTTCCCGCAGCCTAACCTTAACCTTTTTTCTTCTCCCGCCCCCTCCGCACCGTAGCCTTAAGTCTCCCGTGGGTCACCCAAGCCGCCCCCACCCCCATCCTCTGCATAGTACTTATCCGCCCCACTTTCTCGACCATCGGGATTCCGGTGTCGGTGTCCTGGCCCCTTTCGGGATTCCGATGCGTGCCTTTTTTTTCCTGCATTGTATGTTGCGCGTCTGGACCCAGACCACCGGGATTGTAACTAAATCCTGTCTAGTGCTTAGGCTTTCCCCTATCCCTTTTTTTTGTTTTGACCTTTGATTTTCTCTAGGTGTTCTAAAAGATATAGGGGCTAATGTTTTGGCTGGGAGTAAAGGGGAAAAAAAGGAACTGTGCACCAGGATAAACTTATTGCACTGCAGGTGGGGCAGATGTACAGTAATTGTGCAGAGATTTAGATCTGAGAGAGTCGTGTCCAAGCTGAAACCTAAATTTCTTTTACATCCTAGAGAATACTGGGGTTCCATTTAATACCATGGGGTATAGACTGGTCCACTAGGAGCCATGGGCACTTTAAGAATTTGATTGTGTGGGCTGGCTCCTCCCTCTATGCCCCTCCTACCAGACTCAGTTTAGAAGATGTGCCCGGAGGGAAGCTCCTGAAGAGTTTTCTGCATTTATTTTATATGTTTGCTATTTTTTCGGCAGGGCTGATTGGCACCAGCCTGCCTTCTTCGTGGGACTTAGGGGTGGGAACAGCCCAACCTCTTGAAGGGTTAGTGGTCCCGTTCCCCACTAACAGTACACTGAGCTCCTGAGGGAACTATTCGCAAGCCCCACCACGGCGAGCGTACATTCCGGCAGCACGCCGCCACCCCTAACAGAACCAGAAGAGTGGTGAGTACTAAGCCGGCATCCCTGTTAATGGGGTGCCGGCCATTATGGCGGCATGAGGGTATGGAGACGCACAGCTTCTAACCGGGGCGGAATGCGTCTCCAGACACGGTACACGGCTGCGTCTCAGTACACTGTACACAGTACCCACACTGGCAAAAACAGCCTCAAAACGGTTTTCTCTCCATTTCAACCACCAGATTACCTCAGCCAGTATACAAAAAGCGGGAAGACCACACGCCATTGAAGGGGCGGGACCTTCACTATGAGCGGATCCAGCGCCATTTTCCCTCTGCAGTGGGCACAGACGCTGACTGACAGGGACGTGCAGCTCCTCCTGAGAGACTCCAGATTACCTCAGCGATACCAGGGGTTATAGCACAGAGGGAGCTATTATTAGTGTACTAAGTCCCCTATCAGGGTACCTAGTCTGCGACCTGGCTAAGCTTAGCATGGTGGCGCTGTGGGGGCTGGCTCCAAATAAATCTGTGTCTCTCTGAACGGCTCTTTGTAGGTTATTTGTGCTTAACCGTTTCCTGTGTGTGTGTGTGTGCTCTGTCACATTTAACATTATGTCAGGCAAAGAGTGTGTTTCTTGTACAGCGGAGTGTTCCTCTTCACCAGGGGGCTCACTACTGGGTACTCAGGGCAGTGCACCTTCCCAGAATAGTGGGGCTGAACTGGAATGGGTTACTTCCATTAAGGGAATGATCTCAAATATTTCTTCAAAGCTATCCCGCAATGAGAAAAGAGACGCAATACTTAAAGACAGACTGTGGATGAGTTGATGAATAGAGACTCAGTCCCCAAACCAGCGTCTCAATCCCCTCCCATTTGTCCACAAAAATGATCTCTGGCCCATATCCTGCAGTCTGACTCTGACGGAGTCATGGAGTAGGGTGAGGTGGATTTGGAGGGGGGATACCACTCACAGGGAATAGAGGCTCTTATAGAGGCTATCAGAGATGTTCTACTAGGGGGGATGTTGTTTTACAAATTCCTGATAAGGTGACAAAGGAGTGTGACGAATCTTATTTTAATGTAAAAAAAGAAGGCCTCTGTCACTTTTCCTGCATCAAAGGAATTAAATACCCTGTTTGAAGAACTGTGGGTTAATCCTGATAAGAAAGTCCAAATCCCTAAAAAGTTGCTCTCATCTTTTCCTTTTCCTCTGGAGGATAGGAAAAAATGGGAAAATCCACCGATAGTGGACGCATCAATCTCAAGGCTGTCAGGAAAAAATTGTATTGCCTGTTCCTGGTGCAGCCTTCCTAAAAAACACGGCTGATCGTAAAATTGAGACTACACTCAAATCATTGTACCCAGCTGCTGGGGTGGCCCAGAGACCCACTATTGCATATTCGTAGATCACAAAAGCTATTGCTAAATGGTCAGGTAACCTAATTGAGGGGTTAGATTCCTTGTCTAGGGGGGATGTTGTTTTACTCCTGCAGCATATACAGGACTCTGCGAACTTCATGGTGGAAGCCATAAAAAGATAGGTTTGCTTAATGCACGCACCACTGCTATGGCAATGTCAGCACGCAGGGGCTTGAGGCTACGCCAGTGGACTGCTGATGCGGACTCCAGGATAGGCGTGGAAGGCCTACCATTCACAGGAGCGCCATTGTTTGGAGATGAACTAGACAAATGGATCTCCAAAGCTACTGCGGGTAAGTCTACATATTTTCCTTCTGCAGCTCCCCCAGCCAGGAAAGCTTATTCAGCTTCAAATTTACAGTCCTTTCGGACTGCCAAGTTTAAGGGCAAATCCAGAGGTGCTTCTACCGCCTCCAGAGGCGCAAGAGGTAAACCACGCAAACCAGCAACTGCAGGTGCTCAGGAACAGAGCTAAGGCTCTGCTTCCTCAAAGCCTTCAACATGACGGTGGACCATGATGCCTGGAAGACTGGCAGGTGGGAGCCCCGACTACAATTTTTCACTCACATCTGGTCAAGTTCGTGCCGGGATCCCTGGTTCATAGATCTTATTTCCCAGGTCTACAGACTGGAGTTCCAAGAGCTCCCACCTCACAGATTCTTCAAATCAGGCGTACCAGCTTCACAAGAGGCAAGTATAACTTTACAGCATGTCTTCCAAAGACTGGTACAGACTCAATTCATTGTTCCAGTTCCACCTCATCTGCAAAACAAGGGGTACTATTCCAACTTGTTAGTAGTACCGAAACCGGACGGTTCGGTACGGCCGATTCTGAACCTCAGGTCCTTGAACCCGTTCTTTAGAGTGTTCAAGTTCAAGATGGAGTCTCTGAGAGCGGTGATCTCCGGTCTGGAGGAAGGAGAATTCCTAGTGTCTCTGGATATCAAGGATGCGTACCTTCACATTCCGATCTGGCTGCCTCATCAGGCTTATCTGCGGTTTGCACTGCAGGACTGTCTTTATCAGTTCCAGGCCCTGCCATTTGGTCTCTCCACGGCACCGAGGGTATTCACCAAAGTGATGGCAGAGATGATATTTATAATTCCGTACCTGGACGATCTTCTGATAAAGGCGCCGTCCAGGGAGATGTTGCTGAACAACATTGGTCTCTCAACCAAACTTCTCCAGGATCACGGGTGGATTCTGAACCTCCCGAAATCTCACCTAGATCCAACACGTAAGCTCCCATTACTGTGAATGATACTGGACAAGGAGTCGCAGAAAGTGTTCCTTCCGTTGGAAAAGGCATTGGTAATCCAGTCGATGGTTTGGGATGACCTGAAGCCAACCCGTATATCGGTGCATCTATGCTTTTGCCTTCTGGGGAAAAAGGTGGCCTCTTACGAGGACCTTCAATACGGAAGGTTTCATGCAAGACCCTTCCAGCTCGATCTGTTGGACAAATGGTCCGGATCGCATCTTCACATACACCAATGGATCCGTCTGTTGCCAAAAGCCAGGATCTCCCTTCTGTGGTGGCTACAGATTTCTCACCTCGTCGAGGGTCGGAGGCTCGGAATTCAGGACTGGATCCTGTTAACCACGGATGCAAGTCTCAGAGGTTGGGGAGCAGTCACCCAGGGGGTGCAGTTTTAAGGAAGATGGTCAAGTCAGAAAGTCATCCTTCCAATCAATATTCTGGAACTCAGGACCATATACAACACCCTTCTGCAGGCTTCATATATTCTTGACGATTGGGCCATTTAGGTCCAGTTGGACAATGTGACGGCAGTGACGTACATAAACTGACAGGGCGGAACGAAAAGCAGAGCAGCAATGTAGAGGTGTCAAGAATTCTCCTCTGGGTGGAAAAACACGCTGTGGCGTTATCAGCGGTCCTCATTCCGGGAGTAGACAACTGGGAAGCAGACTTTCTCAGCAGACACGACCTGTACCCGGGGGAGTGAGGCCTTCACCAGGAAGTGTTCAGGTGCGTGACACGTCGATGGGGATATCCACAAATCGACATGATGGCCTCTCGTCTCAACAAGAAGCTCAAGCGGTATTGTTCCAGGTCGAGAGACCCACAGGCAGTGGCGGTAGACGCCCTGACAACTCCATGGGTCTATCAGATGGTGTACGTGTTTCCTCCACTTCCTCTGATCCCAAGAATTCTAAAAAGAATAAAAAGGGAAAATGTTCAAGCAATACTCATTGCTCCGGACTGTCCGAGAAGGGCCTTGTACGTGGACCTTCTGGTGATGCACCTCGAAGATCCGTGGCCTCTTCGCGAGGATCTTCTGCAACAGGGCCCGTTCGTCTATCAGGACTTACTACGTTTGATGGCATGGAAGTTGAACGGCTGATTCTAGCCAAAAGCGGGATCCCTAACAAAGTTATCCCGACTATGATCCAAGCCAGGAAAGGGGTAACGTCTAAACATTACCACCGTATTTGGAAGAAATACGTCTCTTGGTGTGAGAGCAAACATTTTTCTGCAGTGGAATTCCATCTGGGACGTTTCTTGCTTTTTCTGCAGGCGAGTGTGGATGTGGGCCTACATCTGGGTCCATAAAAGTCCAGATTTCGGCCTTGTCCATTTTCTTTCAAAAACAATTGGCTTCTCTCCCTGAGGTCCAGACGTTCTTGAAAGGTGTTCTGCACATCCAACCTCCCTTTGTGCATCCCACGGCACCTCGGGATCTCAATTTGGTGCTGCAGTTCCGCCAATCGGACTGGTTTGAACCGTTACAGGAGGTGGATGTAAAGTATCTTACATGGAAGATCGTCACACTGTTGACCTTGTCTTCAGCAAGACGTGTGTCGTAGCTGGGAGCTTTGTCTCACAAGAGCCCCTATTTAATTTTCCATGAGGACAGAGCTGAACTCGGAACTAGTCAGCAATTTCTTCCTAAAGTGGTGTCTGCGTTTCACATCAACCAACCTATTGTAATTCCGGTTATCACCAACACCTCTGCTGCTTCAAAGTCTTTGGATGTTGTGAGAGCTTTGAAGGTGTATGTAAAGAGGACAGCTCGTCACAGGAAATCCGACTCGCTGTTCGTTCTCTATGATCCAAATAAAATTGGGTGTCCTGCTTCAAAGCAGACAATTGCACGCTGGATCAGGCTCACTATCCAGCATGCTTATTCCACGACAGGATTGCCGGTTCCAAAATCTTTTCAGGCCCACTCTACTAGGTCGGTGGGCTCTTCCTGGGTGGCTGCCCGGGGCATCTCGGCTTTAAAGCTGTGCCGAGCGGCTATTTGGTCTGGTTCGAATACGTTTGCAAAGTTTTACAAGTTCGGTACTTTGGCCTCTGAGGACCTTCAATTTGGTCAATCAGTTCTGCAGGAACCTCAGCACTCTCCCACCCGATTTGGGAGCTTTGGTACATCCCCATGGTACTAAATGAAACCTCAGTATCCTCTAGGACGTAAGAGAAAATAGGATTTTAATTACCTACCATTAAAATCCTTTTCTCGTAATCCATAGAGGATACTGGGCGCCCGCCCGGTGCTTCTGTCTTTCTGCACTGTTACTTGGTTAAGTATTGTTGGTTCAGCTGTTGCTGTTCCTGTTTAAAGTTGGGTTAGCATAGCTTTCCTCTGGTTTGTGTGTGCTGGTTCGGAATTTCACCACTATCCTTTATATCCTTCTCTTAAAGTATGTCTGTCTCCTCGGGCACAGTTTCCTAGACTGAGTCTGGTAGGAGGGGCATAGAGGGAGGAGCCAGCCCACACTATCAAATTCTTAAAGTGCTCATGGCTCCTAGTGGACCCGTCTGTACCCCATGGTACTAAATGGAACCCCAGCATCCTCTACGGTCTACGAGAAAAAGATTTACCGGTAGGTAATTGAAATCCTATTTGCTGTGTAAAAATAAAGCTGTCCAATATTTGCGGGCTACATGCGAAAGCAGCCAGTATTTAACCTGTGTGCAAAAATAATAAATGTATATGCATCCCTTACATTGCAGTATGGTTTGTTCCAGATACAAAGTTACTTGCTATTTTTTGGATTTTTCACACCCTTTTCACATTTTATTTTAGTATTGCTTAAGGGTACTAATGAGCATTTGGAGGAGAATTTACTAAATTCTCCTCCAAGCCCTTAAATTTACAGATTTTTTAGTAATCAGATCCCTTTCCCATACTTGTAATGGAAAATGTGATTAGCCCGAATTACTAAAATTAAATTGTGAAAACATATTGAAGGAAGCCCTGTGATAATAATGCTCTCTTTAGATAGCGTTATCCAAGCTTTAATCCGGTTCCCCTAATCTAGCGCAGCCTTACCTGCCTGCTGGCAGTGAATGCCGAGCTTTAATCCGGCTGCTGTGATCAGCCATGTGTGTCTGATAGACTACAGGCTGATCATAGTGTAAAGAAAAAAAATGAAAGGAACACTTACCTGCACTCAGGGACCAGTGATCCGGTGTGGGCGGCCGGTCATCTGATCCTCTGCTGCTGCTGTGACCCATGGTGTAGTAAAGTGAACTCAGATGCTGTCAAGCCAGCATCTCACTTTACTGCAATGGGGGTCACAGCTGAAGCACAGGATCAGATTACTGGCTGCCCTCAATGGATCACTGATCATCAGTCCTGGCTGCAGGCCAGTGTAAATGGAGCGGAGTGGGGTGGGGGATGTTGCATGGGGAGTGTGGGGTAGCCAGCTGCACGTGGGCGGTCACACGCTCAGGGTTTTGTTTGTAAAAAATACGCTGAGAACTGTTGCGAGATGATTCACAGGGGCAGAGCTTTCCCTGCATTTGAGATTTGATAAATCCTTGCAATGTACCGTATATACTCGAGTATAAGCCGACTTTTTCAGCTTTTTTTTTTGTGCTGAAAAAGCCACCTCGGCTTATACTCGAGTCAGTGCAGTGTGACAGGCAGAGCAGTGTGAAGGAGGGACACGGAGCGCACAGCACGCGCCTCTCCTGTGTCTCTCCTGCATCTCCGGCGGCAGCGGCGGGTCTATTAAAGGAAGTACCCGTTCGTGACCTCTGATCACGAAGCGGCACTTCCTTTAATAGACCCGCCGCGGCCGCCGGAGATGCAGGAGGGACACAGGAGAGGCGCGCGCTGTGCGCTCCGTATCCCTCCTTCAGAAGACAGCGCGGGATCGACGGAGGGGTAAGTAACAGGCACTGGGGGAGCATATTTGGCACTTGCGGAGGGGTCATATGTGGCAGCATGAGGGGCATATGTGGCAGCATGAGGGGCCTATGTGGCAGCATGAGGGGCCTATGTGGCAGCATGAGGGGCCTATGTGGCAGCATGAGGGGCCTATCTGGCAGCATAAGGGGCATATCTGGCAGCTTGAGGGCATATCTGGCACATCTGGCACTGTGGGGCATATATGGCAGCATGAGGGCATATCTGGCAGCATGAGGGCATATCTGGCACTGTGGGGCATATTTGGCAGCATGAGGGCATATCTGGCACATCAGGCACTGTGGGCATATCTGGCAGTATGAGGGCATATCTGGCAGTATGAGGGCATATCTGGCACTGAGGGCATATCTGGCACTATGAGGGCTGTGTACGGCTAGAGCTGCATTTCCCACCCTAGGCTTATACTCGAGTCAATAAGTTTTCCCAGGTTTTCGTGGTAGAATTAGGTGCCTCGGCTTATATTCGGGTCGACTTATACTCGAGTATATACGGTATTCAGATATCGTAATGCAAATTTATCACAGTGTGGTGTTTTGTGAAAATATTTTTTTCACTTTTGGCATTCCTTTCTGTTGAGGTCAGTGGGACGGAACAATTCCCTTGTATTTCTAAATAGATCCTGCTTGCTTCTAAAATTCACAAACTGGCTTCTAAATTATATGTTATTTTATCCACCCTGCAATGTCTGGTATTTCAGCTTGCTATGTAACTACATATCTCACTGATGTCCTAAGTGCTACTCTACAATGTTCTGTACCTCTGTCCTTTAACGTATACTCTACGTAATTTTCACGTTGCCTCATAATGACCTGTACTACAATCTCTGACACTTCTTTGTAACAAACTGTTCACATTTCTACTGTAGAATGTGTCCTGTAATATGTTATATTGGTATACAATATCTCACTGTCGAAATTGAAGCATCTGAATTATATTTCTCTGACGTCCTAGTGGATGCTGGGAACTCCGTAAGGACCATGGGGAATAGCGGCTCCGCAGGAGACTGGGCACAAAAGTAAAAGCTTTATGACTAGCTGGTGTGCACTGGCTCCTCCCCCTATGACCCTCCTCCAGGCCTCAGTTAGATTTTTGTGCCCGGCCGAGAAGGGTGCATGCTAGGTAGCTCTCCAGAGCTGCTTAGAGTAAAAGTTTTAAATAGTTTTTCTCTGACGTCCTAGTGGATGCTGGGGACTCCGTCAGGACCATGGGGAATAGCGGCTCCGCAGGAGACAGGGCACAAAATTTAAAAGTTTGACCACTAGGTGGTGTGTACTGGCTCCTCCCCCTATGACCCTCCTCCAAGCCTCAGTTAGGTTTTTGTGCCCGTCCGAGCAGGGTGCAATCTAGGTGGCTCTCATAAAGAGCTGCTTAGAGTAAAAGTTTTGATAGTTTTATTATTTTCAGTGAGTCCTGCTGGCAACAGGCTCACTGCAACGAGGGACCTAGGGGAGAAGAAGTGAACTCACCTGCGTGCAGGATGGATTTGCTTCTTAGGCTACTGGACACTAGCTCCAGAGGGACGATCACAGGTACAGCCTGGATGGGTCACCGGAGCCGCGCCGCCGACCCCCTTGCAGATGCCGAAGTAAGAAGAGGTCCAGAAACCGGCGGCTGAAGGCTTTTCAGTCTTCATGAGGTAGCGCACAGCACTGCAGCTGTGCGCCATTGCGCTCAGGCACACTTCACACCGGCGGTCACTGAGGGTGCAGGGCGCTGGGGGGGGCGCCCTGGGCAGCAATGTTAATACCTTTCTGGCTAAAAAGAATACATCACATATAGTCCATGAGGCTATATGGATGTATTTCACCCCTGCCAGGTCTCAGAAAAACCGGGAGAAGAGCCCGCCGGAATAGGGGGCGGGGCCTATCTCCTCAGCACACAGCGCCATTTTCCTACACAGCTCCGCTGCTAGGAAGGCTCCCAGGCTCTCCCCTGCACTGCACTACAGAAACAGGGTAAAAAACAGAGAGGGGGGGGCATTTTTTGGCGATATTATATATATTTAAGCAGCTATAAGGAAACAACACTTATATAAGGTTGTTCCTATATAATTATAGCGCTTTGGTGTGTGCTGGCAAACTCTCCCTCTGTCTCCCCAAAGGGCTAGTGGGGTCTTGTCTTCTATCAGAGCATTCCCTGTGTGTCTGCTGTGTGTCGGTACGTGTGTGTCGACATGTATGAGGACGATGTTGGTGTGGAGGCGGAGCAATTGCCGGTAATGGTGATGTCACCCCCTAGGGAGTCGACACCGGAATGGATGGCTTTGTTTATGGAATTACGTGATAATGTCAGCACGCTGCAAAAGTCGGTTGACGACATGAGACGACCGGCAAACCAGTTAGTACCTGTACAGGCGTCTCAAACACCGTCAGGGGCTGTAAAACGCCCTTTGCCTCAGTCGGTCGACACAGACCCAGACACGGACACCGAATCTAGTGTCGACGGTGAAGAAACAAACGTATTTTCCAGTAGGGCCACACGTTATATGATCACGGCAATGAAGGAGGCTTTGCATATCTCTGATACTGCAAGTACCACAAAAAGGGGTATTATGTGGGGTCTGAAAAAACTACCTGTAGTTTTTCCTGAATCAGAGGAATTGAATGACGTGTGTGATGAAGCGTGGGTTACCCCTGATAAAAAACTGCTAATTTCAAAGAAGTTATTGGCGTTATACCCTTTCCCGCCAGAGGTTAGGGCGCGCTGGGAAACACCCCCTAGGGTGGACAAGGCGCTCACACGTTTATCCAAACAAGTGGCGTTACCGTCTCCTGATACGGCCGCCCTCAAGGATCCAGCTGATAGGAGGCTGGAAAATACTCTAAAAAGTATATACACACATACTGGTGTTATACTGCGACCAGCAATCGCCTAAGCCTGGATGGGCAGTGCTGGGGTGGCTTGGTCGGATTCCCTGACTGAAAATATTGATACCCTGGATAGGGACAGTATTTTATTGACTATAGAGCAATTAAAGGATGCATTCCTTTATATGCGAGATGCACAGAGGGATATCTGCACTCTGGCATCAAGAGTAAGTGCGATGTCCATATCTGCCAGAAGAAGTCTATGGACACGACAGTGGTCAGGCGATGCGGATTCCAAACGGCATATGGAAGTATTGCCGTATAAAGGGGAGGAATTATTTGGGGTCGGTCTATCGGATTTGGTAGCCACGGCAACAGCCGGGAAGTCCACTTTTTTACCTCAAGTCCCCTCCCAGCAGAAAAAGACGCAGTCTTTTCAGCCGCAGTCCTTTCGTTCCTATAAGAACAAGCGAGCAAAAGGACATTCATATTTGCCCCGAGGCAAAGGAAAGGATAAGAGACTGCAGCAAGCAGCCCCTTCCCAGGAGCAGAAGTCCTCCCCGGCTTCTGCAAAGGCCTCAGCATGACGCTGGGACCTTACAAGCGGACTCAGGGGCGGTGGGGGGTCGCCTCAAGAATTTCAGCGCACAGTGGGCTCACTCGCAGGTGGACCCCTGGATCCTGCAGGTAGTATCTCAGGGTTACAGGTTGGAATTCGAGAAGTCTCCCCCTCGCCGGTTCCTAAAATCTGCTTTGCCAACGTCTCCCTCAGACAGGGCGACGGTATTGGAAGCCATTCACAAGCTGTATTCTCAGCAGGTGATAATCAAGGTACCCCTTCTACAACAGGGAAAGGGGTATTACTCCACGCTATTTGTGGTACCGAAGCCGGACGGCTCGGTAAGACCTATTCTAAATCTGAAATCTCTGAACCTGTACATACAAAAATTCAAGTTCAAGATGGAGTCACTCAGAGCAGTGATAGCGAATCTGGAAGAAGGGGATTTTATGGTGTCCTTGGACATCAAGGATGCTTACCTTCATGTCCCAATTTGCCCTTCACACCAAGGGTACCTCAGGTTCGTGGTACAAAACTGTCATTATCAGTTTCAGACGCTGCCGTTTGGATTGTCCACGGCACCCAGGGTCTTTACCAAGGTAATGGCCGAAATGATGATCCTTCTTCGAAGAGAAGGCGTATTAATTATCCCTTACTTGGACGATCTCCTGATAAGGGCAAGATCCAGAGAACAGCTGGAGGTCGGAGTAGCACTAACTCAAGTAGTGCTCCAACAGCACGGGTGGATTCTGAATTTTCCAAAATCACAACTGATCCCGACGACACGTCTGCTGTTCCTAGGGATGATTCTGGACACTGTTCAGAAAAAGGTATTTCTTCCGGAGGAGAAAGCCAGGGAGTTATCCGAACTCGTCAGGAACCTCCTAAAACCAGGGACAGTGTCTGTGCATCAATGCACAAGAGTCCTGGGAAAAATAGTGGCTTCTTACGAAGCGATTCCATTCGGCAGATTTCATGCACAAATTTTTCAGTGGGATCTGCTAGACAAATGGTCCGGATCGCATCTGCAGATGCATCAGCGGATAAAATTGTCGACAAGGACAAGGGTCTCTCTGCTATGGTGGTTGCAGAGTGCTTATCTGTTAGAGGGACGCAGATTCGGCATACAGAACTGGGTCCTAGTGACCACGGATGCCAGCCTGAGAGGCTGGGGAGCGGTCACACAAGGAAGAAACTTCCAGGGCGTGTGGTCAAGCCTGGAAACGTCTCTTCACATAAATATACTGGAACTAAGAGCAATCTACAATGCTCTAAGCCTGGCAAAACCTCTGCTTCAGGGTCAGCCGGTGTTGATCCAGTCGGACAACATCACGGCAGTCGCCCACGTAAACAGACAGGGCGGCACAAGAAGCAGGAGGGCAATGGCAGAAGCTGCAAGGATTCTTCGCTGGGCGGAAAATCATGTGATAGCACTGTCAGCAGTGTTCATCCCGGGAGTGGACAACTGGGAAGCAGACTTCCTCAGCAGACACGATCTTCACCCGGGAGAGTGGGGACTTCATCCAGAAGTTTTCCACATGATTGTAGTCCATTGGGAAAGACCAATGGTGGACATGATGGCGTCCCGCCTCAACAAAAAACTGGACAGGTATTGCGCCAGGTCAAGAGACCCTCAGGCAATAGCTGTGGACGCTCTGGTAACACCATGGGTGTACCAGTCAGTGTATGTGTTCCCTCCTCTGCCTCTCATACCCAAGGTACTGAGAATTATACGGCAAAGGGGAGTAAGAACGATACTAGTGGCTCCGGACTGGCCAAGAAGGACTTGGTACCCGGAACTTCAGGAGATGCTCACGGAAGATCCGTGGTCTCTACCTCTAAGAAGGAATCTGCTTCAGCAGGGACCGTGTCTATTCCAAGACTTACCGCGGCTGCGTTTGACGGCATGGCGGTTGAACGCCGGATCCTAAGGGAAAAAGGCATTCCGGAAGAGGTCATCCCTACCCTTGTCAAAGCCAGGAAGGAGGTGACTGCACAACATTATCACCGCATTTGGAGAAAATATGTTGCATGGTGTGAGGCCAGGAAGGCCCCGACAGAGGAATTTCAACTGGGTCGATTCCTACATTTCCTGCAAACAGGATTATCTATGGGCCTCAAATTAGGGTCCATTAAGGTTCAAATTTCGGCCCTGTCGATTTTCTTCCAGAAAGAATTGGCTTCAGTTCCTGAAGTCCAGACTTTTGTAAAAGGAGTACTACATATACAGCCCCCGGTTGTGCCCCCAGTGGCACCGTGGGATCTCAATGTAGTTTTGGATTTTCTAAAATCCCATTGGTTTGAGCCACTCAAATCGGTAGATTTGAAATATCTTACATGGAAAGTAACTATGCTACTGGCCCTGGCTTCAGCCAGGAGAGTGTCGGAATTGGCGGCTTTATCGTATAAAAGCCCATATCTGATTTTCCATTCGGACAGGGCAGAATTGAGGACGCGTCCTCATTTTCTGCCTAAGGTGGAATTAGCGTTTCACCTGAACCAGCCTATTGTGGTGCCTGCGGCTACTAGCGATTTGGAGGATTCCAAGTTGCTGGACGTTGTCAGAGCATTGAAAATATATATTTCAAGGACGGCTGGAGTCAGAAAATCTGACTCGCTGTTTATACTGTATGCACCCAACAAGCTGGGTGCTCCTGCTTCTAAGCAGACGATTGCTCGTTGGATTTGTAGCACAATTCAACTGGCACATTCTGTGGCAGGCCTGCCACAGCCTAAATCTGTCAATGCCCACTCCACAAGGAAGGTGGGCTCATCTTGGGCGGCTGCCCGAGGGGTCTCGGCATTACAACTCTGCCGAGCAGCTACGTGGTCAGGGGAGAACACGTTTGTAAAATTCTACAAATTTGATACCCTGGCTAAGGAGGACCTGGAGTTCTCTCATTCGGTGCTGCAGAGTCATCCGCACTCTCCCGCCCGTTTGGGAGCTTTGGTATAATCCCCATGGTCCTGACGGAGTCCCCAGCATCCACTAGGACGTCAGAGAAAATAAGAATTTACTCACCGGTAATTCTATTTCTCGTAGTCCGTAGTGGATGCTGGGCGCCCATCCCAAGTGCGGATTGTCTGCAATACTTGTACATAGTTATTGTTACAAAAAAATCGGGTTGTTTATTGTTGTGAGCCATCTTTTCAGAGGCTCCTACGTTATCATACTGTTAACTGGGTTCAGATCACAAGTTGTACGGTGTGATTGGTGTGGCTGGTATGAGTCTTACCCGGGATTCAAAATCCTTCCTTATTGTGTACGCTCGTCCGGGCACAGTATCCTAACTGAGGCTTGGAGGAGGGTCATAGGGGGAGGAGCCAGTGCACACCACCT
This sequence comes from Pseudophryne corroboree, assembly GCF_028390025.1. Taxonomy (NCBI): domain Eukaryota; kingdom Metazoa; phylum Chordata; class Amphibia; order Anura; family Myobatrachidae; genus Pseudophryne; species Pseudophryne corroboree. The sequence continues at coordinate 112,391,969 of NC_086455.1, forward strand.
AGTGGTCAAACTTTTAAATTTTGTGCCCTGTCTCCTGCGGAGCCGCTATTCCCCATGGTCCTGACGGAGTCCCCAGCATCCACTACGGACTACGAGAAATAGAATTACCGGTGAGTAAATTCTTATTTTTTTATTTTCAGTGAGACCTGCTGGCAACAGGCTCACTGCATCGTGGGACTAAGGGGAGAAGAAGCGAACTCACCTGACTGCAGAGTGGATTGGGCTTCTTGGCTACTGGACATTAGCTCCAGAGGGACGATCACAGGTTCAGCCTGGATGGGTCCCGGAGCCGCGCCGCCGGCCCCCTTACAGAGCCAGAAGAGCGAAGAGGTCCGGAAAAATCGGCGGCAGAAGACGTTCCTGTCTTCAATAAGGTAGCGCACAGCACTGCAGCTGTGCGCCATTGCTCTCAGCACACTTCACACTCCGGTCACTGAGGGTGCAGGGCGCTGGGGGGGAGCGCCCTGAGACGCAATAAAACATGTTTAAACCTTATATGGCTAAAGAAATACATCACATATAGCTCCTGGGCTATATGGATGCATTTCACCCCTGCCAGTTTTCCTAAAAAAAGCGGGAGAAAAGGCCGCCGTGAAGGGGGCGGAGCTTATCTCCTCAGCACACAAGCGCCATTTTCCCTCACAGTTCCGCTGGAAGGAAGGCTCCCTGACTCTCCCCTGCAGTCCTGCTACAGAATCAGGGTAAAACAAGAGAGGGGGGGCACTAATTGGCAGAAAATACATATACAGCAGCTATAGAAGGGAGAAACACTTATATAAGGTTATCCCTGCATATATATAGCGCTCTGGTGTGTGCTGGCAAACTCTCCCTCTGTCTCCCCAAAGGGCTCGTGGGGTCCTGTCCTCTATCAGAGCATTCCCTCTGTGTGTGCTGTGTGTCGGTACGATTGTGTCGACATGTATGAGGAGGAAAATGATGTGGAGGCGGAGCAATTGCCTGTAATAGTGATGTCACCCCCTAGGGAGTCGACACCTGACTGGATGGTCGTATGGAAGGAATTACGTGACAGTGTCAGCACTTTGCAAAAAACTGTTGACGACATGAGACAGCCGGCAAATCAGTTAGTGCCTGTCCAGGTGTCTCAAACACCGTCAGGGGCTCTAAAGCGCCCGTTACCTCAGATGGTCGACACAGACCCAGACACGGATACTGACTCCAGTGTCGACGGTGACGAGACAAACGTAATGTCCAGTAGGGCCACACGTTACATGATCACGGCAATGAAGGAGGCTTTGAACATTTCTGATACTACAAGTACCACAAAAAGGGGTATTATGTGGGGTGTGAAAAAACTACCCATAGTTTTTCCTGAATCAGATGAATTAAATGAGGTGTGTGACAAAGCGTGGGTTTCCCCCGATAAAAAACTGCTGATTTCTAATAAATTATTGGCATTATACCTCTTCCCGCCAGAGGTTAGGGCGCGTTGGGAAACACCCCATAGGGTAGATAAGGCGCTCACACGCCTATCAAAACAAGTGGCGTTACCGTCTCCTGATACGGCCGCCCTCAAGGAACCAGTTGATAGAAAGCTGGAAAATATCCTAAAAGGTATATACACACATACTGGTGTTATACTACGACCGGCAATCGCCTCAGCCTGGATGTGCAGCGCTGGAGTGGCTTGGTCGGATTCCCTGACTGAAAATATTGATACCCTGGATAGGGAAAGTATATTATTGACTATAGAGCATTTAAAGGATGCATTACTATATATGCGAGATGCACAGAGGGATATTTGCACCCTGGCATCAAGAGTAAGTGCGTTGTCCATTTCTGCCAGAAGAAGTTTATGGACACGACAGTGGTCAGGTGATGCAGATTCCAAACGGCATATGGAAGTTTTGCCGTATAAAGGGGAGGAGTTATTTGGGGTCGGTCTATCAGACCTGGTGGCCACGGCGACGGCTGGGAAATCCACCTTTTTACCCCAGGTCTCCTCTCAGCAGAAAAAGACACCGTCTTTTCAAACTCAGTCCTTTCGTCCCCATAAGGGCAAGCGGGCAAAAGGCCACTCATTTCTGCCCCGGGGCAGAGGAAGGGGAAAAAGACTGCAGCAAGCAGCCTCTTCCCAGGATCAGAAGCCCTCCCCCGCTTCTGTCAAGTCTTCAGCATGACGCTGGGGCTTTACAAGCGGACTCAGACACGGTGGGGGCCCGTCTCAAAAATTTCAACACGCAGTGGGCTCACTCGCAAGTGGACCCCTGGATCCTGCTGGTAGTATCACAGGGGTACAAATTGGAATTTGAGACGTCTCCCCCTCGCCGGTTCCTGAAGTCTGCTCTACCAACGTCTCCCTCCGACAGGGAGGCAGTATTGGAAGCTATTCACAAGCTGTATTCCCAGCAGGTGATAATCAAGGTACCCCTCCTACAACAGGGGAAGGGGTATTATTCCACGCTGTTTGTGGTACCGAAGCCGGACGGCTCGGTGAGACCGATTTTAAATCTGAAATCATTGAACACTTACATAAAAAGGTTCAAATTCAAGATGGAATCACTCAGAGCAGTGATAGCGAACCTGGAAGAAGGGGACTATATGGTGTCTCTGGACATCAAAGATGCTTATCTCCATGTCCCAATCTACCCTTCTCACCAAGGGTACCTCAGGTTTGTGGTATAGAACTGTCATTATCAGTTTCAGACGCTGCCGTTTGGATTGTCCACGGCACCACGGGTCTTTACCAAGGTAATGGCCGAAATGATGATTCTTCTTCGAAGAAAAGGCGTCTTAATTATCCCTTACTTGGACGATCTCCTGATAAGGGCAAGGTCCAGGGAACAGTTAGAGGTCGGAGTAGCACTATCTCAGGTGGTGCTACGTCAGCACGGGTGGATTCTAAATATTCCAAAATCGCAGCTGATTCCAACAACACGTCTACTGTTCCTAGGGATGATTCTGGACACAGTCCAGAAAAAGGTGTTTCTCCCGGAGGAGAAGGCCAGGGAGTTATCCGAGCTAGTCAGGAACCTCCTGAAACCAGGACAAGTGTCAGTGCATCAATGCACAAGGGTCCTGGGAAAGATGGTGGCTTCTTACGAAGCGATTCCATTCGGAAGATTCCATGCAAGAACTTTTCAGTGGGATCTGCTGGACAAATGGTCCGGATCGCATCTTCAGATGCATCAGCGGATAACCCTATCTCCAAGGACAAGGGTGTCTCTCCTGTGGTGGTTGCAGAGTGCTCATCTTCTAGAGGGCCGCAGATTCGGCATTCAGGACTGGATTCTGGTGATCACGGATGCCAGCCTGAGAGGCTGGGGAGCAGTCACACAGAGAAGAAATTTCCAGGGCTTGTGGTCAAGCATGGAAACGTCTCTTCACATAAATATCCTGGAACTAAGGGCAATTTACAATGCCCTAAGTCAAGCAAGGCCTCTGCTTCAGGGTCAGTCGGTTTTGATCCAATCGGACAACATCACGGCAGTCGCCCACGTAAACAGACAGGGCGGCACAAGAAGCAGGAGGGCAATGGCGGAAGCTGCAAGAATTCTTCGCTGGGCGGAAAATCATGTGACACCACTGTCAGCGGTGTTCATTCCGGGAGTCGACAACTGGGAAGCAGACTTCCTCAGCAGACACGACCTCCACCCGGGGGAGTGGGGACTTCACCCAGAAGTCTTCCACGCGATTGTAAACCGTTGGGAAAAACCAAAGGTGGACATGATGGCGTCTCGTCTCAACAAGAAACTAGACAGATATTGCGCCAGGTCAAGGGACCCTCAGGCAATAGCTGTGGACGCTCTGGTAACACCGTGGGTGTACCAGTCAGTGTATGTGTTCCCTCCTCTGCCTCTCATACCCAAAGTACTGAGAATCATAAGAAGGAGAGGAGTAAGAACTATACTCGTGGCTCCGGATTGACCAAGAAGGACTTGGTACCCGGAACTTCAAGAGATGCTCACGGAGGACCCGTGGCCTCTACCTCTCAGAAAGGACCTGCTCCAGCAGGGACCCTGTCTGTTCCAAGACTTACCGCGGCTGCGTTTGACGGCATGGAGGTTGAACGCCGGATCCTGAAGGAAAAAGGCATTCCAGATGAAGTCATCCCTACCCTGGTCAAGGCCAGGAAGGATGTAACCGCAAAACATTATCACCGCATTTGGCGGAAATATGTTGCGTGGTGTGAGGCCAGGAAGGCCCCTACAGAGGAATTTCAACTGGGTCGTTTCCTGCATTTCCTGCAAACAGGACTATCTTTGGGCCTGAAATTAGGGTCCATTAAGGTTCAAATTTCGGCCCTGTCGATCTTCTTCCAAAAAGAACTGGCTTCAGTGCCTGAAGTTCAGACGTTTGTCAAAGGGGTACTGCATATACAGCCTCCTTTTGTGCCTCCAGTGGCACCTTGGGATCTCAATGTAGTGTTGAGTCTCCTAAAATCACATTGGTTTGAACCACTCACCACTGTGGAATTGAAATATCTCACATGGAAAGTGGTCATGCTGTTAGCCCTGGCTTCAGCCAGGCGTGTCTCAGAATTGGCGGCTTTATCATATAAAAGCCCTTACCTAATTTTTCATTCAGACAGGGCAGAACTGAGGACTCGCCCTCAATTTCTCCCTAAGGTGGTTTCAGCGTTTCACATGAACCAGCCTATTGTGGTACCTGCGGCTACTAGGGACTTTGAGGACTCCAAGTTGCTGGACGTAGTCAGGGCCCTGAAAATATATGTTTCCAGGACAGCTGGAGTCAGAAAATCTGACTCGCTGTTTATCCTGTATGCACCCAACAAGCTGGGTGCTCCTGCTTCTAAGCAGACGATTGCTCGTTGGATTTGTAGTACAATTCAGCTTGCACATTCTGTGGCAGGCCTGCCACAGCCAAAATCTGTAAAAGCCCATTCCACAAGGAAAGTGGGCTCATCTTGGGCGGCTGCCCGAGGGGTCTCGGCTTTACAACTTTGCCGAGCAGCTACTTGGTCAGGGGCAAACACGTTTGCTAAATTCTACAAATTTGATACCCTGGCTGAGGAGGACCTGGAGTTCTCTCATTCGGTGCTGCAGAGTCATCCGCACTCTCCCACTCGTTTGGGAGCTTTGGTATAATCCCCATGGTCCTTACGGAGTTCCCAGCATCCACTAGGACGTCAGAGAAAATAAGAATTTACTTACCGATAATTCTATTTCTCGTAGTCCGTAGTGGATGCTGGGCGCCCATCCCAAGTGCGGATTGTCTGCAATACTTGTATATAGTTATTGTTACAAAAATCGGGTTGTTTATTGTTGTGAGCCATCTTTTCAGAGGCTCCTACGTTTATCATACTGTTAACTGGGTTCAGATCACAAGTTGTACGGTGTGATTGGTGTGGCTGGTATGAGTCTTACCCGGGATTCAAGATCCTTCCTTATTATGTACGCTCGTCCGGGCACAGTATCCTAACTGAGGCTTGGCGGAGGGTCATAGGGGGAGGAGCCAGTGCACACCAGCTAGTCATAAAGCTTTTACTTTTGTGCCCAGTCTCCTGCGGAGCCGCTATTCCCCATGGTCCTTACGGAGTTCCCAGCATCCACTACGGACTACGAGAAATAGAATTATCGGTAAGTAAATTCTTATTTTCTGTTCTTTTTAGATTTCTTATTTTTTAACACAAAATTATCTCTAGGATGAAAAATCAATACAAATATTTTGGATTTATTTTGTAGCCTTTTATTTAATAACTAGGTGATTCATCGCGCCCTACGGGCGCTCTTCTCACCGTCGTAAGGGGCTACGCCCCCTTAACCCTTGCACACCCTTGAGGCATGCAATATTTTTATTATATGGAGTATTACATCCAATCATAATTGTGTGAGTGGTTAAATATTGCATGGACAAAGGGCGTGCAATGGTTAAGGGGAGGAAGCCCCTTGCAACGGCGTGAACAGCGCACACAGGGCCTGTTGAATCACCTAGTAGGTGCTTTGGTTGGGAGAGTAGGGCGTGCGGGGAAGAGGCGGATGGGATCCTGTTGTGCCATGGGAGGGGCGGTTGCGGTGGTGCCGCAGGTGGGGGGAGGGTGCGTTGGTGCCGTGGGTGGTGGTCCGGAGCGGCTGTGGGTGGGGGAGGAGCAGTTGCGGGGTTGCCCCGGGTGGGGGAGGGGTGGATGCGGTGGGAGGTACGGGGTCGCTGCGGATGGGGGAGGGGATCTGGAGCTATCGCGGGCGCTGGAGGGGGTTGTGGGGGTGCCGCGGATGGGTCCCGGAGGTACTGTGAGTGGGGGAGGGGCGGGTAATGCTTCTCCTGCTTCTCCTCCTGTCAGCAGCTAAGCTGCTGTCCTCCCTTTGGCAGTGGCTCTCCCAGAGACTCGCACAGCAGCCAGTCAGTATTGTTTGCGCCGGTGTCCCAATGTGCCGCATTACAGGGAAGAAGACGTACGCAATAAACTACAGCTCCCAGCAGCCCAAAGGGGCGGAATGCTTCAGTGCTAAGGGCTGTTGGGAGCTGCAGTTTATGTAGTGCGTCTACTTCCCTGTAATGCGGCGCGTTGGGACACTGGTGCTAACAATAGTGACTGGCTGGCAGAACTGTGTGACTGGCTGAATCAATGTAAAAGGTGAGTGTGTTGTGCAGTGTCAGTGACACTACACACAGGCTTGGTGCTAGCCGCACAGCAAAGGGATGCAGTGCAGGGAGGCACCAGGAAGGAGAGACGTTCTCCCTGCTCTGCATCCCTGTGCTGAGCTTCTGCTGCTATCCCTGCTGCTGCGGGCTGCTGTCACACATGCAGCGGTGCCGGAAGCACAAAACCTTTTCTCCCCCTCGGCGCCGGCAGCGCAAAACCTCCTCTCCCCCCCTCCCCTCCCCTGTGTGACATTCAGTGGCGGGGAGAGAGCCAAAGTGGGCGGAGCTAGATGGGAGTAAGGGGCAGAGCTACACGGGACCATGCTGCAGCAGGAGGATGAGCTGCTACAGCTTCGGCCAGCCAGACTTCATTAGATAAGTGTCTGGAAAGAGAGAGTGTGTGTGTGTGTGTGTGTATATATACAGTGTCTGTGTATACTGTATATATGTGTGACTGTGTATGTGTGTAATGTATGTACAGTATGTGTGTGTGTTTGTATACATGTGTCTATTGTGTGTGTGTATGTGTATGTGTGACTGCTGCATAATGTGTGTAAGTGTTACTGATACAGGGGGCTTTACATGTGTAAGCGGCACTGCTACAGGGGGCATTACGTGTAAGCGGCACTGGTACAGAGGGCGTTATGTGTGTAAACGGTACTGGGAGAGGGGGCATTACGTGTGTAAGCGTCACTGGTACAGGGGGCATTACGTGTGTAATTGTCACTGCTACAGGGGGTGTTACTTGTGTAAGCGTCACTGGTACAGGGGGGCGTGACGTGTAAGCGTCACTGGTTCAGGGGGCATTACATGTGTAAGCGTCTCTGGTACAGGGGGCATTACATGTGTAAGTGTCTCTACTACAGGGGTCATTATGTGCGCTGTGCGTTTGTAAAGTATGCGAGGGTGCAAATTTATAGTTTGCAGGGGGGCGTCGAAAACTCTAGCACCGGGCCAGACTGCACACCCACTGCAGTGCACAGCACTGTCACCTTTTACATTGATTCAGCGTCCATACATTACCCTCCGCGATATCACCCTCTCTATCCGCTACATTAAGCATCTCGGGGCTTCCAGGCCGGCAGGCCAGGTGCTGTGTTGCGGAGTCAGGGCCTCTGCGGATCTGTGTGCGGCTGTGGTGGCACTTCTGTGACATCACACACAGAGCAGGCTCCGGGGCTCAGAGAGTATGCGGCGCAGGGAGGCTTATGAAAGTCTTCCGCTGCACCGCTTTCATACACATGTATGCCAGTGGCCGCAGCAGCTTTTGTTCCACCTGCGGCGCTGCTAGGGAGTGGGGATTGTTGATGCCGGAGGGGGCAGGTGGACTGGCAGCAAGACATTGGTGGTCATTCCGAGTTGATCGCTCGCTAGCAGTTTTTAGCTGCCATGTAAACGCTAGGCCGCCGCCCAGTGGGAGTGTAGTTTAGCTTAGCAGAAGTGGGAACGAAGGGATTGGAGAGCGGGTACAAAAATTTTTTGTGCAGTTTCAGAGCAGCTTCAGACCTACTCGGCAATTGCGATCACTTCAGACCATTCAGTTCCTGATTTGACGTCATGAACACGCCCTGCGTTCGTCCAGCCACGCCTGCGTTTTTCCAAACACTCCCTGAAAACGGTCAGTTGACACCCAGAAATGCCCTCTTCCTGTCAATCACTCTGCGGCTGCCTATGCGACTGAAAAGCATCATCGCTAGACCCTGTGTAAAACTACATAGTTTATTGTAATAGTAAGCCGCACGTGCGCATTGCGCTGCATATGCATGCGCAGAAGTGCCGAGTTTTTGCCTGATCGCTGCACAGCGAATGAATGCAGCTAGCGATCAACTTGGAATGACCCCCATAGGACGCTGCAGTAAAAGGATTGTTTTTCCCCTATCTACAGCACAGAGACTTGCTGCAGATGGAGTGGCATACCCTCCAGCTGCACCTTTTTGGCAGGTACAGGACCTTTTTTTTATGGTCTGTATGGTTTTTTGACTCTCCAAGCTTCCATTGAAAGTATAGGAAAAGGGGCGTGGCCACGCCGCTGTACCCGTGGCCACGCCCCCTTTTCGAATTTGCATCAATGTTTATGTGTAAATTGTTGGAGGGTATGTTGCTGCAGATGCAGTGGGACTATTTTGGGGTGTGGGGCTGGAGCTGCAGCTCCATCAGTCCAATTGCTAATCCTGCTCTGTGAATGTGAAAACACAGCAGGCAAAGGGCAGAGCCTCCCATTGGATGTAAGTAACCTGTGTGGGAGGGCGTTTCTCGCCCAATCAGCTGTGGGCTGGGTGTGATAGACCTGCCACTAAGCCAATGAGAGCTCCTAGCCACGCCCAGCGTTAGAAACCCAGGCACAGAATCACAGGGCTATTATATAGGAGATTGAACATATAAATCAAATATTGAGAAATGAGTCTCAAGGTGCATACACACGGTGCAATGTAACCTTACAATTTTGGCTATAGTCAAAATCTTAAGTTAGTGCAAATCGCACCGTGTGTACACAGCTTGCAGTACCGATGCGCGCTCTTGTGGGGTCGGTATCGCATGAAAAGATACTGTAGACTGTGCCGGCAAGACAATCTTGAATATCTTGTGTACTATCTAGTACATAGTATAGTCAAAATTGGCACTTAGTCAAAATCACAAGCAAAGACAGTCAGTATGGGTGGTTCAGGGCTCCGGGGAGTTCAGGGGAATCGCAAAGTCAGAATCGAAGATAGTCAGAATCTCACCGTGTGTGTCAGCTGTCATACTGGGTACACATTAAACGATCCAGGGATGCTGGCTGATGGCACGAGATGTCGATCGGCCGATCATGTTGAACGATATAGCGCATGATCGTATATGGCCACATTCGTCCCATCGGCTGTGCAGCACAGCCCATGGAATGACCGACATGTCAGCAGGCGGGAGCGCGCGGTACTGTGTACACACTACCCTGGTATGTCCGATCTGTGGGACATACCACAGTTCAAAGAAAAATGGGTAAAAAAAACAAACAAATAGAAAAACAAAGCAAATAACTTTATTATTACATTGAATGTAAATACAAGTCATATTACTTCTATTGTACACGTTTATTCTTGTATCCCTTATATTTATCTGATGCTAGTAATGTTTTCAGATACAGTTTATTAGACTCTGACTTTATTCTTTACTATGCTTTTTTGCCACACCTGTAGTTTTATTGCTGGGATGTGTTGTACACATACATGTAGAGAAGTACAACACTGCATCCCCTTATTTCCCATAGACACCCTCCAGGTCAGACCCATGGAATGACTGAATACTAACTAAAATTCAGTTTCTCTTCCGTTTTGATGTAAAATGATACTGGTTTGCTGTGTGCCACGTGCTACATTATATCTAAACTATTGGGAGTTTGTGTTCTTAATGTTCTTTTGTTTTTTTCCCCCCCAGATCAAGTGACAATTGAGGAAATTACGCCACTTGTTCCTCCACAGTCGGGGGACAAAGCACAAGAAGATCTTACCAGTTATTTTCTTGAGGCTTTGTTAAAATACATGGTGATACAGGTATAACTCTGACCTTATTATATATTTATTTTTTTGCTACATACAGTTGTTTTTTTGTGACCATTCATAACCTTTCTTGCTGTACAGGTTTATACATTATGAACCGTGTGGTCATCTTGAGTAAAATAACCTATAGTGTAGCTCATCCTTACATACTGTGGTCTATGGAAGTCCCACAAGTCCTATAAGCAGTTGTAAGATCTGCAGTACAATTAGCCGAATCTATGTAGTCTTGTATTTACAATAGTTTCATACTACTTGTTGTTCTCTATTACTGTGTTGCTTGGTCACTTACTTGCTACTACCAAGGGTGTAACTCCCACTGGTGGAGCTGCTGTGGGGCCCCACAACTGTGGGTGTTTGGTGGGGTGGGGTTGGGAGAAGTACATAAGACCCTTACATATGTTTCCATGAGGCCCACAAATTACTAGTTACGCCCCTGGGTACTGCATGTTTTAGTTACATTTAATCCTGTTTTGCTGTAGGTTCGGAGTTTAGAATGGCAAAACAAAGATAAAGAGGAGGGTGGCTTTGCCTTCTTGTTCTCTAACTTCAAGAAATACTACATGCCTTATATTTTCCCTGCTATGAGCAGAGAGAGCAGCCTATACCATCCTGTACTTGGTAAGCGGATGATGATTTTTTTTATTCTTGTGTGTATACGGTAACTATTGGTTGTTCTTTTTTTTATTGTTTTACTTGCTATATTTTAGCATTGCCTATAAGGACAATTTATGTTATTTATTATGTACATCTTTGTGATGTTAGCAAAGGGAAGCATTTCTAAAAATGTATGAAGTACATTATTTTATTTTTATAGTCTGTCACATATGTGGGTAACAGAGATCCCCAATGGCATACCATTGGGGATCTCTGAATGGGGTATGCACAGTGGTACAAAATAGCTGAATAAAACCGTACACGTTCACCGTTTACATAAAGAGACCATAATCAATTATATCAATACAAAGGAAGTATAAATAAAGATGGGATGTGTAATGAATCCCAATCAGTAGCAGCTGGTGTGAGTAAAAAAATAAAGGGGGGAAGGGAAAGGGGTAAGGAGAGGGGAGCAATTACAGAGAAGATACAGTATCCCAGCCAAAAAAAAAGTATTAACCTATTGCGTGTTCTCTTAAACTGCTCTATATCCTGGCACACTTACCATCGTTTCAAGAATCTCCTATATATTTGTCCAGATCTGTGACTCTGTGACTCATTTGCTAATGCTGGGCGTGGCTAGGAGCTCTGAGCCATAGATCTGGATAGGAAAGAGTAGAACCAGTGTCTCAATAGATGCTGGGTTACTACAAGTCCCAGCATTACTTCCCAGCTGCGTACTAACACTGCTAGATAGGGGTAACACCGAGCTGAGGATGTATGGAATCTGCACCCGGGTGGCCTCACTCCAATTGTCTGGACACAGGCGTCGAAGACCCGGCTCTACTTCTGTTGCTTGGCTTCCTTCCTCATCTGTAGGGCGGCGGCCTCGGCCAGGATCCGGGACAGCGACAGCTTCTCCATGGTGGTGTCTCCCCCTCGCCAGGCCGCCACCGCCACGTCACTTGGGAGACCAGGACGCGGTTGCTAGGTAGCAGATGTACCCTCCCGGACACGCCCCGCGCCCTTGCCTCCCACTCCTGCCTCTGACCGAGTGACGTCGCCGATTGCACACGGCGGGAAGGGGGAAACTCTTTCTGAGGGGGCAAGTCTGTGTCAGTACCACCATTTTATATCTCCCATCCTGTGCTGCTCCCTCTGCTGCTCTCAGGCCATGGACGTCCTCAGCCACCTCATACTGGAGGATTTTAAGTCGTGGCGGGGACTGCAAATCATAGGGCCCTTCAGACGCTTCAATTGTGTGATCGGCCCCAATGATTCAGGTAAATGTCTCCCGCACAAGCACCTACACAGTACACGTGGCCACCCTGGCTCCTCTGACCCGCTATATATCGCTATCATGGACACCTGTCATACAGTCTCATGTTTAGTCATTGCCATGTAGTACTTCTTGGTGACAGAAACACGCAGGGTGATGCTGTGCGAAGTCACGATTTTCTCCATTAAAAGTCAGGACTGTGGTAACAGCTAATCATAGGACTCCAAAGGACACAGTATGACAAATGAGAATGGCGCTCCTTTCTGTTCGTAATGTTCCTCAAAAAGAAAGAATTAAACAGATCATTGCGTAGTATGTTCTATATTTGTAATTACACCTTTAGTGATGGGGGGTTTCTTAAAAACGTGATGTGTAATGTATCCCTCCACAAAACAATTTCTTAGATAAAAAACAACAAAGCAGCTTCCATCCTAATTTAGAGATTATTAAAGATATCTCCTAAAGATCTTTATTTTCAGATGGAAGGCACCTTTTGGTGGTGTAATTACCTCCAATAGGTCCCCAAAGAAGGGGGTTAGTACACACAAATACCCAGAATGGAGTGATGGAATGTTCTTCAAACTTGTGGAAATCACCTTATGGTAATATAATTACATAAAGACACCCCTCAAACAAATGAGGTCTATGCGTGTGGATATTTCACCAAGCAGAGGCGGGTCACATGAGACTTCTTAAAAAGCAGGTTTCTTTATTAAACTCCTCCAGAAAGTGGCATGTAAAAAATGTAGGATACTCGACATAGCATAATACTGTTTTAATGAAGGTATCCACATAAAAAACACAGACAGTTAAAATTCAAAAAGGGGGATTCTAGTGAGCCAAAAAATGCCTACCAGATGACAAAAGTTCAGTGCGTAAAGATGTAAACTGATAGATCCTCTCAGAGTCCCTGTTACTCCTTGGGGCAAAATCAGTGGTGCTCACCGATGGTAGGTCCGTTCGGTTCTCCAGATATCCCCGCCGTCAGCTACGCGTTTCGGTTTTCCTTCCTCAGGCTTCCGGTGTCTGTCTAGTCCCAAAAAGTCCATTCTTATAGGGCTAACTAATTGACAAACTGATGACGGATCCGGCTCAGGTGTCCGTGGAACGCACGTCGCTCCCCACGAGTTTCCGGAAGCACTTTACTTCCGGTGTTGTCATATCCCTTTTTGTACGTGGAACGCACCATGCGCTCCACGGGCTCACCGGCACCGGCCGCCAGTACATATCCCCCTACAAACATAAAAACAAAACCATAAAAAGATCTAAGGATAGAGGAACCATCCGTAGTGTAAAACTTCATAGATGTTAAACGTCAAAATGCTCTACAAGGGTTTCCGGCCAGACGGCACATCCGCCTTCCTCAGTTCCCCTGGAACGCAATTTGCGCTTCACATCTCTATAGTTCATATAATTCCTCTTCCACTGATAAACATATTAGAGAGATCAATTTAAGGGGACAAAGGTGATTTATTCATTCTAATTTTCCAGGAAACATTTTTATTTTTTCGAACTCCGCATTCAAACCCTTAGGGAGTAAAGTACCCAAGTTGAATACCCATTTCTCTGACGTCCTAGTGGATGCTGGGAACTCCGTAAGGACCATGGGGAATAGCGGGCTCCGAAGGAGGCTGGGCACTCTAGAAAGATTTATGACTACCTGGTGTGCACTGGCTCCTCCCACTATGACCCTCCTCCAAGCCTCAGTTAGATTTCGTGCCCGGCCGAGGTTGGATGCACACTAGGGGCTCTCCTGAGCCCTTAGAAAGAAAGTATAGTTTAGGTTTTTTATTTTCAGTGAGACCTGCTGGCAACAGGCTCACTGCAGCGAGGGACTAAGGGGAGAAGAAGCGAACTCGCCTGCTTGCAGCCGGATTGGGCTTCTTAGGCTACTGGACACCATTAGCTCCAGAGGGATCGACCGCAGGCCCAGTCCTTGGTGTTCGGTCCCGGAGCCGCGCCGCCGTCCCCCTTACAGAGCCAGAAGCAAGAAGAGGTCCGGAAAAACGGCGGCAGAAGACATCAGTCTTCACCAAGGTAGCGCACAGCACTGCAGCTGTGCGCCATTGCTCCTCATGCACACTTCACACTCCGGTCACTGAGGGTGCAGGGCGCTTGGGGGGGGCGCCCTGAGCAGCAATATAAAACACCTTGGCTGGCAAAATACCACAATATATAGCCCCAGAGGCTATATATGTGGTAAATACCCCTGCCAGAATCCAGGAAAAAGCGGGAGAATAGGCCGCGGAAAAGGGGCGGAGCTATCTCCCTCAGACACACTGGCGCCATTTCTCCTTCACAGATCCGCTGGAAGGAAGTTCCCTGGCTCTCCCCTGCAGTCTACACTTCAGAACAGGGTAAAAACAGAGAGGGGGGGCACTAAATTTAGGCGCAATATATATATAATATAAAAAGCAGCTATAGGGGACATAACTCAGTTAGTCCCTGCATTATATAGCGCTCTGGTGTGTGCTGGCATACTCTCACTCTGTCCCCCCAAAGGGCTTTTGTGGGTCCTGTCCTCATTCAGAGCATTCCTTGTGTGTGTGCGGTGTGTCGGTACGGCTGTGTCGACATGTTTGATGAGGATAATGATGTGGAGGCGGAGCAGATGCCCTTAGAAGGGATGTCACCCCCTGCGGGGCAGACACCTGAGTGGATGGGCTTATGGAAAGTAATGAGTGCACGTATAGACTCCTTATATAAGAAAATCGACGACATGCCAAATGTGGGACAGCCGACTTCTCAGCTCGTGCCTGCCCAGGCGTCGCATGGGTCGTCAGGGGCTCTAAAACGCCCGCTACCTCAAGCAGACCCAGATGTCGACACTGATACTGACACCAGTGTCGACGACGATGAGTCTAACCTGATGCCCACTAAGGCCATTCACTGCATGATTGAGGCAATGAAAGAGGTGTTACACATTTCTGATATAAATACAGGTACCACTAAAAAGGGTATTATGTTTGGGGAGAAAAAACTACCCGTAGTTTTTCCCCCATCAGAGGAATTAAATGAAGTGTGTGAAGAAGCGTGGGCTTTCCCTGATAAAAAATTGGTAATTCCTAAGAAGGTACTAATGGCGTTCCCTTTCCCGCCAGAGGATAGGTCACGTTGGGAAACACCTCCTAGGGTGGATAAAGCGCTCACACGTTTGTCTAAAAAGGTGGCACTACCGTCTCCGGATACGGCCGCCCTCAAGGAACCTGCTGATAGAAAGCAGGAGGCGATCCTGAAGTCTGTATATACACACACAGGCATTATACTTAGGCCAGCTATTGCGTCAGCTTGGATGTGCAGTGCTGCCGCTGCGTGGTCAGATAAACTGTCAGAAAATATTGACACATTAGACAGAGACACGATCCTGTTAACCATAGACCATATAAAAGACTCAGTCTTATATATGAGAGATGCACAGAGGGAAATCTGCCGACTGGCATCTAAAGTAAGTGCATTGTCCATTTCTGCTAGGAGAGGCTTATGGACTCGCCAGTGGACAGGAGATGCAGATTCAAAAAAGCACATGGAAGTGTTACCATATAAGGGTGAGGAATTATGTGGGGATGGTCTCTCGGACCTAGTTTCCACAGCAACGTCTGGGAAGTCAGCGTTTTTACCCCATGTCCCCTCACAGCCTAAGAAGGCGCCGTTTTATCAGGTTCAGTCCTTTCGGACCCAGAAAAACAGGCGTGGAAAAGGCGGGTCCTTTCTGTCCAGAGGCAGAGGTAGGGGAAAAAGGCTGCAACAAACAGCAGGTTCCCAGGAGCAAAAGTCCTCCCCCGCTTCTTCGTCCAAGTCCGCCGCATGACGGTGGGGCTCCACAGGCGGAGCCTGGTACGGTGGGGGGTCGCCTCAAAAATTTCAGCGATCAGTGGGTTCGCTCACAGGTGGATCCCTGGATCCTGCAAATAGTATCTCAGGGGTACAAGCTGGAATTCGAGGCGTCCCCACCCCACCGGTTCCTAAAATCTGCCTTGCCGATTGCTCCCTCAGACAGGGAGGCGGTGCTAGCGGCAATTCACAAGCTGTATTCCCAGCAGGTGATAATTAAGGTACCCCTACTTCAACAAGGCCGGGGTTATTATTCCACACTATTTGTGGTACCGAAACCGGACGGTTCGGTGAGACCCATTCTAAATTTGAAATCCTTGAACACGTACATAAAGAAATTCAAGTTCAAGATGGAATCGCTCAGGGCGGTTATTGCAAGCCTGGACGAGGGGGATTACATGGTATCCCTGGACATCAAGGATGCTTACCTACATGTCCCCATTTACCATCCTCACCAGGAGTACCTCAGATTTGTGGTACAGGATTGCCATTACCAATTCCAGACGCTGCCGTTTGGACTGTCCACGGCACCGAGGGTATTTACCAAGGTTATGGCGGAAATTATGATACTCCTTCGAAGAAAGGGAGTTTTAATTATCCCATACTTGGACGATCTCCTAATAAAAGCGAGGTCCAAGGAACAGTTGTTGGTGGGAGTAGCACTATCTCAGGAGGTGCTGCACCAGCACGGCTGGATTCTGAATATCCCAAAGTCACAGCTGGTTCCGACGACACGGCTACTGTTCCTGGGTATGATTCTGGATACAGTCCAGAAGAAAGTGTTTCTCCCGCAGGAGAAAGCCAGGGAGTTGTCATCTCTAGTCAGAGACCTCCTGAAACCAAAACAGGTATCAGTGCATCGATGCACGCGGGTCCTGGGAAAGATGGTGGCTTCTTACGAAGCAATTCCCTTCGGCAGGTTCCATGCCAGAATCTTTCAGTGGGACCTGTTGGACCAGTGGTCCGGATCGCATCTTCAGATGCATCGCTTGATAACCCTGTCTCCAAGAACCAGGGTGTCTCTACTGTGGTGGCTGCAGAGTGCCCATCTTCTAGAGGGCCGCAGATTCGGCATACAGGACTGGGTCCTGGTGACCACGGATGCCAGCCTTCGAGGCTGGGGGGCAGTCACACAGGGAAGAAACTTCCAAGGACTATGGTCGAGTCAGGAGACTTCCCTTCACATAAATATTCTGGAACTAAGGGCCATCTACAATGCCCTAAGTCAAGCAAAATCCCTGCTTCTACACCAGCCGGTACTGATCCAGTCAGACAACATCACGGCAGTCGCCCATGTAAATCGACAGGGCGGCACAAGAAGCAGGATGGCGATGGCAGAAGCCACAAAAATTCTCCGATGGGCGGAGAATCATGTACTAGCACTGTCAGCAGTGTTCATTCCGGGAGTGGACAACTGGGAAGCAGACTTCCTCAGCAGACACGACCTCCACCCGGGAGAGTGGGGACTTCATCCAGAAGTCTTTCAGATGCTGGTAAACCGTTGGGAAAAACCACAGGTGGACATGATGGCGTCCCGCCTCAACAAAAAGTTAAAAAGATATTGCGCCTGGTCAAGGGACCCTCAGGCGGTAGCTGTGGACGCTCTAGTGACACCGTGGGTGTACCAGTCGGTTTATGTGTTCCCTCCTCTGCCTCTCATACCAAAGGTATTGAGAATAATAAGAAAAAGAGGAGTAAACACCATTCTCGTGGTTCCGGATTGGCCAAGACGAGCGTGGTACCCGGAACTTCAAGAGATGCTCTCAGAGGACCCGTGGCCTCTACCGCTCAGACAGGACCTGCTACAGCAGGGGCCCTGTCTGTTCCAAGACTTACCGCGGCTGCGTTTGACGGCATGGCGGTTGAACACCGGATCCTGAAGGAAAAGGGTATTCCGGAAGAAGTCATTCCTTGTTATGCACACCAGTGCCTGCAGGAAAGTACTGGTGTCAGAACTGTTATGCACTCCAGTGTCTGCAGGAATGTACTAGTGTTTGAACTGTTATGCAAAACAAATGGACTTACAGACAGACTGGGGAATATGACATAACGTACACAGAAGGTGATAGGGTAACACAATACACACAAAGTGAACAGAGAAGCCCAGAGGCTAAGGAACTGGGTATCTCCCTTGTATTAGAACTGCTCAGATGTAAAAAGCAAGATGTTGTGTTTTAATACGTAGAGAACCCGAAATGCTGTTGCTAAGGGCAACAGCAAAACCCTAAAGGGTTACCAACGGGTGTGGCAGTAAACTCCTTGGTCAGAGATGGAATGATAGACACAAGGAGAGTCTCCACAATCCTGATTCTCACTTGCGGTGCACAGGTTTTAGCTTACTGCCACTAAACTGACCCCTGACACCTAGCACAGTGAGACAGGATTAGACAGGCAAGTCTTAGAATACAGCCGCAAACTTGCTAAGTTCACAGAGTAGTAACAGAACCCCAGCAAGCTAAACGACTGACTCCAGTCTTACTGCTAGGTCTGGATTGGCAGAGTGTAATACCAAATCCCCAGGCCTATTTGCAGTAAGCAACAAACAAATACAAAGCTACACAGTACTGGCTAACTTTCATGAACTGACTAACCAACAAAGATTCAGCAGCATCTGCTTACCCTGAAAAGAGGCCTTATAAAGCAGGTGCTGTCCACGCCCCACTCAGACCTCACAGACTGTGAGCACAAAAACCAGCACCGGATCCCCTGCCGTGCACAGAGCCTATAACCACTGCACAGCAAAAGACCCGAACCGGAGTATCAGCTGCGCTCAGGTTACTCCACTAGCACTTGTCTCCCGGTTGCCATGACGACGTGGCAGCACAGGGCAGGAGACCCTAACAGTACCCCCCCTCTGACGAGGGGTCAAAGAACCCCTACCACCGGGTTTATCGGGGAACTGCGAGAAGAAAGAGCGTATCAGTCTGGGGGCATGAAGATCACAACTGCGCACCCACGACCGCTCCTCCGGGCCATACCCCTTCCAGTGCACCAAAAATGACAGCCGACCCCGAACCACCTTGGAGTCAAGAATCCTTTCAACAACAAACTCCCTCTGGCCACGTATCAGAAGAGGGGAAGGTCTTCCACTGGAAGAAGGATTACTAATCGCCCGTTTTAAAAGGGAACAATGAAATGTTTTATTGATACCCAAAGAACGGGGCAGATCTAACTGAAATGCCACCGGATTGATAACCCTGGTGATCTTATAAGGGCCGATGAACCGGGGGCCTAACTTATGAGATGGCTGTCTCAACTTCAAATTCTTGGTAGACAACCAGACGAAGTCTCCTAATTTGAAGCTGCAAGGTCTTTTCCGCTTATCAAAAACCCTTTTGGTCACTAATGACACAGACACAAGGGCTTTCTTCACTTTCCGCCAAATACCTCTAAGGACCAAAACCACAGAGGAACCACCAGGCGTGGAGTCCAGGGGGTCAAAAGAATTGGCCTTAGGATGATGCCCATACACACAAAGGAAGGGAGAGATCCCTGTAGCAGAGTGAGCCGCGTTGTTATAGGCAAACTCTGCCATGGACAGATGAGCAACCCAGTCAGTCTGACACTTGGAGACATAACACCTGAGGAACTGCTCCAAGGACTGGTTCACCCTTTCAGTCTGCCCATTAGACTGCGGATGGTAGCCTGACGACAAGCTGACAGAAATCTGGAGATCGGAACAAAATGCCCTCCAGAATTTGGCCACAAACTGGGATCCGCGGTCAGAGACCACATCAAGTGGCAACCCGTGGAGACGCACAACATGCAGCATAAATAATTCAGACAGGCGTCTGGCTGATGGCAGCCCAACCAGTGGAACGAAGTGCGCCATCTTCGAAAACCTGTCAACGACAACCCAGATGGCTGTCATCCCCGAGGATTTGGGCAAGTCCACCACAAAATCCATTGAAATGTGGGTCCATGGCTTAGATGGGATAGAGAGTGGATGTAATGGGCCAACAGGAACCCCTCTAGGAGTCTTATTTCGGGCACAGATGTCACATGCCCGAACCCACTGATCCACATCCTTAGCCACCGAGGGCCACCACACCGCCCTAGATAGCAACTCCCGAGTTCTGGCAATACCCGGGTGACCTGCCGACTTCTTGGCATGGAATTCCAGGAACACTCGCTGTCTTAACCTAGGAGGCACAAACAAAAGACCTACCGGAAGGTCTGGAGGAGCCTGCTCCTGTGCTCTAAGGACTAATGATAAGAGGTCCTGGGTAATGCCCACTTTAATACATGATGGGGAAACAATGGGCAACGGCTCCTCGGTGGTCTCCTGGATTGGAGCAAAACTCCGCGAGAGCGCATCAGCCTTGATGTTTTTTGACCCAGGGCGATATGTTATCAAAAAATTAAAGCGAGCAAAAAACAAAGCCCATCGTGCCTGCCTGGCATTGAGACGCTTCGCTGACTCTAAATATGCCAGATTCTTATGGTCAGTGAGAATTGAGACCACAAACTTAGCCCCCTCAAGCCAGTGTCTCCACTCCTCGAGTGCATCCTTAATAGCCAACAATTCCCGGTTACCCACGTCATAATTCATCTCGGCAGGCGAAAATTTACGGGAAAAGTAAGCACAGGGATGAAGGCGATTATCAGACACTCCCATCTGAGAAAGCACTGCCCCAATACCCATCTCAGAGGCATCCACCTCCACCACAAAAGGACGCTCTGGATCTGGGTGTCGCAGCACCTTGGCCGAAACAAATGCCCTTTTGAGACGGGCAAAAGCCGCTTTAGCCTCACAAGACCAGTGAGCAACATCCGCCCCTTTCTTAGTGAGTGCCACCAAGGGTGCCACTATAGACGAAAATCCAGCGATAAATCGTCTATAAAAATTCGCAAAGCCCAGGAAACGCTGAAGCGCCTTCAAACTAGTGGGCTGCACCCAATCCAGGACTGCCTGTACCTTGGAACCCTCCATTTGGAAACCTTCTGGGGAGATAATATATCCTAGAAATGCGATTTGCTGAACTTCAAATTCGCACTTCTCCAGCTTCGCCCCAAGCCGGTGGTCTCGGAGTTTCTGGAGGACTAAGCGTACATGCTTCCGATGTTCCTCCAGGGAATGGGAGAAGATTAGGATGTCATCTAAGTATACAACTAAGAATCTATCCAAATATTCCCTGAGCACATCATTCATGAAATCCTGGAAGACTGCCGGGGCATTACAGAGCCCAAAAGGCATCACCAAATATTCATAATGCCCTGAGTGGGTATTAAAGGCAGTCTTCCATTCATCCCCCTCTCTTATTCGGATTAGATTGTACGCACCGCGTAGGTCAATCTTAGAAAAAATGGTGGCAGTACGAAGCTGGTCAAACAAGACCGAAATGAGAGGCAGTGGGTATGAGTTTTTAATCGTGATACGGTTCAATTCCCTGAAGTCGATGCAGGGTCGCAACGAACCGTCCTTTTTACCCACGAAGAAGAACCCCGACCCAACTGGAGACTGTGAAGGTCTGATAAATCCCTTAGCCAAGTTCTCCTGAATGTACTCTGCCATAGCCTGAGTCTCAGGACGTGACAGGGAGTACAACCTGCTCTTGGGAAGCTTAGCATTTGGCAACAAATCAATGGCACAGTCATAGGGGCGATGGGGAGGTAGTACCTCTGCAACTTTTTTGGAGAACACGTCCGCAAAATCTGCATAACACCCTGGCAATCCTGGCAAACTTAGCTGCGAGAGCCTGACTGGAAGGCTCAAGCAACTCCTGAAACAATCAGTACCCCAACTAAGAATCTCCCCAGAGACCCAGTCAAATTGAGGATTGTGGGCCCTTAACCAGGGTAACCCCAACACCAATGGGGCAAAAGTACAGACAGTCACATAAAAGGACAATTTTTCAGAGTGTGTGGCTCCAATAAACAAAGAAATCTGGCTAGTGCAAGAGGTAATTTTACCTTGGGATAATGGTTCCCCGTTTAACCCACAAATCTCAATTTCCGATGCCAAGGGTACTAAGGGAACAGAGTGTTTCAGGGCGAATTGGCGGTCCATAAAAACCCCGTCGGCCCCACTGTCCACAAAGGCCTCAGTCTTGACAGTTTGACCGAGGATCTTCAAGGTCACCGGAATGATAAAAGTCTTCTTGGGAAATTCTGACTTCTGGCCTGACAGGATATTTCCCATCACCCTCAGGCCCTGAAGTTTTCCGGCTTTTCTGGGCATGATACTACCACATGACCTTTATTCCCACAGTACAAACACAACCCCTGCTGTCTCCTCCGCATCTTCTCACGCGAGGAGAGGCGGGTAGCCCCAATCTGCATAGGCTCCTCAGAAAATTCCTCAGAGTCTGAGGTTCCCTTGGGAAGGAAGGAAATCTCAGTCTCCCTTTCAAGCCTACGCTCTCTCAGCCGTCTATCCACCCGGATGGATAACTGCATGAGCTGATCCAAGCTATCAGGCAAGGGATATTGTACCAGTTGGTCCTTTATCTGGTTAGAAAGACCTCTTCGGTACTGGTGTCTCAGGGCTGGGTCATTCCACTGGGTATCATGGGCCAACCTCCGAAACTCCGTACAGTTAACCTCAACTGGCCTTCGCCCTTGCTTAAGGATCGAAATCTGAGCCTCGGCTGAGGCCGTCTTGTCAGGGTCATCATACAACATGCCCAGTGCCGTAAAAAAAGCATCAACATTTTTAAGCGACGGACAGTCAGGCTGCAACCCATATGCCCAGACCTGTGGGTCTCCTTGTAGCAAGGAAATCACTATGCCCACCCGCTGAATCTCCGACCCAGAAGACTGAGGCCTAAGCCGGAAGTATAGCTTGCAGCTCTCCTTGAAACAAAAGAACTGCGAGCGATCTCCAGAAAAACGATCCGGGAGATTTACTTTCGGCTCCTTAACCCCTGCAGGTGCTGCTGCTGCGGGAGCTCCGCCAGCAGCCTGGGAGGTGTGCATTTTAATGGACAAATCATTAAATTGTCGAGTCAGGACCTGCACCTGATCGACCACCTGTTGCAACGTATTTTGAGGGGTATGCTCCATATTCCCACAAAATTTCAACAGGAGTATTAGGCTGCTGAATATGTTGTGTTTTAATACGTAGAGAACCCGAAATGCTGTTGCTAAGGGCAACAGCAAAACCCTAAAGGGTTACCAACGGGTGTGGCAGTAAACTCCTTGGTCAGAGATGGAATGATAGACACAAGGAGAGTCTCCACAATCCTGATTCTCACTTGCGGTGCACAGGTTTTAGCTTACTGCCACTAAACTGACCCCTGACACCTAGCACAGTGAGACAGGATTAGACAGGCAAGTCTTAGAATACAGCCGCAAACTTGCTAAGTTCACAGAGTAGTAACAGAACCCCAGCAAGCTAAACGACTGACTCCAGTCTTACTGCTAGGTCTGGATTGGCAGAGTGTAATACCAAATCCCCAGGCCTATTTGCAGTAAGCAACAAACAAATACAAAGCTACACAGTACTGGCTAACTTTCATGAACTGACTAACCAACAAAGATTCAGCAGCATCTGCTTACCCTGAAAAGAGGCCTTATAAAGCAGGTGCTGTCCACGCCCCACTCAGACCTCACAGACTGTGAGCACAAAAACCAGCACCGGATCCCCTGCCGTGCACAGAGCCTATAACCACTGCACAGCAAAAGACCCGAACCGGAGTATCAGCTGCGCTCAGGTTACTCCACTAGCACTTGTCTCCCGGTTGCCATGACGACGTGGCAGCACAGGGAAGGAGACCCTAACATTCCTACGCTTATTAAGGCCAGGAAAGATGTTACTGCAAAGCATTATCACCGCATATGGCGGAAATATGTTGCATGGTGCAAGGCCAAAAAGGCCCCAACAGAGGAATTTCAACTAGGTCGATTTCTGCATTTCCTGCAAGCAGGAGTGAATATGGGCCTAAAACTAGGCTCCATTAAAGTACAGATCTCGGCTCTGTCGATTTTCTTTCAAAAAGAACTAGCTTTAGTACCTGAAGTTCAGACATTTGTGAAAGGAGTGCTGCATATTCAGCCCCCATTTGTGCCTCCTGTGGCACCTTGGGATCTCAACGTGATGTTGAGCTTCTTAAAATCACATTGGTTTGAGCCACTAAAAACCGTGGATCTGAAATATCTCACGTGGAAAGTGGTCATGTTATTGGCCTTGGCTTCAGCCAGGCGAGTGTCAGAATTGGCGGCTTTGTCATGTAAAAGCCCTTATCTGATTTTCCATATGGATAGGGCGGAATTGAGGACTCGTCCCCAATTTCTCCCTAAGGTGGTGTCAGCGTTTCACCTGAACCAGCCTATTGTGGTACCTGCGGCTACTAAGGATTTGGAGGACTCCAAGTTGCTAGACGTTGTCAGGGCCCTGAAAATATATGTTTCCAGGACGGCTGGAGTCAGAAAATCTGACTCGCTGTTTATCCTGTATGCACCCAACAAGCTGGGTGCTCCTGCTTCTAAGCAGTCTATTGCTCGCTGGATTTGTAGTACAATTCAGCTTGCACATTCTGTGGCAGGCCTGCCACAGCCAAAATCTGTGAATGCCCATTCCACAAGGACGGTGGGCTCATCTTGGGCGGCTGCCCGAGGGGTCTCGGCTTTACAGCTTTGCCGAGCAGCTACTTGGTCAGGGGCAAACACGTTTGCAAAATTCTACAAATTTGATACCCTGGCTGAGGAGGACCTGGAGTTCTCTCATTCGGTGCTGCAGAGTCATCCGCACTCTCCCGCCCGTTTGGGAGCTTTGGTATAATCCCCATGGTCCTTACGGAGTTCCCAGCATCCACTAGGACGTCAGAGAAAATAAGAATTTACTCACCGGTAATTCTATTTCTCGTAGTCCGTAGTGGATGCTGGGCGCCCATCCCAAGTGCGGATTGTCTGCAATACTTGTAAATAGTTATTGTTAACTAAAGGGTTATTGTTGAGCCATCTGTTGAGAGGCTCAGTTGTTTTCATACTGTCAAACTGGATATAGTATCACGAGTTATACGGTGTGATTGGTGTGGCTGGTAAGAGTCTTACCCGGGATTCAAAATCCTTCCTTATTATGTCTGCTCGTCCGGGCACGGTGTCCTAACTGAGGCTTGGAGGAGGGTCATAGTGGGAGGAGCCAGTGCACACCAGGTAGTCATAAATCTTTCTAGAGTGCCCAGCCTCCTTCGGAGCCCGCTATTCCCAATGGTCCTTACGGAGTTCCCAGCATCCACTACGGACTACGAGAAATAGAATTACCGGTGAGTAAATTCTTATTTTCATTTCAGTTGGGAATCAAGTTTGATCTACGGGGGGGTCCTTTGTAGCTTCTTATTTATGGAGCCCCAGGCATTAAAAGTATCCCTAAAAAATATATTTGTATAGAGAAGACATATGGGATTTAGGGGTGTGCAGTGAAGCAGCTGGAGAGGATGGCGCCATAAGAGAACAATCAAGGTCAAAAGAGGTATAAACACTTCTCTCCAGTAACCAATCTATAGTATATCTGAAAAATATGGAATTAGAAAACTGTAAGAGGTCTGGTAAACCCAAACTACTTTCCTTACGTAAGGACTGTAGACTAGAATGGGAAATTCTAGATTTCCCATTTATACAAATACATTTTTTAAAAAGTTTTTGTCAACTGTTTAATATCTGACATTGATATTCTCATCTTAATCATTTGCATGACATAAAATAATTTAGGAAAGATTATAGATTTAATAAGCTCACCGTGATAATGGTAAAATCTGCCAGCCTTCCACCATTTTAGAAATTGTGGCTATCACGACGGCACAATTCACCTTGTATAAATTTGAAATCTGTGACTGTACTTGTATTCTTAAATATTTAAGTTGGGCGAAACCACTTTAATAGTGTACAAAGGACCACCTGTAGGGTATCTTACAGTCCCACGCAAAGGCAAGAGTTTGGATTTGTCAATATTAAACTTTTAGCCAGAGAGCTCACTAAATCTAGAAATAATATCAAACACTATAGGGATAGCATCGGCTGGATGTGACGGGAATAGCAGCATATCATCTGTGAACAGGGCTAAGCGAAGATCAACCCCACGTGTAACGATACCCTAATTTCTCTAACGTCCTAAGTGGATGCTGGGGACTCCGTAAGGACCAAGGGGAATAGCGGCTCCGCAGGAGACTGGGCACATCTAAAGAAAGCTTTAGGACTATCTGGTGTGCACTGGCTCCTCCCCCTATGACCCTCCTCCAAGCCTCAGTTAAATCTCTGTGCCCGAACGAGGGGGGGGGGCGCCCTGAGACGCAATAAAAACACCTTGGATGGCAAAAAAAATGCATCACATATAGCTCCTGGGCTATATGGATGCATTTAACCCCTGCCAGAATCCATAAAAAAGCAGGAGAAAAGTCCGCGAAAAAGGGGCGGAGCCTATCTCCTCAGCACACTGGCGCCATTTTCCCTCACAGCTCCGTTGGAGGGAAGCTCCCTGTCTCTCCCCTGCAGTCACTACACTACAGAAAGGGTTAAAAAAAGAGAGGGGGGCACTAATTAGGCGCAGTATTAACTATACAGCAGCTATAAGGGGAAAAACACTTATATAAGGTTATCCCTGTATATATATAGCGCTCTGGTGTGTGCTGGCAAACTCTCCCTCTGTCTCCCCAAAGGGCTAGTGGGGTCCTGTCCTCTATCAGAGCATTCCCTGTGTGTGTGCTGTATGTCGGTACTTTTGTGTCGACATGTATGAGGAGAAAAATGATGTGGAGACGGAGCAGATTGCCTGTAATAGTGATGTCACCCCCTAGGGGGTCGACACCTGAGTGGATGAACTGTTGGAAGGAATTACGTGACAGTGTCAGCTCTGTATAAAAGACAGTGGTTGACATGAGACAGCCGGCTACTCAGCTTGTGCCTGTCCAGACGTCTCATAGGCCGTCAGGGGCTCTAAAGCGCCCGTTACCTCAGATGGCAGATATAGACGCCGACACGGATACTGACTCCAGTGTCAACGGTGAAGAGACGAATGTGACTTCCAGTAGGGCCACACGTTACATGATTGAGGCAATGAAAAATGTTTTACACATTTCTGATAATACGAGTACCACCCAAAAAAGGGGTATTATGTTCGGTGAGGAAAAACTACCTGTAGTTTTCCTGAATCTGAGAAATTAAATGAGGTGTGTGATGATGCGTGGGTTTCCCCCGATAACAACGGATAATTTCTAAAATGTTATTGGCATTATATCCTTTCCCGCCAGAGGTTAGGGTGCGTTGCGAAACACCCCCTAGGGGGGATAAAGCGCTCACACGCTTGTAAGGGCTCTACCTTCGCCTGAGATGGCCGCCCTTAAGGATCCTGCTGATAGAAAGCAGGAGGGTATCCTAAAAGGTATTTACACACATACTGGTGTTATACTGCGACCAGCAATCGCCTCAGCCTGGATGTGCAGTGCTGGGTTGGCGTGGTCGGATTCCCTGACTGAAAATATTGATACCCTAGATAGGGACAGTATATTTTTGCCTATAGAGCATTTAAAAGATGCATTTTTATATATGCGTGATGCACAGCAGAATATTTGCCGACTGGCATCAAGTCTAAGCGCGTTGTCCATTTCTACCAGTAGAGGGTTATGGACACGTCAGTGGTCAGGTGATGCGTATTCCAAACGGCATTTGGAAGTATTGCTTTATTAAGGGAGGAGTTATTTGGGGTCGGTCTTTCAGACCTGGTGGCCACGGCAACAGCTGGGAATTCCACGTTTGTACCCCAGGTCGCCTCTCAACATGAGAAGACGCCGTATTATCAGGCGCAGTCTTTTCGTGGACAAGCGGGCAAAAGGTTCCTCATTTCTGCCCCGTGACAGAGGGAGAGGAAAAAGGCTGCAGAAATCAGCCAGTTCCCAGGAACAGAAACCCTCTCCCGCCTCTGCCAAGCCCTCAGTATACGCTGGGGCTTTACAAGCAGAATCAGGCACGGTGGGGGGCCCGTCTCAATGAATTTCAGCGCGCAGTGGGCTCACTCGCAAGTAGACCCCTGGATCCTTCAGGTGATATCTCACGGGTACAAATTAGAATTCGAGACGTCTCCCCCTCGCCGTTTCCTAAAGTCGGCTTTACCGATGTCTCCTTCTGACAGGGAGACAGTTTTGGAAGCCATTCACAAGCTGTATTCCCAGCAGGTGATAATCAAGATACCCCTCCTGCAACAGGGAACGGGGTATTATTCCACACTGTTGTGGTACCGAAGCCGGACGGCTCGGTGAAACCGATTCTAAATCTAAAATCTTTGAACACTTACGTACAGAGGTTCAAATTCAAGATTGAGTCACTCAGAGCAGTGATTGCGAACCTGGAAGAAGGGGACTACATGATGTCTCGGGACATCAAGGATGCTTACCTTCATGTCAAAATTTACCCTTCTCACCAAGGGTACCTCAGGTTTATGGTACAGAACTATCACTATCAGTTCAGACGCTGCCGTATGGATGGTACACGGCACCCCGGGTCTTTACCAACGTAATGACCGAAATGATGATATTCCTTCGAAGAAAGTGAATTTTAGTTATCCCTTCCTTGGACAATTCCCTGATAAGGGTAAGATCCAGGGAACAGTTGGAGGTCGGTGTAGCACTATCTCAGGTAGTGTTGCGGCAGCACGATTGGATTCTCAATATTCCAAAATCGCACCTGGTTCCGACGACGTGTCTTCTGTTCCTAGGGATGATCCTGGACACAGTCCAGAAAAAGGTGTTTCTCCCGGAGGAGAAAGCCAGGGAGTTATCCGAGCTAGTCAGGAACCTCCTAAAACCGAGCCAAGTCTCAGTGCATCAATGCACAAGGGTTCTGGGTAAAATGGTGGCTTCCTACGAAGCAATCCCATTTCGGCAGATTCCACGCAAGAACTTTCCAGTGGGACCTGCTGGACAAATGGTCCGGATCGCATCTTCAGATGCATCAGCGGATAACCCTGTCACCAAGGACAAGGGTGTCCCTCCTGTGGTGGTTGCAGAGTGCTCATCTTCTAGAGGGCCGCAGATTAGGCATTCAGGACTGGGTCCTGGTGACCACGGATGCCAGCCAGCGAGGCTGGGGAGCAGTCACACAGGAAAGGAATATCCAGGGCTTATGGTCAAGCCTGGAGACATCACTTCACATAAATATCCTGAAGCTAAGGGACATTTACAATGCTCTAAGCTTAGCAAGACCTCTGCTTCAAGGTCAGCCGGTGTTGATCCAGTCGGACAACATCACGGCAGTCACCAACGTAAACAGACAGGGTGGCACAAGAAGCAGGAGGGCAATGGCAGAAGCTGCAAGGATTCTTCGCTGGGCGGAAAATCATGTGATAGCACTGTCAGCAGTATTCATTCCGGGAGTGGACAACTGGGAAGCAGACTTCCTCAGCACGACCTCCACCCGGGAGAGTGGGGACTTCACCCAAAAGTCTTCCACATGATTAAAAACTCGACAGGTATTGCGCCAGGTCAAGGGACCCTCAGGCAATAAGCTGTAGACGCTCTGGTAACACCGTGGGTGTACCAGTCAGGGTATGTGTTCCCTCCTCTGCCTCTCATACCCAAGGTACTGAGATTGATAAGATGGAGAGGAGTAAGCACTATATTCGTGGTTCCGGATTGGCCAAGAAGGACTTGGCAACCGGAACTTCAAGAGATGCTCACGGAGGATCCGTGGCCTCTACCTCTAAGAAGGGACCTGCTCCAGCAAGGACCCTGTCTGTTCCAAGACTTACCGCGGCTGCGTTTGACGGCATGGCGGTTGAACGCCGGATCCTGAAGGAAAAAAGGCATTCCGGATGAAGTCATCCCTATCCTGATCAAAGCCAGGAAGGATGTAACCGCAAAAACATTATCACCGCAATTGGCGAAAATATGTTGCGTGGTGCGAGGCCAGTAAGGCCCGACGGAGGAAATTCAACTGGGTCGATTCCTACATTTCCTGCAAACAGGAGTGTCTATGGGCCTGAAATTGGGGTCCATTAAGGTTCAAATTTCGGCCCTGTCAATTTTCTTCCAAAAAGAACTAGCTTCAGTCCCTGAAGTTCAGACGTTTGTAAAAGGGGTACTGCATATACAGCCTCCTTTTGTGCCTCCAGTGGCACTTTGGGATCTCAATGTAGTTTTGGGTTCCAAAAGTCACATTGGTTTGAACCACTTCAATCTGTGGAGTTAAAATATCTCACATGGAAAGTGGTCATGCTGTTGGCCCTGGCCTGGGCCAGGCGCGTGTCAGAATTGGCGGCTTTATCCTGAAAAAGCCCTTATCTGATTTTCCATTCGGACAGGGCGGAATTGAGGACTCGTCCTCAGTTTCTCCCCAAGGTGGTTTCAGCGTCTCACCTGAACCAACCTATTGGTGGTGCCTGCGGCTACTAGGGACTTGGAGGCCTCCAAGTTGCTAGACGTTGTCAGTGCCCTGAAAATATATGTTTCCAGGACGGCTGGAGTCAGGAAATCTGACTCGCTGTTTATCCTGTGTGCACCCAACAAGCTGGGTGCTCCTGCTTCTAAGCAGACTATTGCTCGTTGGATTTGTAGTACAATTCAGCTTGCACATTCTGTGGCAGGCCTGCCACAGCCAAAAATCTGTAAATGCCCACTCCACAAGGAAGGTGGGCTCATCTTGGGCGGCTGCCCGAGGGGTCTCGGCTTTACAACTTTGCCGAGCAGCTACTTGGTCAGGAGCAAATACGTTTGTAAAATTCTACAAAATTGATATCCTGGCTGAGGAGGACCTGGAGTTCTCTCATTTGGTGCTGCAGAGTCTTCCGCACTCTCCCGCCCGTTTGGGAGCTTTGGTATAATCCCCTTGGTCCTTACGGAGTCCCCAGCATCCACTTAGGACGTTAGAGAAAATAAGAATTTACTTACCGATAATTCTATTTCTCATAGTCCGTAGTGGATGCTGGGCGCCCATCCCAAGTGCGGATTGTCTGCAATACTTGTACATAGTTATTGTTACAAAAATCGGGTTATTATTGTTGTGAGCCATCTTTTCAGAGGCTCCTCTGTTATCATGCTGTTAACTGGGTTCAGATCACAGGTTATACGGTGTGATTGGTGTGGCTGGTATGAGTCTTACCCGGGATTCAAAATCCTTCCTTATTGTGTACGCTCGTCCGGGCACAGTATCCTAACTGAGGCTTGGAGGAGGGTCATAGGGGGAGGAGCCAGTGCACACCAGATAGTCCTAAAGCTTTCTTTAGATGTGCCCAGTCTCCTGCGGAGCCGCTATTCCCCTTGGTCCTTACGGAGTCCCCAGCATCCACTACGGACTATGAGAAATAGAATTATCGGTAAGTAAATTCTTATTATTACAGAGATTGCCGAAGCAAAAAAATAATGGCAACGGGGGCAGCCCTGCCTAGTGCCTCAATTTATACAAAAAGGATCTGAGAGAAGACCATTGCATAGGATTTGAGTGGTAGGATTGGAATATAATGTTTTCAAAAAGGAAATAAACCTCAAAGGGAAAACAAATCTTGGCAGTGTCATATAGAAGTGCACCATGTCAAATGCCTTTTCGGCATCCAAAGATAATATATCCTTCAGAATAGCGGACATGTTTCACTGAGCATCATGGATCACTGCCAAAATTCTTCTATTTACTATGGAGGACCTACCTAGATTCTGGTGAACAATAGATGGCAGAATGTGTTTTAGTCTATCAGCCAATATTTTAGCTAATAGTTTATAATCCACATTAAGCAGCGATATAGGGGCGATAAGACCCAGGATCACACAGGTCTCTGTCGGGCTTCAGGAGGTCATTAAGAATGGCAGAATTTAAATAGGTGGGCATATCTACCGAATCTAAAATTGTATTAAATAATTCAGTGAGGGTTGGGGTAATACTTGATGACATTAGCTTGCAGAATTCGGACGTAAGGCTATCGGGGCCTCGTGCTTAGATCAGAAATAGCTTGGGACACTTCTAATTCAATGATAGGGGAGTTAGCAGAGTACTCTGAGAGTCAGAGACCTGAGGGATTGGTAACCCTACCCAAAACCGTGATTCAGTAGTATTATTGGAGTTTGGGGCCAAGTAGACACCTGCATAAAAGTTTTTAAGAACAAAAGGCCCCAATACATCGGGAATTGATGGGGGAAATTTGCAGGCGACTGTGCAAAAAAATCTGCAATGTGTGGGATTCACAGATTGTGGATTCAGATCAAAAATCAATTGGGATTGGTGAATCAGGTGGTCCAACATGTTGGATTTCACAGATCAATTTAGGCTGTAGATTGCTAGTGTATGGTAACAATCAGCAGATTTGCAGACCGTTTCTAGTAAACTGAAGAGCCTTTTAAGATTGGCAGATTTATATTTGCTGAAAATGATCTGCAAATCACTGAAAAATATCTGTCATTTATGGGTGCAGATTGGTGGTTTGGAGAATCTTTAAATCTGGTAAAAAAGAATCTCAGAATCTACAGATTGCTTTTTGTGATTTCTGATGCATGGGGGCCTTAAGGCTATCTGAGCATTAGAAGTGCGGTTACTTCCATCTTGTTTTCGGAGAGGATGCACCACCATCAGTGGACGTTGTCCCTTTAGTAAATTAGTAAGTAACCTTCCAGATTTGTTGCCATATTTGTAAAATCTGTAATCTTTTGAGAAGCGTACTAAGACTCCATTTTTACAAACAGGCCATCAAAATTGCTCTTAGCCATAACCTACCTGGCTTTAGAGGCAGGTGCAAGATCAGAGCGATAAGCCTGAAAAGCATCTTTTAATGTCTGCTGAGCCTGAAGATTATCAGATTGTAGATTTTTATATACAGAAGAAGTGTAGAAGTTAATCTCCCCTTGAACTACTGTTTTGGAAAGTTTACCAAAACAAACCCGGGTTTACAGTGGCTGTAGATAGATCATTAATCCTATATTCCTCCCAGGCTGATTCCACCTTATTATGAAATTTGAATGATTGTGAAAGAGTTGAAGGGAAGCACCACAGTTGGTATTGACCCTTCTCCGAATGAACATTGATCTCCAACCATACCACTGCACGGTCGGACATTGTAATAGGTTCCATTTCCACTTAAGATACTCTCGACAATAATGAGTGGACAAGCAATAGATTAGGCCTGGCCAACCTGTGGCTCTCCAGATGTTGTAATACTACATATCCCAGCATGATCTGTCACAGTTTAGCATTCCATAATAGCAAAACTGGGGCATGGCATACTGGGACTTGTAGTCTCACAGCAGCTGGAGAACCACAGGTTGGCCAGGCTTGCAATAGATAATCAATCCTGAACATGGTACCACTAGCTGCAGCTAAACATGAGAAATTCCTTTAAACCGGATGAAGCACTCTCCAAATAATCTAACAGCTGTAGTCTGCGCTGTAGCTGAGGGACACCCAGTTTAGGGGTTTTTCCCCCACCCTTACGTGGAAACTGCTCATCCAGTGTGTTTGGAGCATACCTATTGCATAGTAGATAACATTGCTTATATAATACAACCTGGCATAATACGTAACAGCCCTCTGGGTCTGACACAGCAGACGTAATTTCAAGAGGGACATGTTGTTTCACTTAAATAGTAACACCCCTTGCTGAAGCAATTACTTTCCACTTCAGATTTCTTGAGGTCCTAGATATATTTCCTACAGGAATATGATATCCATACGCAACTTATTTAAATGCGTTACTTATATAGTTATAGTTACTTCCGCCCCACGAACAATTTTCAAGCTTGACATTCAACACCTATAATAGGCAACATACTTGTGGCAACAAGTGAAATACTTATGATGTTTAGAGAACCACATTTGACCTGTCTGAATACCATACCATTGATGTTATACCAGAGTAAAGAGGAAGGTACATATGGGAGGAAAATATGCAATGATTTGCAAACATATACAAACAGTCAACAACTGCACATAAATGAGTAAAATTGAGAAAAAAATGAAATTATGAAAGCCTGAAGGAATATCCATCGCGGCAGTCTTACTATCATGCCTAACAGACTTCCAGGCAAAATGAAGAAAACAGGCATTTCCAAATCCAGAACTCCAAGCCAGCCACGACCACATACTGTATACGTCAACTGAGACAATATAGAGAAGTGGTGGATATAGCTTCCACATATCCCTGATCTCAACATCATTGAGTCTGTCTGGTATTACATGAAGAGACAGAAGGATTTGCGCAAGCCTATAGCCGCATAAGATCTATGGTTATTTCTCAAAAGATATTTGGAACAACCTCCTTCAAAAACTGTGCAAGTATACCTAGAAGAATTTATGCTGTTTTGAAGGCAAAGGGTGGTCACACCAAATATTGATTTGATTTAGATTTCTCTTCTGTCCGTTCACTTTGCATTTTGTTAATTAATAAAAAAAAAAACTATTAATACTAGAGATGAGCGGGTCCGGTTTTACTCGGATTTACTCGGTTCTAAAAATGGCATCTTATTGGCTCACGGACGTCACGTGTTTTGGATAGCCAATAAGAAATATCCGGATAAAACCGAATTGGCGTTAATTCTGGCGTTACATCCGAACCCGCTCATCTCTAATTAATACTTCTATTTTTGAAAGCATACTTATTTTTCATATATATATATATATATATATATATATATATATATAGGTAGTGGTTGTGGTTCGGCACTCTCTAGTAAGGGTATTTTTACTTGCTGCGGTGCCCTCAGTAGATCAAAGGCAAGATCCAATATAGAAGAAAGGGAATCAGCGGCACTCAGCAGACTGTTGTAAAGTAAAAAAGTCTTTAATCCGGTCCTACGCCGTTTCGGGGACTGCGCCCCGTCTTCAGGGACAAATAGTACACAAATACATTGCATATAAAACACACTTATATACCCGCCCAAGTAGGTACTCAGTACCGGGATTAGACTCACCTGTCCAGCGCCGCCGCCCGCGTCCCGTCCGTCAGAACGAAAGCACTCGTCTCGGAGCGATGACGTCAGTAGGCTGCGCCGGGCAGGGAGCCAATCCTACGAAGTGAGGTCAGCGTTGCTAGGTAACCACTGTAATCAAAACAACCCAAGGGTTAGTATCGCACGCTGTGCTCAAAGCATAAAATCACAGAAAGACATAACACTGATCACACTGAACTAAACAAATACATACATACATCAATAAAAAAACACGGTGCTAACCGTGTTTTTACTTTACAACAGTCTGCTGAGTGCCGCTGATTCCCTTTCTTCTATATATATATATATATATATATATATATATATATATATATATATATGAAGGACTCATCTGCTGGAAGTCTAGTGTTTTCAAAAGTTTTGCATTGTCCTATTATAAATGTCATATTCTCCTATAAACCTGGGAGCCCTAGCCCTCACTATACAACCAGTCCCACACCAACTTCAGCACTCCTGGCATATATATTACCCTAACTGTCCTTTCAGTATATTTCTCTGACCTCATTCAAGTAGACATCTCCCCCAGCCTCACCGGCCCACTCCCCTACCACCATCTTCCATCTACCTACTTCAACGGGGTGAATACTGCTGTATGGAAAAAAAAAATCTCAAAGGTACATATTAAAAGCTAACAGGTTCCCTTCAAATATAAAATTTGTATTTCAAAAGTATATTTACCCAGATTCTACATTGTCTAGCTCAGGATTTTTTTATATACAGTACGCCAGTTTGAGCTCAGTCCCTATTTCAGTTCATAGTCTGTGAACAGAGCTGTTCTGTATTGTAATTAATTGTATCCATTAACAGATTAAGTCATTTGGGAGTCTCATAACACCAAAATAATTGGTGGAAACCCTATATTTTCATTGTTGGGTTAAAAGTCATACTGTATGCTGCTAGGCTTATGAAGCAACAGTATTTTTGGAGTTGAGGTTACCATTATAATTAAGTTATTGAGAGATGTGATTTTTTTATGAACACTTAATAAACCTTGTTAAATATATTTAGATATTGTCACTAACATTATTGTTATATTTACTGGAACGTTTGGTATATGTTTTTATCACAGTTTAACAATTTGTATAAGTTCAGATTGTATTATTTTGCAGAGATACCACAAATGAGACCAAAACCTAACTATGTGCTGATCCGGAGGGATGCAGAGAGCAATGAGGCTCATTATTGCACCAAAGAGCCCTTTCTCAATGCCCGGGTAATTGTCATTCGATGGCTGGTGTCCTTCTGGCTGGAACCCAAGCCGCACACAGGGATACACATTCCTGGGACTGAAGGGGAGAATGTGCCAAAGAATATACAGGTATTTAAATTGGCATCTATGTATTTTCAAGATCAGGGATTACAGATATTCAGAGTTTTTATTTATTAGACTCTGACTGATTAAGGTGTATTTTGCTTAGCTTGCACAGGTGGTCGTATTCACAAAATTTGTTCAGCTCACCAAGGATTCCATATGTGTTTACACCAAACAGTGTTGTGGCACAGTGGTGGTAGTAACTGCAAAGAATACAGTATA
This sequence comes from Pseudophryne corroboree, assembly GCF_028390025.1. Lineage (NCBI taxonomy): Eukaryota > Metazoa > Chordata > Amphibia > Anura > Myobatrachidae > Pseudophryne > Pseudophryne corroboree. The sequence goes on from NC_086455.1 coordinate 112,428,155, forward strand.
CAATTCATACACAATATAGTACTTGTCTAGACAGTGTTACTAATAGTTGAATAGAAAATTGGCAGAAGATATTGACCTGGTCTTTAGTTTTATGCTTTTCCACCAAATTAGAGACCTCTTTGTGGATTATTTCAGCTGTATGTGAAAATTTAAAGGAATTTTTCTCCAGCTTTACTCCAGTATATTCCACTGTAGTTTTCTCATGTGCCATCTTGCCCATGGAAGTATATAGTTGATGACAAACCCTAGAGACTCAATCCTGTCCGAAGTTGGATGTTGCTACTTATTAGGGCAAATGTGGCTAATTCTTGGAATTTCCTGCATCTCTCCTCCCCCGAGAGAGATACCTAACGTTTTTTGGTTATCTATTTGTACCCCTAAGAATTTATTTATTTTGATGTCAGACTCTATAGTCCAGTCCAATCTGTCTTGTACTATTTCTTTTGATTTTCCAGAGATCAGCATGTCATCTAGATATGGCCAAGTTGATCTCGCTTGTTTCATTAAATAGACTTTCAGAATCACTAGAACTTTTGTAAACATCCTTGGTGAGGTTGACAAAGCGAATAGGAGCCATGTAGACTACTGTAGAAATGCCTGCCTAGTACAGAAAATTGCAGATTACTCTGATACTGCCTGCTGACTAGTTCATGGGAATAAGCATCTTTCAAATCTTTTGAAGCTAGAAAGTCTTCTTCCCATATGGCCACTAGAATTTACTTCATAGTTTCCATATGGGACTGTTTTATCTGGATAAACTTGTTCAAGTCTCTTAGATCTAAAATTGTCCTGAAATCTCCCAAGGATTTCTTTATCAAAAATAGAGGAGATTAAAAATCCTTTCTCTGCAGAAAGTACGGGTTTTACTGCCGGTGATGTGATCAATTCCCAAGCTGTGACCTCTGGTATTGTAGTTGGTACAACTGACCTCACAAATCTATTCCTTTTGGGTTTTTTTCTTGAATTCTACCTGATGCCCCCTGGATACCACTTCTAATACCCATTTGACTGTATAAAACAGCTCCATTTGTTTGAGAATTTTGACAGTCAACCTCCCAGTGGTATACTTGAAGGGGAATCTTCATAGTCCTTGTTTTGAATTGAATTGTCTGTAGGGCCTTACTCAGTTTCAATTGCAAAATCCCAAATCGTCCGATTATTGGGCGGCTGCGCATGAGCTGCGACTACATCACACGGGCGCGAAGGCCGATCTGTGATCGCTGCTTATATCATGCGTATGCACGAGGTCAACCGGAATATTCAGTGGTACTCTATTTCACCGTACGGATCGTAACTCTGCAGTTGTATACGCAGACTTGTGAATGCATCAGTGGGTGTCTTTTAACTTTCTGGGCGGCTCTTCACACACATTTTTTTTTTTAGCAGCAACAGGTCTGAGAAAATCGTAGTTTCTATCTCAATAGCGATCCAAGATGAATGAGGTCCATAGTTCTGACAAAAGGACTGCTTTGTCATTCCTGAAGAATATTTACTAATGTACTGCTGGCCTGGCCTATGACTCCTGGTCTCTCTGTACTGTTGTCTAGGGGATGGCACCTGCTATTTGGTTCGTTTATCTTGTTGTAGTCTGTTAGGTTTTACCCCCTGTCATATTCTGTATCATGGAGTCAAGTTTCTTTCAAACTTTAATTAACATTCACAGAATAAAGTTGCTAATCTACCGTATTTCTGGAATGTGCATCAGCTAACTAGTAATTTAGCCATATTTCTCAACAAATATTGATTTGAATATCTCTTCTATATCCATTAGCATTAACAAGCTCCACAATTGTAATGCCTGGGAAATAGACATAGGAAGATGTAATTTAAAAAAAAATGTCCATCCTCTTATCCATTGTGTTTTTAAATGACATGGATACATATGTTCAATAAGAGCAAGATTCCCCTGTCCAACAAGACTCTCCTTTATTAGCCATTCTTTTGTTACCATTTCCTTCATCACCTTGTGTACAGGAAAAACTCTACCTTTCTTTAAATAACAGGTACTGTTCCACCACATGTTCTGACACATCTTTAGAATTCATGGACTTGTAAACATTTTTCAACATACCGTATATACTCGAGTATAAGTCGACCCGAATATAAGCCGAGGCACCTAATTTTACCACAAAAACCTGGGAAAACTTATTGACTCGAGTATAAGCCTAGGGTGGGAAATGCAGCTCTAGCCGTACACAGCCCTCATAGTGCCAGATAAGCCCTCATACTGCCAGATATGCCGCCACAGTGCCAGATATGCCCTCATGCTGCCAGATATGCCCCACAGTGCCAGATATGCCCTCATGCTGCCAGATATGCCCCACAGTGCCAGATATGCTCTCATGCTGCCAGATATGCCCCCACAGTGCCAGATGTGCCAGATATGCCCTCATACTGCCAGATATGCCCCCACACTGCCAGATATGCCCTCATGCTGCCAGATATGCCCCACAGTGCCAGATATGCCCTCATACTGCCAGATATGCCCCCACACTGCCAGATATGCCCGCATGCTGCCAGATATGCCCCACAGTGCCAGATATGCCCTCATGCTGCCAGATATGCCCTCATGCTGCAAGATATGCCCCACAGTGCCAGATATGCTCTCATGCTGCCAGATATGTCCCCACAGTGCCAGATGTACCAGATATGCCCTCATGCTGCCAGATATGCCCCACAGTGCCAGATATGCCCCACAGTGCCAGATATGCCCTCATGCTGCAAGATATGCCCCCACAGTGTCAAATGTGCCAGATATGCCCTCATGCTGCCAGATATGCCCCACAATGCCAGATGTGCCAGATATGCCCACAGTGCCAGATATGCCCCACAGTGCCAGTTACCGTACTTACCCTCCGTCACTCCCGCGCTGTCTTCTGAAGGAGGGACACGGAGGGCACAGCGCGCGGCTCTCCTGTGTCCCTCCTGCGTCTCCGGCGGCAGCGGCGTGTGTGTGTTAAAGGAAGTGCCGGTTCGTGCACTTCCTTTAACACACACACGCCGCTGCCGCCGGAGACGCAGGAGGGACACAGGAGAGCCGCGGGCTGTGCCCTCCATGTCCCTCCTAAATACAGACTCGAGTATAAGCCGAAGGGGCTTTTTCAGCACAAAATAAAGTTCTGAAAAAGTCGGCTTATACTCCAGTATATACGGTACTTAAAGAGCTCTATATTAAATGACCTAACATCTTCCAGAATCTCTCCTGATTCTTCACTAGAAAGGTCCTCACAATCTTCTCCTATACCATATGTAGAAGAAACTGCACCAAAATCACAATCAAGACTTGTTTCAGACCTTGACCTTTTGGACCCTTGTAGAGCTAAAATGTCATCTTTAGACAAAAAGGACGTCTTCATCCAAAATCCATAAGTTCCTGGCTGCACAATCACAGTTTTAATGTTTCTTTGTCAGTTTCTTTTGGGCTCCTACAGTAGCTGAAGGCACACTGTAATTAAAACCTAAAATATACAAGCATTCACTATTCTGCCTAATAGCACCCACTAATGAGGACTTTCTTTGTTTTGGCGCTAGCTGGTTGTTTGAGGCAAGGCTCTTTATCCATGCTGACTGTTCTCTTTGAGAAGCGTCCCAGGGATGGCAGTAAACTTTGTGAGAGTCAGAGGGCATAGGGGCCGCTCCTTTTCTGTGCGCGGCACCATTTTCAAAGCGCTCTGATCTTTGACTAGCCAGATGCATGTGGCGCTCGTCCTGAAAAGCTTTTTGATCTAGGTGATGTCGGTGGCCCCACACACCCACCAGGTGGGACCTCTTCTGACATGCTTAAAAGCATACTCCGCCAGACCTACTGATAGTGCCAGTAACACCGGCCTGCCGCACACCACCTTCCCTAGGTGCCACCCCGCCACAGATCATGGCTCCAGGAGGTGCATCGCTGGGTTTTCTAGGCAAGTCCTATCGCACAACATAACAAACTTCATTACACTAGTCTAACTCAAGGAGATAGGAAAAAAAGACAAGGGGAAGGAGGAGGAGCCAGAATATATACACCAGGTGGGCGGCCCGTTGATAAAACTTCATGTCTATACTTAGTAGAATAGGTCCTTAACCCTGGGTTCTGGCTGCCACGGAGGAACAAAGAAGAAACAAAGGTGTTTTTTTAAAGTGCAGCTCTGTCCTGACATTTCAAGGAAGAGATCCCAGTTCACCTATAATTACAACAGATCAGAAATCATGTTTAGATGTGTAGGGTCCATTTTAAGGTTAGATTTGACAAAATGAAGTGCTACTGAGGTAATTCTAGCATCTATTGAGAATTTGCAGGTGAATGGCTGTTTTGGTTTAAAAGTTTGACTCTAATTTTGACTATAGAGTTTATTCCTTTGGTAGTACGCTCCTAATGCTGGACATAGTACACAATGTGACCCCCTGGGGTTCGTGACATAGTGTTTCATCTTTTACTCTCTCCACCTCCTATTTCGCTCACACTACCCCTTTCTCTCTCCCTTTTCTCTCCCTCCTCTCCCACATACACATCTCTTCTCTCCTCCTCTTCTCCTCTTCTCTCTCCCCACATTCCCTTCTCTCTTTCTCACATCAACCTCTTTTCCCCTCCACATCTTTCTTTTTCTCACATACACCTTTCTTCCCCCTCCCCTTTTCTTCTCTTATATACACTTCTCTCGCCCCTACTCTTCTCTCCCCCTCTAGCTCTCTTTCTCTCATATACACCTCCCCTCTATCACTCACTCTCTCACATACACCTCTTTTCTCTTCTCCCCTTCTCTCCCACTCTCTCTCACACCTCGCTTCCCCCTTCCCTCTCTTATTTTTCCCTATACACCTCTTTCCCACCCTCTCCTTTTCTCCCCCTCTTTCTCACCCTCTACTTTTCTCCCCCTCTTTCTCACATACACATCTCTTCCCCCTCACATTATCTCTCCCGTCTCTCACCTTTTGTAGTTTCTCCCTTTTGTCCTCTCCCAGGCTTTCCTCTCTTCTTTTTTTGTATTCTACATTTTTTTTCTGCATTTTTAGTGTGTGGGGAAAAATATTAACTTTTAAAATGTATTTGAATTCTTTGCTGTCCAATCTCCAGAGAGCTGCTGCTAACCTTGCTGCTCAGGAGGAAAGTAGGAGTGACAATGGCGAAAGGAGCGCAGAGCCTAAGCAGTCCCACTCTAACACCAGCACTCTTACAGAGCGAGAGCCCAGTGTCTCCAGTCTGTGTAGCATTGCTGAAGAGCATATCACGGATTACGAGATCGTCCGCAGATTCTTCTCCAGCAAATGCAATAACGTTGACTTTCTCATCGAGATCTTCCGGCAGGTTAGCAGAACTGAATTGACCAACAGTATGTATGACTGGTGATAAAGAGGATTGTAGGTGCTTCAAATAAATTTGTAAAGTACAACTTGCATCATACAAATGTTGTATATAATGTGCTTAATTATTAAATCATATATGCTAAAAGGCACACCTAAAATATTTGCTTTCCTTACAGTTTAAGGGGTTAGTCCAATCCTGCGAAGGGTGCGAAGTGACGTTGCAACAACGTTTAAACGCCGGCAACGGCACTCAATTTCACACCCTTTGCGGCTGCGAATCAGCCCCAATTTGCACAAAACTGCTTGGACCTCTATGGGGTGGCGAGCAGTTTTGTGCGAATTCGGCCTGCTGTAAAGTGCTGCTGCTCTGATTCGCAGCTGTGATAATATCGCAGCCAATTGGATTGACCCCCTAGTATTTACTTGTCTTTCTTAGATTATTTTTGGGGTGTGTCCTAAAGGGGGGTACTGACGGGGAAAATGTGTGCTGAGTGATCTTAACACAGACCGCTCAGCACACATCTCTCACCCCCGCTCAGCACAGCGCAATGTGCTGAGCGAGGGGGGACGGACGGGGGACCACTCACTTCACACAGCGCTGAAGTGAGCGACCCGCTAGATTGAGCGTACATGCAGCCTCAATCTAGCACCGGCGATAGCATCGCTATCGCTGGGGGGCATACACACGGCAGATCCGTGATTAAAATCTACGCAATCTAGTCAGATTGCTTAGATTTTAAACACTGATCTCTCCGTGTGTACCCCTCTTTAGGCTGTTGTAGCATGATGCTGTGCTCTGAACTGTGTTTGCCTCACACAGAACAGTGATCTGTTGACCATTGTGAGTATAGCACTGTTAGATACTTAATGAATGTCCCATAATTACGAATATGCATTTTTAAATTTTGAAAGAGGAATTTCTAATCTAAGATATGCGATTTAGGGCTTTAATAATTTATTTTGTGTACTGATCACATCATTGCATTTTGTCCAGTCTTTCTTGCTGCCGGTGTGTGAAGCAGCAGCCATGCGCAAGGTGCTGAAGGTGTACGAGCAGTGGATTAAACTGAAAGAAAAGCCTTTGTTTATGCAAGAGCCAGAAAAACAGGCTGCAATAGATAATGGGATTGTAATATCTGTTGAGCGCCAAGAGGAATCTCCTGCGACGTGTGAGAAGGGAAAAGAGCAAGAGGTAAGAAAAAAAGTCTTCATTTCTGTAATTTTGGTACTGTACATGGGCGTTCCTTTAGAAGTAGGTCAGAACAAAATAAGTCCTGTCACAATGAACTCATCATGCCTTTATTTGGTCCGTATGTCCAGGAATTATGCAGGAGAATGGCTTGTATAGGACGCTGGTTGGACTTTTTAATATTTGTGGGACAGCAGGTGCCTATAACTTCGCCTAAGACAGGCTATACTGAGAAGTAAATATGGACTACTTTGTTTTGGTGCCCCAGTCTCTCTACCCACTATGCATGGACCATGTTAACATTTTTTGTTTATGTATGTATTTTTAAAGAGGTGAGGTTTACCATTCATAAATGCTTAAATAAGCATTTGTCTCATCAGACAAAGCTGTTGACACGTCCTTTTTGTAACTGTTATATCCAATCACAGTTCGCTAAGGAAGGGGAAGGCATTAACCTCTGCATCATATAGATCAGGGGTGGGGAACCTCAGGCCCGAGGGCCGTGTAAGGCCTGCAGAGCCACTTGATCCGGCCCGGCCAGGCTCACCTAGCCGGGCGCCCGCTGAGATTTTGTTACTAGGGCTGCTGTGCGGTGTTATGGGAGAGATGTCATGACTTCTCGCCCATAGTTCTGAGGAGCGAGCGGCCAGGCAGAGGGCAACGGTCCAGAAGCAGGAGCTGGGGGGGAGGGGGGGGTAGTATTGTGGTCTTCTTTTCTTTTAATGTGTGTGTGTAAGCGTCGCTACTAGGGGGCATATCTAATGGGGCATAACAACTGACTGGTGGCATATCTAATGGGGCATAACAAGTGACTGGGGGCATACTTACTGGGGGAATATCTACTGGGGCATAATAACTGACTGGGGTACATCTACTGGGGGCATAACTACTGGCTGGGGTATATCTACTGGGGGCATAACTACTGACTGGGGGCATATCTAATGGGGCATAACAAGTGATGGGGCATATCTAATGGGGCATAACAAGTGACTGGGGGCATATCTACTGGGGGCATAATTACTGACTGGAGGCATATCTGCTGGGGGCAGGCTCATTTTTAAGTTGATAATTTCTCTAACGTCCTAGAGGATTCTGGGGACTCCGTAAGGACCATGGGGATAGACGGGCTCCGCAGGAGACATGGGCACTTTAAGAAAGACTTTAGGTCTGGGTGTGCACTGGCTCCTCCCTCTATGCCCCTCCTCTAGACCTTAGTTTGATACTGTGCCCAGAGGAGATGGGTGCACTTCAGGGAGCTCTCCTGAGCTTCCTGACAGAAAGTATATTGTTAGGTTTTTTATTTTCAGGGAGCCTGCTGGCAACAGACTACCTGCATCGAGGGACTGAGGGGAGAGAAGCAGACCTACTTCAGTGAGTGTCAAGGCTCTGCTTCTTAGGCTACTGGACACCATTAGATCCAGAGGGATTGGTACGCAGGTCTCACCCTCGCCGTCCATCCCAGAGCCGCGCCGCCGTCCCCCTCGCAGAGCCGGAAGATAGAAGCCGGGTGAGTATGAGAAGAAAAGAAGACTTCAGAGGCGGCAGAAGACTTCATGATCTTCACTGCGGTAACGCACAGAACTGCAGCTGTGCGCCATTGCACCCATACACCTCACACACGGCAGTCACTGTAAGGGTGCAGGGGGGGGGGCGCCCTGGTCAACATGTAGACCTCTTTTGGCAAAAATAAGTATATGTACAGCTGGGCACTGTACATATATAAGAGCCCCCGCCAAATTTTTAGATTTTCAGCGGGACAGAAGCCCGCCGGCGAGGGGGCGGGGCTTCTCCCTCAGCACTCACAGCGCCATTTTTCTCCACAGCACCGCTGAGAGGAAGCTCCCCGGACTCTCCCCTGCTTATACCACGGTAGACAGAGGGTTTTAAAGAAGAGGGGGGGCACAAAATTGGCGCATATTGTATATGTAAACAGCGCTTTCTGGGTAAACATAATATTATTGTGTTTTTGTCCTGGGTCATACAGCGCTGGGGTGTGTGCTGGCATACTCTCTCTCTGTCTCTCCAAAGGGCCTGGTGAGGAAACTGTCTTCAGATAAGAGGTTCGCTGTGTGTGTGGTGTGTCGGTACGCGTGTGTCGACATGTCTGAGGTAGAAGGCTCACCTAGAGAGGAGGGGGAGCGTATGAATGTGAGGTCTCCGTCGGCGGTGCCGACACCTGACTGGGTGGATATGTGGAATGTTTTAAGTGCTAGTGTGAACTTATTGCACGAGAGATTAGACACAGCTGAGGCTAAGGAACAGTCAGGGAGTGAACCCGTGTCTGTCCCTATGTCGCCGGGACCTTCAGGGTCTCAGAAGCGCCCACTATCCCAAATAGCAGACACTGATACCGACACGGATTCGGACTCCAGTGTCGACTACGATGATGTAAAGTTACAGCCGAAAGTGGCAAAATGTATTCGATATATGATTATTGCAATAAAAGAAGTGTTGCATATCACAGAGGAACCCCCTGTCCCTGACACGAGGGTACACATGTATAAGGGAAAAAAGCCCGAAGTAACTTTTCCCTCCTCACATGAGTTGAACGAATTATGTGAAAAAGCTTGGGAATCTCCAGACAAAAAACTGCAGATTCCTAAAAGGATTCTTATGGCGTATCCTTTCCCGCCAACGGACAGGGTACGGTGGGAATCATCCCCTAAGGTGGACAAAGCGTTGACACGCTTGTCAAAAAAGATAGCGCTGCCATCACAAAATACGGCTACCCTCAAGGATCCTGCAGACCGCAAGCAGGAGGTTACCTTGAAGTCCATTTACACACATTCTGGTACATTACTCAGACCGGCGATTGCGTCGGCCTGGGTTTGTAGCGCGTTTGCAGCATGGACAGATTCCTTATCGGCGGAGATTGAAACCCTAGATAAGGATACCATTTTATTGACCCTAGGCCATATAAAGGATGCTGTCTTATATATGAGGGATGCTCAAAGAGACATTAGTTTACTGGGTTCCAGAATAAACGCTATGTCAATCTCTGCTAGACGAGTCCTCTGGACCCAGCAGTGGACAGGTGATGCCGACTCAAAAAGACATATGGAGGTTTTACCTTACAAGGGGGAGGAATTGTTTGGGGAAGGTCTCTCGGACCTGGTCTCCACAGCTACGGCAGGTAAATCGAATTTTTTGCCTTATGTTCCCTCACAACCTAAGAAAGCGCCACATTATCAAATGCAGTCCTTTCGTTCAAATAAAAGCAAAAGAGTGCGTGGATCGTCCTTTCTTGCCAGAGGTAAGGTTCAGAGGTAAAAAGCTGCACAGCACAGCAAGTTCCCAAAATCCACCGCATGACGCTGGGGCTCCGCTGGGGGAGTCCGCCCCAGTGGGGGCACGTCTTCGACTTTTCAGCCACATCTGGGTTCACTCACAGGTGGATCCCTGGGCAATAGAAATTGTTTCTCAGGGATACAAGCTGGAATTCGAAGAGGTGCCTCCTTGCCGATTTTTCATATCGGCTCTACCGACTTCTCCACTGGAAAGGGAGATAGTGTTAAATGCTATTCACAAATTGTGTCTTCAACAAGTGGTGGTCGAAGTTCCCCTACTTCAGAGAGGGAAGGGATACTACTCCACCCTGTTTGTAGTTCCGAAACCGGACGGTTCGGTCAGACCCATATTGAATTTAAAATCCCTGAACCTATACTTAAAACGGTTCAAGTTCAAAATGGAATCGCTCAGAGCGGTCATCGCCAGCCTGGAAGGGGGGGGATTTTATGGTATCCCTGGACATAAAGGATGCATACCTTCATGTTCCCATATATCCACCTCATCAGGCATACCTGAGATTTGCGGTACAGGATTGTCATTACCAATTTCAGACGTTGCCGTTTGGGCTTTCCACGGCCCCGAGGATTTTCACAAAGGTAATGGCGGAAATGATGGTGCTCCTGCGCAAGCAGGGTGTCACAATTATCCCGTACTTGGACGATCTCCTCATAAAAGCGAGATCACGAGAGAAGTTACTGAACAGTGTGTCACTTTCAGTGAAGGTGTTACAGCAACACGGCTGGATTCTCAATATCCCGAAGTCGCAGCTGGTTCCTACGACTCGTCTGAGCTTCTTGGGCATGGTTCTGGACACAGACCAGAAAAAGGTTTTTCTCCCGATAGAAAAGGCTCAGGAACTCATGATTCTAGTCAAGAACCTATTGAAGCCAAAACAAGTGTCTGTGCATCATTGCACTCAAGTCCTGGGAAAAATAGTGGCAACATACGAGGCCATTCCCTTCGGCAGGTTCCATGCAACGACCTTCCAATGGGACCTATTGGACAGGTGGTCCGGATCACATCTACAAATTCATCAGCGGATCACCCTGTCCCCCAGGGCCAGGGTATCTCTCCTGTGGTGGCTGCAGAGTGCTCACCTTTTGGAAGGACGCAGGTTCGGCATTCAGGATTGGATCCTGGTGACCACGGACGCGAGCCTCAGAGGGTGGGGAGCAGTCACAAGGGGAAGAAATTTCCAAGGACTCTGGACAAGTCAAGAGACTTGTCTTCACATCAACGTCCTGGAACTGAGGGCCATATACAACGCCCTACGGCAGGCGGAGAACTTACTTCGCGACCAACCAGTTCTGATCCAGTCAAACAACATCACCGCAGTAGCTCATGTAAACCGCCAAGGCGGCACAAGGAGCAGGGTGGCAATGTTGGAAGCCACCAAGATTCTTCGCTGGGCGGAAAATCATGTAAGCACGCTGTCAGCTGTGTTCATTCCGGGAGTGGACAACTGGGAAGCAGACTTCCTCAGCAGACACGACCTGCATCCAGGGTAGTGGGGACTTCATCAGGAAGTCTTCACACAGATTGCAAGTCAGTGGGTACTGCCCCAGATAAACATGATGGCATCCCGTCTCAACAAAAAGCTACAGAGGTATTGCGCCAGATCAAAAGATCCTCAGACGGTAGCGGTAGACGCCCTGGTGACACCGTGGGTGTTCCAGTCGGTTTATGTGTTTCCTCCTCTTCCTCTCATACCCAAGGTATTGAGAATAATAAGAAAAAGAGGAGTGAGAACAATTCTCATTGTTCCAGATTGGACAAGAAGGACCTGGAATCCGGATCTGCTGGAAATGCTCACAGAAGATCCGTGGCCTCTTCCTCTACGACAGGACCTGTTACAACAGGGACCATGTCTGTTCCAAGACTTACCGCGGCTGCGTTTGACGGCATGGCGGTTGAATGCCGGATCCTAGCGGAAAAAGGAATTCCGGATGAGGTCATTCCTACGCTCATAAAGGCTAGGAAGGACGTGACATCTAAACATTATCACCGAATATGGCTTAAATATGTTTCTTGGTGTGAGGCCAGGAATGCTCCTACGGAAGAATTCCATCTAGGCCGTTTTCTTCACTTCCTACAATCTGGAGTGAATTTGGGCCTAAAATTAGGCTCCATTAAAGTTCAGATTTCGGCCTTATCCATTTTCTTTCAAAAGGAATTGGCCTCTTTACCTGAAGTACAGACTTTTGTGAAGGGAGTACTGCATATTCAGCCTCCTTTTGTACCGCCGGTGGCGCCTTGGGACCCTAACGTGGTGTTAAGTTTCCTTAAGTCACATTGGTTTGAACCACTTAAATCAGTGGAGTTGAAATATCTCACTTGGAAGGTGGTCATGTTGGTAGCCTTGGCTACAGCTAGGCGAGTTTCGGAATTGGCGGCTTTATCACATAAAAGCCCCTATCTGGTTTTCCATATGGATAGAGCGGAATTGCGGACCCGTCCTCAATTCCTTCCTAAGGTGGTCTCATCCTTTCATATGAACCAACCTATTGTCGTGCCTGTGGCTACACGTGACTTGGAGGATTCCGAGTCCCTGGATGTGGTCAGGGCTTTGAAAATGTACGTGGCCAGAACGGCTAGGATCAGAAAAACAGAAGCACTGTTTGTCCTGTATGCAGCCAACAAGATTGGCGCCCCTGCTTCAAAGCAGACTATTGCTCGCTGGATTTGTAACACGATTCAGCAGGCGCATTCTACGGCAGGTTTGCCGTTACCGAAATCGGTTAAGGCCCATTCCACTAGGAAGGTGGTCTCGTCTTGGGCGGCTGCCCGAGGGGTCTCGGCACTACAGCTGTGCCGAGCTGCTACTTGGTCGGGGTCAAACGCCTTTGCAAAGTTCTATAAGTTTGATACCCTGGCTGAGGAGGACCTCCTATTTGCTCAATCGGTGCTGCAGAGTCATCCGCACTCTCCCGCCCGTTTGGGAGCTTTGGTATAATCCCCATGGTCCTTACGGAGTCCCCAGCATCCTCTAGGACGTTAGAGAAAATAAGATTTTAAACCTACCGGTAAATCTTTTTCTCGTAGTCCGTAGAGGATGCTGGGCGCCCGTCCCAAGTGCGGACTACTTCTGCGAGAATTGTATATAGTTTTGCTTACATAAGGGTTATGTTATAGTTCCATCAGGTTGGACTGATGCTACGTTATTTTTTCATACTGTTAACTGTTTACTTGATACACAAGTTATACGGTGTGGCTGGTATGAATCTTGCCCTTGGATTAACAAAAATCCTTTCCTCGTACTGTCCATCTCCTCTGGGCACAGTTTCTCTAACTGAGGTCTAGAGGAGGGGCATAGAGGGAGGAGCCAGTGCACACCCAGACCTAAAGTCTTTCTTAAAGTGCCCATGTCTCCTGCGGAGCCCGTCTATCCCCATGGTCCTTACGGAGTCCCCAGCATCCTCTACGGACTACGAGAAAAAGATTTACCGGTAGGTTTAAAATCTTATTTTTTGTATGGCCCCCGAAGGATTTTATAAATATCCAAATGGCCCTTGGTAGAAAAAAGGTACCCCACCCCTGATATAGATGAACTCATAGAACCCTACAGAAACAGACAACTCCCAGTTGTGCAACTGTATTTTATAAACCTAGAACTTCAATAGATATACTACATTATTTGGGATGTATGTTTTTGTTTAATTCTATTTTCTAATGTATACTTTTTTTTTTTTTTTTTTTTTTTAAAGAAAGAAACATTTTGTCTGCTTAATGCTTGGGTACAGTTTTGAAAGAATAGACTTTGTTTATTTCATTCTTTATTTACCTGCAAACCCCCAATCCTCTTAATATAACTTTCACTCAATTAAAATGAAACCTAATAATCTGTGCAATGTAAGCTGGTGTTTTTAATTTTTTTTTTTTATCAATAGGAGACCCTGACCATTCCTCCAGGACATGTCCGAACAGCCAGTTGGTCTAAGTGCCATCAGGATACCACTAATAAACATCCAGAAGATGATTCAATGGACAATAAGGTTAAGGCTGGGGCTCAGGCTGTGTACCAGGTACTGATACGGACCATGTGTGCCCTGAGCTGTGCTGATGTATAGGACATGGAAAAATGCCATCTCTTATCTATTATGCCAACAGGTTTTTATTGTCAATGCTGCAAATATCATTTTGCTTGAGCCTGCAAATGATAATAAGATGATGTTAAATGAACAAACAGATATGTGTAAAAGAGTCCTGAACATTTATCGCTACATGGTGGTACAAGTCGCCATGGACAAGAAGACCTGGTAATATGTACTTTATAAAATATTTCCAACTATACCCTATGCAAAAGTGTCCATTTGCATGATCTAATATTTGTGAGTTAGGTCGGTGACATATCGACACTTTAGCATTAGAGAAGTGGAAGCTTGTCTGGTGTTCTTCATTTAGTTTTGTTTAGTAAGGATATACAGAGACCTTTTTGTCTGCTTAGATGTATATAGCTACACATTCACCAGGACCAATCCTTCTTCCAACCACAAATAAATGCAGCATCATAGCTCAATAATCTCTATGACAATCTACCATGCCTGTTCACACTTGAATACTTGTAAAGATCTCTTGCGTCTAAAATGCTGCATGCATTCCTGGTCATCGCCTTTAGAGAAAGGGTAGGAGAGTTTGATTTGGGCTTCATTGAGACATGTAATATATGTGCTTTAAATGATATTATGGTTACTTTTAAACGTAAATCGTTCCTACTCCTCACGACAGTATTTCTGTATCATCCACATGTCGTTATTAGTCACCTTTCGGATAATGTCAAGTTGAAAAGAACAACAAATAAATCATTAAATTAATTGCAGTGTAGTTACATTTAACCACTTACATAAACCAGTTGCACATGTTATAGAATAAAAATGGCATCACTCTCCTGCCAGGCCAAACTCTGACCCAAGTCCTTCCCAGTAGATCTCCAACATGTTACTTATTCCCAGTTAATGGTTACAGTGCAAATTTATACTCAGCGTGTAATAGATGTTTAGAAAGATCCGTTACTTAGGGAAACATACTATGCCTTTTTTTATTATTATTATTATCATTATTATTGAGAGTACAACAGTCCGTTTTATCATGATCACTGCATTTGTCCAATTTATGTGACATTTTTTCCTTTTTAAATTTCTAAGGGAATTTCAACCTCCAATGTAATTTATACCCCAAATCTCCTGCCCCCAACTTATATGACTGTAGAGATGCCATGCTAGGGAGTTTACCAGTCTAGACAACGTGCCTATGCCATGTAAAGGAAACTTCAAGCAGCATTGTGTCATACCCTGGTTAGACAGATGAGTAAGAATTGTGTCACTAAAGATGGGCATACACTATACCGTTATCTGGCAGACCATCTGTCCAATCTCGCTGGGTGGAATGAAAATCTGGCAATGTATAGGAGCAATCGACAATCGACCATTTGTTCAAAAACAGTGGAAAAGGGACAAAAACAGTCATTCAGACAAATTGGTTAAATAAGTGATTGAACCAATTTGTCTCAACGACTGTTTTTCAGTGTTTGGGTGCAAATGGTTGATTGTCATTTGCTCCCATACATTTCCAGATTTTTCTTCCAACCAGCCAGACTGGACAGATGGTCTGCCAGAGAATTATATAGTGTATGCCCAGCTTCAGGACTGACACATCCAATCAAAAACTAAAGGAAAAAACGTATATTAAATAACTTAATTTGTGTCTTTGTGAGCAGGAGTTTCAGGATTTCTCTTACTTCATCCCATTTGTTGTGCCCAGGATGCAGCTGCTGCTGGTTATGCTCAGAGTCACAGAGTCCGTGTTGAAGATCCCACCACAGGTTCTTCAGCAGTATCAAGGCAAGAAGAATCAGATTTTGGCTGGACGACTGGCAGGACCCTTGTTTCAGGTAAATATACTGGGTCAGGCTGCTTAATTGGGATTATGTTCATCAGAATTCAAGTTTAATTATACTTTTGTATTTTTATTAATTGTCTAACAATAATCCTGCCAGGAGGCAAGACACAGCGCATCAGCACTAAGGCACTAGGTTTAGGCGCCACCCAGGGGGGTTAGGGTAGTGTAGGGGGAGGGTTAGACTACTTACCACCCCTTGTCGGGATGCAGCTGTCAGTGTCCTGAACGCCGATATTTCATACCCAACCTATATGTAGTATAGGCTAGTTTTATAAATAAATGAAGAGGAAGCTGTATAAAATCATCGAGTCTTCCCCAGAGATTCTGTTCTCACTGTCACTTTATCTCCTGGTGAACAGTGTTACATGTAATATGTAGTCAGAGCAGGACGGGTTATGGTGTTCCAGAAATTGATTGGCTCACATGCCATTCACTCTTTATTTATAGTTTCTGCTGCGGGGTACACTGGGCTCCACAAGGAATGGACAATGGGGTGTAGAGTAGGATCTTGATCCGAGGCACCAACAGGCTCAAAGCTTTGACTGTTCCCAGAATGCATAGCGCCGCCTCCTCTATAACCCCGCTTTCCTGCACAGGAGCTCAGTTTTATAGTTGGTGCCGCAGATAGCAGGCACTTAACAGAGGGGCTGCTCCAGGCAGCCCTAAGACCTAAGAAGAGCTTTTTTTCTGAGAAAAAAAGTGAAGACTTCAAAGGCAGCAGCAGTGTTACATGTCAGTGGACATTCACGGCTGCAGCTCCGGCTCTCCCCAGCGGCGCTGTACACTCCCGAGCCCTGGTTGCCGGGTAACTACAGCAGGAGGCTCCGGTTTTCTTCTGGTCAGGCACACTCAACGGGGGCTCTCCGGGATCGCGTGGCCGCGCTTTGGGAGGTGGTAAGTGGGTCCTGCTTGCGGGACCCAGTCTTTATCACGATCCGGCGGGGTCAGTGGGAGGCGGGCCGCGCGCGCTGGCGGTGGACACTGTGGCATTACAGGCGATCCCACTAGATCACCAGGGCATGGGACAGGTCAGGTTTTCTCTATAAACCGTTTTACTAGAGCCCGCAGTACCCGGTGGTTTTGCCAGCAGGGGGATAGAGCTTAGACCTGAAGCCCCTCCCCCAGCCCCAGGGCGCCATTTTCTGCAAATGTTCCCGCCCTGGAGCTGCATATCTGTCTCTCCCTCACTCCCTGGCAGTGTCTACGGCGCCATTATCCCTCAGTTCACTGTTCCTGGGAATGCTTGGACAAATCCTCCTATGTAAAGCCGCCTGGTTGTCAGTGCTGTGACTTTACAAGACACTTAAGTATTCTACCTGGCTTTTTTAGTCAGTGTTAGTTAAGAAAGAGTGCACTTAGGGTTTCCTAGTACAATTATCCTGTGATATACATCCAGTTCTTACTGTGTACTGTTATATCTATTGTTATATAGCTGTGTAAGCTAGTCCAGTGCAGTATTATTGTTAGTAATAACCTCTGCATTATACAGACTGTGACTATTTGTGTGTGCATTTGATAGCTGAGTGGTGTCCATTTCGTGTCTTTCACTCAACCTGCTATCCCTATATTCTATAACCTGAGGGGGCTTGGTGCGTCAGGTTTTATCTAATATAGGATTTTTACAAAGATATACTGTATTACGTATTTTTCTCTGTGATTTAGTCACCATATCTCTCCTTTATCTCTGCTGGTGCTGACTACACTGCGCAGGGATTTGGGCTAGAGGTATTGTGCTGCTGACAAATTGTACTGGGTTACCTGATACTGCAAGTTATATCATGTCTGCTTCTGAGGGTAACGGTTCTGGGGCTGAACACACTGCCGGTGTTGCTGAAGCCGCAGATACCTATGAGGAGAATATAGCAGCTTTGGGCTCTGGTTCTGGGGGCTCCTTGCCCCCCAGTGGGACGGTGGCAACGGGGGCAAATACTGACCCGCCGTGGGCCGCTTTTTCACGCTTCTGCATACGCTAGTTCATGAACTAACACCCCCTATGAGATGCTTGTCTTATATTGTCACAGCTTCTCGTTATATTGAAGAGGCGGCTTCTGATGCCGGTATCCTGGCAGCCAAGGCCTCTACTACGTCAGTCCTGGCTCGCCGGATATTGTGGCTGAGATGCTGGTCTGTGGATCTGGACTCTAGAAAAACCCTGGAGGTACTCCCTTTTAAGGGAGAGATTCTGTTTGGGGAGGATTTAAGTAAGATTGTGGCTGACTTGGCTACTGCCAAAACTGCCTGTCTGCCAAGTAGCGCTCCTTCTGTGTCGAAGGCTAAAGGTACTTCCTTTCGTCCTTCAGGTAAAGCAAAAGGTCAGGCGTACAACAAGCAGGCCCGCACTTCCAAACCTGGTAAGCCTAAGCCCAAAAGAGCCTGGGCGGCCCATCAGCCAGCTTCCAAGACAGATAAGCCTGCCTCATGACGGGTCGGGCCTCCCTCTGGGGATCCCAGGGTGGGGGGCCGGCTTCTAAGGTATACCCAGGAATGGTTGAAGACCATTTCAGATGCCTGGGTACGGGAAGTCGTCACTCGAGGTTACACCATAGCCTTCAAAAACCGACCCCCTCATCGATTTTGCCAGACAGATGTCCCGTTGTACAAGACAAAGGCAAACACTCTACATTCGGTGGTACAGACCCTCCTGGATACAGGAGTCGTAGTACAGGTGCCTCTTGCGCAGAGGGGCCGGGGGTACTATTCTCCGCTGTTTCTAGTCCTGAAACCGAATGTGTCCTCCTGGCCCATTCTCAACCTCAAGGCATTGAACAGGTTTGTGAAGGTTTCCAAGTTCCGGATGGAAACCCTTCGCTCTATAGTTCTGGCCTTGGAACCTGGGGACTTCATGGTCTCCCTGGATATACAGGATTCTTACCTGCATATTCCTATAGCAGTGTCTCATCAGCAATACCTGAGATTTGCGATTGGCAACTGCCATTACCAGTTTCGGGCGTTACCTTTTGGTTTAACAACGGCTCCGCGAGTCTTTACAAAAGTCATGGCGGTGATGACGGTGGTACTCCGCCGTCAAGGGGTCAGGATACTGCCGTATTTGGACGACTTGTTAATCGTGGCAAATTCCCCAGAACTTCTCCTGCGTCATCTAGATGTAACGGTCTGGTTTCTGCAAGCCCACGGGTGGCTCATCAACTGGAAGAAGTCATCCCTGATCCCTGCTCAGAGCATGGTGCATCTGGGAGTACTATTGGACACTCACAACCAGCGGTTGTTCCTGTCTCAGGAGAAAGTCCTGAAACTTCAGGACAGGATTCGTTGCTTCCTATCTCGTCCGCAAGTGTCGATACATTCGGCGATGCAGGGGCTGGGCCTCATGGTGTCAGCATTCGACATGGTGGAGTACGCTCAATTTCACTCTCACCCTCTCCAGAGGCTGATTCTAGCCAAATGGGACGGCCTGCCTCACCGGATCAGGTCTCAAATGATCTCATTGACTCCGGAGGTCCGTCTGTCGCTGCTCTGGTGGCTCTGGGACCAACAACTGTGCAGGGGCCGTCCGTTCTGGATATCCGACTGGGTCCTGTTGACGACAGATGCCAGTCTAAGAGGTTGGGGTGCGGTGCTGGAGCAGCACTCCCTTCAGGGGCGGTGGACCAAGGAGGAGTCCCTCCTCTCGATCAATATTCTGGAGTTGCGGGCGGTCTTCAATGCCTTGAACCTAGCCTAGCATTTAATTCAGAACCGTCCTGTTCAAGTACAGTCGGACAACGCCATCACAGTGGCTTACATAAATCATCAAGGCGGCACTCGAAGCCACCTAGCAATGAAGAAAGTCTCATGGATTCTACAGTGGGCAGAACGCCATTTACCGGCCATATCGGCAATATTCATTCCGGGAGTCCTGAATTGGGAAGCGGACTTTCTCAGTCGTCAGGACGTGCATGCCGGCGAGTGGGGCCTCCATCCAGAAGTGTTTCAACTCCTAGTGGAAAGGTGGGGCCTTCCAGACGTAGATCTGATGGCGTCTCGACACAATCACAAGGTTCCGGTCTTCGGAGCAAGTACAAGGGATCCTCAAGCAGCATTCGTGGATGCGCTGGCGGTACCGTGGAGGTTTCGGCTGCCGTACGTGTTCCCTCCGGTGTCACTCCTGCCCAGGGTAATTCGGAAGTTCAAGCAAGAAAAAGGAATTCTGCTTCTCATAGCTCCAGCGTGGCCCAGACGGCACTGGTTCTCAGACCTGCAAGGCCTATCGTCAGATCGTCCAATTTTACTTCCACAATTCCCAGACCTCCTCGTTCAGGGCCCCTGTGTCTACCAGGACCTAGCCCGGCTGTCTTTGACGGCGTGGCTCTTGAAGCTTCCGTCTTAAGGGCTAAAGGGTTTTCTGAGGCGGTCATTCAAACTATGTTGCGGGCCCGGAAACCGGCTTCTGCTCGGATTTACTATAGGGTCTGGCATTCTTGCTTTGTTTGGTGCGCATCTAACGATTATGACGCTTCCAAGTTTAGTATAGCCAAGTTGTTGGCTTTTCTTCAGCAGGGCCTGGACTTAGGCCTGCGTCTGGCCTCCCTCAAGGTTCAAATATCTGCCTTGTCGGTGTGGTTTCAGAGAAAATTTGCGACCTTACCTGATGTGCATACCTTTACTCAGGGCGTGTTGCGTATCCAACCTACCTATGTCCCGCCTGTGGCTCCTTGGGACTTGTCGGTGGTTTTGGAGGCGTTACAAGAGTCTCCGTTTGAACCTCTTGGTTCAGCTGACCTTAAGTGGCTTTCCCTTAAGGTGGTGTTTCTGCTGGCTATTTCTTCAGCTAGAAGAGTGTCAGATTTGGGTGCCTTGTCCTGTAGTTCCCCATATCTGATATTTCACCGTGACCGGTCGGTTCTTAGGACTCGTCCCGGCTATCTACCTAAGGTGGTTTCTTCGTTCCACCTTAATCAGGAGATTGTAGTTCCGCCACTTGTTTCTCCTGATCTGTCTCCCAAAGAGCGGTCTTTGGATGTGGTACGGGCTCTCCGTATCTATGTGAAGAGAACTGCTCCTATTAGGAAATCTGATTCTCTTTTTGTTGTGTTTGGGTTTCACAAACGGGGCTGGCCTGCTCACAAGCAAACTCTGGCCAGATGGATTAGAATGGTGATTGCACATGCTTAGGTGAAGGCTGGTCTCTCTGCTCCTGATCACATTAAGGCCCATTCTTCTCGGTCTGTTGGACCTTCTTGGGCGGCCCAACGTGGTGAGACCCTTGAACAATTGTGCAAAGCGGATACGTGGTCCTCTGTGAACACGTTCATAAGTTCTATGCCTTCGATACTGCCGCTTCCCAGGATGCTTCCTTTGAACGCCGGGTTCTTGTACCCGCTATAGTGCGTCCCCTCCCATAAGGAACTGCTTTAGGACATCCCCATTGTCCATTCCTTGTGGAGCCCAGTATACCCCGCAGCAGAAAACGAGATTTATGGTAAGAACTTACCTTTGTTAAAACTCTTTCTGCGAGGTACACTGGGCTCCACAAGGCACCCACCCTGACGCACTTAGCTTCTTTTGGTTGGTATGGCATTAGCCGCTGACACGTCTCCTGACGTGAGTATGCGGTATTGTGGCTACTAACCATTGTCGTCTCTTTTCCTGCTACTGCATTGGACTGGTTAACTAAAAACTGAGATCCTGTGCAGGGAGGCGGGGTGATATAGGAGGCGGCGCTATGCATTCTGGGAACAGTCAAAGCTTTGAGCCTGTTGGTGCCTCGGATCAAGATTCTACTCTACACCCCATTGTGCATTCCTTGTGGAGCCCAGTGTACCTCGCAGAAAGAGTTTTAACAAAGGTAAGTTCTTACCATAAAACTCGTTTTTTATTATAGGGTTGTTATTACTTGCGACCCTACCTTCAGTGGCTGATAACACATGTATTTTATATATTGTCTCTCACACACACACAGACACAGACAGACAGACACACACACACACACACACACACACACACACACACACACACACACACACACACCATTGGTACACAGCGCTTTTTATTTTTTTATGTCTAATTAACACAAATAAGTTATGTTTTAATTTGAGTTAATCAAAACAAAGCCACTGCTTTTCCTTTACCCTGCTTATACAGTTTGGTTCAGTGACTAATCTGCATAAATACTGAAGCAGGATGATGCATGATATATAGGGGATAGATACACTAATTTACTGGAAACTCTTGGATAATTACTTTTACCTTTGAAACTAGTGCTCAAAGCCAATGAAAATCTATAGGTTTTAAAAACCGGTGTTTAGTAAATATACCCCTAAGAGTGACATCACCGGTCTTGCCCTTGTACGTGTACTGTATCAAACATGCTGTTGAATTTGGCATACTCAGTAGCTGATACAAGGTTTATGTTACCTGTTCAGTGTACTACACAATGTCCTCTTCCTTACTATGGGGGTGATTCAGATCTGATCGTAGATGTGCTAAATTTAGAACATCTATGATCAGCTTCCCTGACATGCGGGGGGACGTCCAGCATAGGCCTAGTCCACCCCACATGTACTTCAGGAGTAGCTCCCAGCCAGCGCAGCTCCTGCGCGCTGGCAGGGAAATTCCCGTTACTGCTCGGGTCGCAGCGGTCCCCCCAATGGTCCGGGCACGCCTGCATTGCCCAGACTGCTCCCCCTAAACGGCAGCCAAACGCTGCTGACCCGCCCCCTCCCGCCCAGTGACCGCCTCTGCCTGACAATCAGGCAAAGGCTATTGCTAACCTAAGACAGCTATCAGCTGTCTGGCATGCGCCGGCCCACTGCGGCACCAGCGCATGCAGAGTTCTGACCCGATCGCTGCTGTGCGAAAATGCACAGCAGCGATCGGGTCTGAATGACCCCCTATATCTGCTAGCAGAGATAAGCCGCAATCTCTCAAGGGTTTTATAGTACAAGAGTAGATAATGTAATGTGAGCTTCTGCATTAGCAGTAAAGGGGGGTACTCACGGAGCGATATTCTAAGCAATATGACTAGATTACTTAGAGATTTGAGCATTATCGCTCCGTGTGTACCCCCTACAGCGATAGCGATGCGCAGCCCCGCGCATTGCGATCGCTGGTGCTAGATTGTCCTGCATGCAGGCCAATCTAGCGGGTCGCTCACTTGACCCACTGGGTGAAATGAGCGCCCCCCCGTCTCCCCCCGCACGCTCAGCACAGATCGCGCTGTGCTGAGCGGCGGGAGAGATGTGTGCTGAGCGGTTCGCTCAGCACACATCTCTCCCGCATCGGCCCGTCTATATGGGCCTTAAGTGATAGATAGCCAGAATTGGTATACCTATAGACAATGGGATAGGTAAAATCCTTAAAATCTGGGAATGGGATGGGTACTAGTTATTAAAGGCCACATGTCTAAGCTTTCAGAGGTGTGGCAGTCTCCAGTATATAATTTTAATGTTCTCCTCTCCCTTCAAAGCATTTTAATGATAAGCCCAATTATACTATTGGAATTTGTGTCCCTCACCACTGTCCCAACTTTTTTGATAGCTGAACAATTTTAATAAACAGATCTTGTAATGTATATTCATGGCTACTACTTGCTCATCGTATATAATAATAGGCAAACACAGCTTCTTACCTCTATGGGGGGAATTCAAGTATTTTGTGCACCGGCAGCCACTAGATGGCGCCCGACGGGCCCATTCAAGTGTTGCTCTGTTCAGCTGCCAACGCTGACATTACTGTTAGGTTGTTCTGTCACTTTGACGGGCTGATAAATAGTGTTACAGTAAAAGCCTGCAGTACATCTGTCCTCTCAATATATTTTAGGCTCAGAATTATAGAATATAATTTCTATCTTGAAAGCCCAAATTCCCAGCTCTTTTGGTCTTCAGTTCCTATACCTACTGTATATATGAATCTACAAATCTGTACGTGGCATCTCTGTTACTTGCATGACAATTACTCAAAGCTGCGCAGCTTTACAAGGTCCCATACTCATAAAACATGCAAACGCAGGTGTGGCTTCACTATGTGCCTTGTTGTCTTGATGTGCACTTAGCCAAGGAGTATGTTTCTATAGTAGAGCAATTTAAACATCTTTGGTATAGGCATACTGTATAAATATCCTTGCAAAGAACTATGGATCAACTAGGGTTGAGGTTACCTAAAGGTTAAAGATGGGCCAAATGGTTCTTATCTGCCATCTAATTCTATTTCTATGTTTCTAGAGCAAGATGATGGCGACTGAAGAGGAGTCATAATGACATCACGCTTTTTTTTTTTTTTTTTTTAAATAAGGAAGCATGACTGCGGGCACCACAGTTGGTGTAGTTGTTAGCATTACTAGCTTACTGCATTGTTGTCTTTGGTTTGATACTAACGAATGCTCTAGTGGTGTGGAGTCTGTATGTTCTCCTTGTATTTTCATGGGTTTCCTCCCACAATCCAAAAACATACAGTATGTAAAAAAATTAACCCTAGTGTACATATGTGTGTGCTTGTGATGGGGAATATAGATTGTAAGCTCCACTGGGCAGGAACTGATGAGAAGGAATAACTATTCTCTGTATAGTACTGAGGAATACAGTATGTGTGTGCTTTATAAATAACTGATAATAAATATTTGGTCCACCACTGCTGTTGAATTCAACCTGCTCTTTGTCATGTTGTGTGTATACATCCTACGTACAAATACATTTTATTTCTCACCCCTTAGACCCTGATTGTGGCCTGGATCAAGTCAAGCCTCCATGTTAGTGTTTCCCGGGAACTGTGGGATGATCTATTGGCAGTAATGTCATCTCTGACTTACTGGGAGGAGCAAGCCACAGAATGGGCTCACACCATGGAAACATTGACTAAAGTGCTTGCCAAGAACGTCTATCACCTTGATTTGAATGAGCTGCCGTTAGACAAGCTGAGCGAGCAGAAGCAGAAGAAGCACAAGGGCAAAGGTTAAACCCACATACTGATGCTGCACTTGACGTCTCTTAGATAGTTACGTAGTTAGTGAGGTTGAGAAGAGGCAAAATGCCCATCGGGTTCAACCTGTATTTTGTGATAAGCTGTTGATATTATAATGCACCTGCTGAAGTAATGGTTTAGTGCCAATTGACAACAATGATTCTTACCACTCCCAGATTAATGTCACTATGTTAATCGCTATAACCCTGGATACTTTTTCCAGTCAGAAATTTGTCCAGTTTGTTTTTAAACTTTACAGAGTCTGCCATTATTATCTTTTTTGGCAGGGAGTTCCACATTTTTATTTCCCTTACCGTGAAGAGCCCTTTCCTACGTTGTGTACGGAATTTTCTCTCCTCTAGCCTCAGCGAGTGCCCACGTGTCCTGTACAGAGTTCTTTTCATAAACAAATCCCCTGCTAACTCCTTGTAATGACCCTTTACATATATGAAGATATTAATAATGTCTCCTCTTAGAAGCCGTTTTTCTAGTGTGTACATATTTAACCTAGTAAGCCTTTCCTCGTATTCCAGTTTCTCCAACCCTTTAATCAATTTAGTAGCCCGCCTTTGAACTCTTTCTAGTTCCCCGATATCTTTTTTTATAATATGGGGCCCAAAATTGAACACAATATTCCAGGTGCGGACGTACCAATGATTTGTACAGTGACAGGATTACATCCTCGTCCCTTGTCTCAATGCCCCGTTGTATGCATGCGAGCACTTTACTTTCCTTTTTTTTACAGCATTTTAACATTGTGTACTGTTATTAAGCCTATTATCTATGAGCACCCCAAATCTTTTTCCTCCACAGTTACCACTATAATTTCCCCATTTAGATTGTATGATGCATGTGTCTTTTTTGTCCCAAAATGCATAACTTTGCATTTTTCTTTATTGAACCTCATTCCCCATTCAGAAGCCCAGGCTTCAAGTTTAAATAAGTCATTTTGTAGAGACTCCACATCACTATCTGAATTAATTACCTTACACAGCTTAGTATCCTCTGCAAAGATTGTCACTGTGCTTTCCAGACCAATTCCTAGATCGTTAATAAATATATTGAACAGTAGCGGGCCAAGTACGGACCCTTGTGGTATCCCACTGACTACTGTGGTGCCCAGCTGGAGAACATTCCGTTGACCACTACTTGTTGTACTCTGTTATCCAGCCAATTACCTATCTATGTACAAATAGTATATCCTAGACCAAGTTCCCTTAATTTGATGATCAGTCTCCTATGAGGCACTGTATCGAAGGCTTTTGCACAATCTAAATACACCACATCCACTGCTTTTCCCTGGTCAAGATTCACGCTCACTTCCTTGTAGAAGCTAATTAAGTTAGTTTGACATGATCTGTCCCTTACAAACACAAGCTGACTTTTGCTAATAATCTTATTAACCTGTAGATAATCCAATATGCTAGCCCTCAAAATACCTTCCAATATTTTACCCACTATAGAAGTTAAACTAACTGGTCTATAGTTACCAGGATTATTTTTAGTTCCCTTTTTAAATAAAGGCACTACCTCAGCTATGTGCCAATTCTTAGGTACTCTGCCTGAAGTGATTGAACTATGGAAAATCAATTATAGGGGTTTTGCTAGCTGTGACCTGAGATCCATAATAACCCTGGGATGAAAACCATCTGGGCCTGGCGATTTATTAATCTTTATTTTGCTTAGTCTCTCCAGGACTACTTCCTCACTTAAAGAAGCATCAAGCCAAGAGTCATTACCTTCACTATCGTTATGCACTACTCTTACCGTCTGATCCTCCCTTGTGAATACTGATGAAAAAAAATTGTTCAGTATATCTGCTTTTATTTTATCATCGTTTATCAAAACTCCCAATTCATCTTTTAATGGGCCTACGTTCTCCTTCTTTAACCTTTTACAGTTTATGTATTTATAAAACTTTTTAGGATTGGTTTTACTCTCTATAGCGATTTGCTTTTCGTTTACAATTTTAGCGGCCTTTATTACTTTTGTGCATTTTTTATTGCATTCCTTATAATGCTGGAATGAGTCCTCCCCTTCATTAGATTTAAATATTTTGAAAGCACGCCTCTTTTTAGCCATTGCTTCTGTGACCTCCTTATTAAGCCATATTGGTTTGTTTTTAGTACTTCTGCGTTTACTGCTCATGGGAATGAATTTCTGAATATTGCTATCAAGCAACCCTTTTAAAGCATCTCACATTTCTGTTGTGTCTTTACCATGAAACAAAACTTCCCAGTCAATGTCGTTTAGTGCCTGTCTCAGCATATTGAAGTTAGCTTTACTAAAGTTAAATGTTTTAGTTGTTCCCTTATAGCTCTAGTTGGGTCCTCGAATAATTTAGTCAAGTATTGATTCTTTAATGTATTTAAGAACGTGCTGCTCCTAGTTTTTACACGAGTCGTTACTTCAATTTATATCAGGATAGTTAAAATCCCCTAACACTAGAATGTCCCCCATTCCCGCAGCTTTTTCAATCTGGTGTAAGAGTTGTTCCTCATCGTGTACGCTAATATCCGGTTACTTGTAGCAATGACTAGTTTCTTTGCCTCTGTGTCCCCACTTGTGATCTCAACCCATAGCGACTCCACATTATGTCCTGCCCCCTTGAAAATACCCTCTATTAAGTTTGGTTTTAGAGATGAATTAACAAAGAGACATACCCCTCCTCCCCTTTTGGTAGCCCTGTCCCTCCTGAAAAGAGAATATCACTCCAAATATGCAGCCCAGTCGTGAGAGTTGTCCCACCATGTTTCCGTAATACCTATAATATCATACTGAGACTTTGATACAAGACATTCCAATTCCCCCATTTCTCTATCGTCCTAGTGGATGCTGGGGTTCCTGAAAGGACCATGGGGGAGTAGCGGCTCCGCAGGAGACAGGGCACAAAAAGTAAAGCTTTAGGATCAGGTGGTGTGCACTGGCTCCTCCCCCTATGACCCTCCTCCAAGCCAGTTAGATTTTTGTGCCCGGCCGAGAAGGGTGCAATCTAGGTGGCTCTCCTAAAGAGCTGCTTAGGAAAGTTTAGCTTAGGTTTTTTATTTTACAGTGAGTCCTGCTGGCAACAGGATCACTGCAACGAGGGACTTAGGGGAGAAGAAGTGAACTCACCTGCGTGCAGGATGGATTGGCTTCTTGGCTACTGGACATCAGCTCCAGAGGGACGATCACAGGTACAGCCTGGATGGTCACCGGAGCCTTGCCGCCGGCCCCCTTGCAGATGCTGAAGTAAGAAGAGGTCCAGAATCGGCGGCAGAAGACTCCTCAGTCTTCTAAAGGTAGCGCACAGCACTGCAGCTGTGCGCCATTTTCCTCTCAGCACACTTCACACGGCAGTCACTGAGGGTGCAGGGCGCTGGGAGGGGGGCGCCCTGGGAGGCAAATGAATACCTATTTTGGCTAAAAATACCTCACATATAGCCTCCGGAGGCTATATGGAGATATTTAACCCCTGCCAGAATCCGTTAAGAGCGGGAGACGAGGCCGCCGAAAAAGGGGCGGGGCCTATCTCCTCAGCACACAGCGCCATTTTCCCTCACAGAAAGGCTGGAGGGAAGGCTCCCAGGCTCTCCCCTGCACTGCACTACAGAAACAGGGTTAAAACAGAGAGGGGGGGCACTAATTTGGCGATATGCTTATATATATATTAAGATGCTATAAGGGAAAACACTTATATAAGGTTGTCCCTATATAATTATAGCGTTTTTGGTGTGTGCTGGCAAACTCTCCCTCTGTCTCTCCAAAGGGCTAGTGGGTCCTGTCCTCTATCAGAGCATTCCCTGTGTGTGTGCTGTGTGTCGGTACGTGTGTGTCGACAGGTAGGAGGACGATGTTGGTGAGGAGGCGGAGCAATTGCCTGTAATGGTGATGTCACTCTCTAGGGAGTCGACACCGGAATGGATGGCTTATTTAGGGAATTACGTGATAATGTCAACACGCTGCAAGGTCGGTTGACGACATGAGACGGCCGACAAACAATTAGTACGGTCCAGACGTCTCAAAAACACCGTCAAGGGTTTTTAAAACGCCCGTTTACTTTAGTCGGTCGACACAGACACAGACAGGGACACTGAATCCAGTGTCGACGGTGAATAAACAAACGTATTCCTTATTAGGGCCACACGTTAAAGGCAATGAAGGAGGTGTTACGTATTTCTGATACTACAAGTACCACAAAAGAGGGTATTATGTGGGATGTGAAAAAACTACCATAGTTTTTCCTGAATCAGATAAATTAAATAAAGTGTGTGATGATGCGTGGGTTCCCCCCGATAGAAAATTATGGGCGGTATACCCTTTCCCGCCAGAAGTTAGGGCGCGTTGGGAAACACCCTTTAAGGTGGATAAGGCGCTCACACGCTTATCAAAACAAGTGGCGGTACCGTCTATAGATAGGGCCGTCCTCAAGGACCAGCTGACAAGGCTGGAAAATATAATAAAAAGTATATACACACATACTGGTGTTATACTGCGGCCAGCGATCGCCTCAGCCTGGATGTGCAGAGCTAGGGTGGCTTGGTCGGATTCCCTGACTAAAAATATTGATACCCTTGACAGGGACAGTATTTTATTGACTATAGAGCATTTCTATATATGCGAGATGCACAGAGGGATATTTGCACTCTGGCATCATGAATAAACGCGATGTCCATAACTGCCAGAAGATGTTATGGACACGACAGTGGTCAGGTGATGCAGATTCCAAACGGCACAGTATGGCCGTATACAGGAAGAGGACTTGTTTGGGGTCGGTCCATCGGACCTGGTGGTCACGGCAACTGCTGGAAAATCCACCGTTTTTTACCCTAAGTCACATCTCTGCAGAAAAAGACACCGTCTTTTCAGCCTCAGTCCTCTCGTCCCTATAAAATCATATCTGCCCAGGGATAGAGGAAAGGGAAGAAGACTGCAGCAGGCAGCCCATTCCCAGGAACAGAAGCGTTCCACCGCGTCTGACAAGTTCTCAGCATGGCGCTGAGACCGTACAGGACCCCTGGATCCTACAAGTAGTATCCCGGGGGTACAGATGGGAATGTCGAGACGTTTCCCCTTCGCAGGCTCCTGAAGTCTGCTTTACCAAGTCTCCCTCCGACAAGGAGGTAGTATGGAAAAAAATTCACAAGCTGTATTCCCAGCAGGTGATAATTAAATTACCCCTCCTACTACAGAAAAGGGGTATTATTCCACACTATATTGTGGTACTGAAGCCAGAAGGCTAGGTGAGACTTATTCTAAAAAAATTTTTTTGAACACTTACAAAGGTTCAAATTAAGATGAAGTCACTCAGAGCAGTGATAACGAACCAGGAATAAGGGGACTATATAGGGTCCCGGGACATCAGGGATGCTTACCTCTATGTCCCAAATTTGCCCTTCTCACTAAGGGTACCTCAGGTTCGTGGTGCAGAACTGTCACTATCAGTTTCAGACGCTGCCGTTTGGATTGTCCACGGCACCCTGGGGTCTTTACCAAGGTAATGGCCGAATTGATGATTCTTCTTCGAAGAAAAGGCGTCTTAATTATCCCTTACTTGGACGATCTCCTGATAGGGGCATAGTCCAGGGAACAGTTGGAGGTCGGAGTAGCACTATCTCGGATACTGCTACAATCAGCACGGGTGGATTCTAAATATTCCAAAATCGCAGCTGATCCCGACGACACGTCTGCTGTGCCTAGGGATGATTCTGGACACAGTC
This sequence comes from Pseudophryne corroboree, assembly GCF_028390025.1. NCBI lineage: Eukaryota > Metazoa > Chordata > Amphibia > Anura > Myobatrachidae > Pseudophryne > Pseudophryne corroboree. Next base: position 112,458,407 of record NC_086455.1, read on the forward strand.
CAGAAAAAGGTGTTTCTCCCGGAAGAGAAAGCCAGGGAGTTATCCGAGCAAGTCAGGAACCTCCTAAAAACAGTGCATCATTGCACAAGGGTCCTGGTAAAAATGGTGGCTTCCTACGAAGCAATTCCATTCGGCAGATTTCACGTAAGAACTTTTCAGTGGGATCTGCTGGACAAATGGTCCGGATCGCATCTTCAGATGCATCAGCGGATAACCCAATATCCAAGGACAAGGGTGTCTCTCCTGTGGTGGTTATAGAGTGCTCATCTTCTAGAGGGCAGCAGATTCGGCATTCGGAATTGGATGCTGGTAACCACGGAGCCCAGCCTGAGAGGCTGGGGAGCAGTCACACAAGGAAAAAATTTCCAGGGAGTGTGATCAAGTATGGAGACTTTTCTCCACATAAATATACTGGAGCTAAGGGTAAATTTATAATGCTCTAAGCTTAGCAAGACCTCTGCTTCAAGGTCAGCCGGTATTGATCCAGTGGGAAAAACATCACGGCAGTCGCCCACGTAAACAGACAGGGCGACACAAGAAGCAGGAGGGCAATGGCAGAAACTGCAAGGACTTTTCGCTGGGCGGAAAATCATGTGATAACACTGTCAGCAGTTTTTCATCCCGGGAATGGAAACTGGGAAGCAGACTTCCTCAGCACGACCTCCACCCGGGAGAGTGGAAACTTCATTGAGAAGTTTTTTCCACATGATTGTAAACCGTTGGGAAATACCAAAGGTGGACATGATGGCGTCCCGTCTGAACAAAAAACGGGACAGGTATTGCGCCAGGTCAAGAGACCCTCAGGCAATAGATGTGGACGTTCTGGTAACACCGTGGGTGTACCAGTCGGTGTATGTGTTCCCTCCTCTGCTTCTCATACCTAAGGTGCTGAGAATTATAAGACGTAGAGGAGTAAGAACTATACTCATGGCTCCGGATTGGCCAAGAAGGACTTGGTACCCGGAACTTCAAGAGATGCTTACAGAGGTCTTATGGCCTCTGCCGCTAAGAAGGGACTTGCTTCAGCAAGTACCATGTCTGTTCCAAGACTTACCGCAGCTGCGTTTGTCGGCATGGCGATGGAAAGCCGGATCCTAAGGGAAAAAAGGCATTCCGGAAGAGGTCATTCCTACCCTGGTCAAAGCCAGAAAGGAGGTGACCGCACAACATTATCACCACGTGTGGCGAAAATATGTTGCGTGGTGTGAGGCCAGGAAGGCCCCACAAAGAAATTTCAACTCGGTCGTTTTCCTGCATTTCCTGCAAACAGGAGTGTCTATGGGCCTCAAATTGGGGTCCATTAAGGTTCAAATTCGGCCCTGTAAATTTTCTTCCAGAAAGAATTGGCTTCAGTTCCTGAAGTCCAGAAGTTTGTCAAGGGAGTATTGCATATACAAACCCCTTTTTTGTGCCTCCAGTGGCACTGTGGGATCTCAACGTAGTTCTGGGATTCCTCAAATCACATTGGTTTAAAACCAGTCAAATATGTGGATTTGAAGCATCTCACATAAAAAGTGACCATGCTCTTGGCCCTGGCCTGGACCAGGCGAGTGTCAAATTGGTGGTTTTTTCTCAAAAAAGCCCATATCTGTTTGTCCATTCGGACAGGGCAGAGCTGCGGACTCGTCCCCAGTTCTCTCCCTAAGGTGGTGTCAGTGTTTCACCTGAACCAGCTTATTGTGGTGCCTTGCACCTACTAGGGACTTGGAGGACTCCAAGTTGCTAGGAGTTGTCAGGGCCCTGAAAATATGTTCCAGGACAGCTGGAGTCAGAAAATCTGACTCGCTGTTTATACTGTATGCACCCAACAAGTTGGGTGCGCCTGCTTCTAAGCAGGCGATTGCTCGTTGGATTTGTAACACAATTCAACTTGCACATTCTGAGGCAGACCTGCCACAGTCTAAATCGGTTAAGGCCCATTCCACAAGGAAGGTGGGCTCATCTTGGGCGGCTGCCCGAGAGGTCTCGGCATTACAACTCTGCCGAGCAGCTACGTGGTCAGGGGAGAACACGTTTGTAAAATTCTACAAATTTGATATCCTGGCAAAAGAGGACCTGGAGTTCTCTCATTCGGTGCTGCAGAGTCATCCGCACTCTCCCGCCCGTTTGGGAGCTTTGGTATAATCCCCATGGTTCTTTCAGGAACCCCAGCATCCACTAGGACGATAGAGAAAATAAGAATTTACTTACCGATAATTCTATTTCTCGGAGTCCGTAGTGGATGCTGGGCGCCCATCCCAAGTGCGGATTATCTGCAATACTTGTACATAGTTACAAAAATCGGGTTATTATTGTTGTGAGCCATCTTTTCAGAGGCTCCGCTGTTATCATACTGTTAACTGGGTTTAGATCACAAGTTGTACGGTGTGATTGGTGTGGCTGGTATGAGTCTTACCCGGGATTCAAAATTCCTCCCTTATTGTGTACGCTCGTCCGGGCACAGTACCTAACTGGCTTGGAGGAGGGTCATAGGGGGAGGAGCCAGTGCACACCACCTGATCCTAAAGCTTTACTTTTTGTGCCCTGTCTCCTGCGGAGCCGCTACTCCCCCATGGTCCTTTCAGGAACCCCAGCATCCACTACGGACTCCGAGAAATAGAATTATCGGTAAGTAAATTCTTATTTTTACCTGATAGGCTTCTTGCGTTCGCAAGCATACATTTTAGCTTAGAATCTCCCTTGCCTGTTTGTTTCAATGGTATCTTATCTATATTTACAAGTGCCTTTCTAGAATTACCCTTACCGACTGTTATTCTCCTCCCTCCCTTTCCACCCCCATCATACATAATACAGCCTTTCATACTACTATACCTATTTGACCTATTAAGACTTTCTAACACCCCCCCCCCCCCCCCCTGATGTTAGTATCCTCCCCTATGCTATGCACATAATTTTCTATATACCGTATTGTGGAGCCACATTCGTCATTAGGTAATAAATTGGGTATATCTTGGGCGATACCTGTGTCAGTATTTCCAGTGTTAATACCCATGAAATACCCTTACCGACTGATCTTGCGCTCCCCCCTTCTCCACCCCCAAATTGTTCACTACCCCCATCCTTACTGTTCTCCCTGATTAACCCGCAGCTTCTAGCTAAACCCTCCCCCCAGGCTTCTAGTTTAAAAGCTCCTCCAACCTTCTAACCATCCTGCCCCCCAGCACCGCAGCCCCCTCCTCATTCAGGTGCAATCCATCGTGACAAAAAAAGATGGTGCCTGACTGAGAAGTCCGCCCAGTGTTCCAAGAACACAAACCCCTCCTTCCTACACCAGTCTCTAAGCCACACATTTACCTCCCTAATCTCCCTCTGTCTCCCTGGGCTAGCGCGTGGCACTGGTAATATTCGGAGAATATTACCCTAGATGTCCTTGCCTTAAGTTTCTTGCCTAATTCCCTATAGTCTTTCTTGAGGACATCCCACTGCCACTAACTTAGTCATTGGTGCCACTAACTTTGTCATTGTTTTCTCATAACCCTGGATCTTTCATATAGCAGAGGCAGCCAATGAATAGGCTGAACCAATTGGTAGCCTTTCAGTTAGGAAATTTACTGAGATATGATTATAAAGTGGGTGTTTTGTCCAGTGGAGCCCACACCACACCCCTAGCACCCACAGACTATACTTACTTCTTCTGATTAAATAAGTAGTTTAAATTAATTTTTACTAATACAAATATGTAAAATATTTTTTTCTGCAGCAAGTTAGATTGATTTCCACAGGGAAAACATTGGTGGCGTAGAGTGGATCTTGATCCAGACGCACCAACAGGCTAAAGCTTTATGCTGTCCCAGGATGCATTGGGGCCTCTTCTATAACCTCGCCTCCAGGCACTGAGAGCTCAGTTTCGAGTTGTTGCCTGCAGCAGCAGGTCACCAAACAGGAGGGCTGCTATGGGGAGGAGGTTTGAGGCGGGACCCACCATTAAATCGGAAGAGGCGGGATCCCTCCTCAGGCAGGACCCACCATTAAATCGCATTCTGACCGTGACCTAGGGAGATGGGTCGCGGCGCTGGCATGTACACTGTCATTGGGCAGGGTCCCCACTAGACCACCAGGGTGTCCGAGTACAGGTCGGATGTACTAACACTCCATTTAATATGGCTCGCTAGTACCTGGGGTGGAAGTCCAACATAGGGGAGCCGGCGCTTGACCTGTAGCCCCGGCCCAGGGCGCCATCTCTGAACAGATTTTTCCGCCCTGGAGCTGCCTCACACTCTACCTTATTCCCTCATAGAGACACTGGGCGCCATTTTACAGCTTAGCAGCAGCAGCTGGTCTCTGGGATTGCAGTGCAAAGTCTCCCATGTAAAGCCGACTGTATACAGAGCCGTGACTCTACATTCACTTGACTATCCTACATGTCTGGACACAGTGCACTTTTTTTCTCACCAACGCTGTCTGTTTCCAGAATATATTGTACAAGTATTCTGATATATCTTCCGGTTTTGGAATGCGCTGTGATATATAGATGTATAATAATACAGTGCAGCTTTATTGTGATAATAAATTCTGCATTGCCAGTGACTGTGTGCCTGTTTCTGCTGTGTGGTTTCACTCTCAGTGTTTCCCAGATATAACGGTCACTATATTCTGTACCCTAAGGGGTTAGGTGCGTCTGGGTCTGCTAATATAGTGCGACATAGTATTTATCCAGTACGTATATTCTACTGTGTATTCAGTCACATAACATCGGATTTATTTGCAGGTATTGTACTTTGTCTGGCTTTATCATACTAAGTCACTCTGTATTTGCTTTCTCACATAGGGTGAGATTCAAATGATATATCATGCCCAATTTCCTTTCTAAAATGATCTCCGTTATCGCGCATATTGCGCCCAAAGTAATCAGGTTTAGCTGTGTAAAGGGTTGGATGCCTCGCTACTCCAGGGGTAGCGAGCTGAAATAATGATACAACGTCACTGAGGGCAGAAACAGAATGGGTATGAAAAGGGGTGAAAAGAATTGAATCCCACCCATAATGTCTGACAGACAGAGCAGTAAATCGGTGGAAACTCCTGCATCATGCAGAGCATGCTTCAAGGATTTATCAGAGGGGGAAGTATTGTATTACTGTCTGTGTACTATTTGTCATACATCTCCCAGTTAGTCCGCAGCTCCAGCATCTACACAGGAGCCTACCTTGGCTGCGTTCACCAACCTACTGGGTACTCTGGTGAAACGCCTAGCGCCCCCTAAGGGACCGCCTGTGTAACTACAGTTGCAGATTGTCCCCATGGTTAATCTGCTTTGGGCGAAAAATCTGTCTGACCAACTGCAGAAAGATCAGTCATTGATAAGACAAAAATCGGCGCCAGGTCACTCCTGTGTCCCTGGGTCCTTTAAGTGGGCTGCTTCGTCCTCACAATCCTCTCTGATGTTTCATCAGAAGAGATTGGGGAAGGGGGGGGGGAGCATTCGGTCCTGTCAGACACTGAATCCTGTGTTACTGATGAGGATTCTCCCTTGCAGATTGATGTCCCTGAATTAGTGGTTGCTCTTAATCATATCCTACAAATGATGTTGATGTGGATTCCACTATTGTGACAAAGAAAACTGATAAGTTTACACAGCAGAAGGTGGTTAAAACTGTAATACCCAATTCTGACCTCGGACATCTGGTGGGAACACCCTGGTCTTATCCAGGAAGGAGATTTCCTCTGCATAAACAGGCTTTGGCTCGCTATCCTCTCCCGGCAGAGTTGTGTAACAAATGGGAGATTCCACCGCTGGTGGATTCTTACGTCACCCGCCTCGTGGTGTCGTCCACTCTGCTCGGGGTTTTAAGAATGCCTGTTTACAAAAATAAATGTAAATATTAAACACACAGTATAAATAACATTCTAGATAGCTGAATACCCGTGCTTTGCTTTGGGATGTGGATGGTAAATTAGAATGATAGTTCGTTAATTTACGTTGGTTGGAGATCTAGTATATAGGCATATCTTGCTTCCCTGACTCACTTTGGGTAGTGGCCGGACCCCTCTTTGGTCCCGCGAGGGACCCTGCTCGTCCCACTATACAACTCTCAGTCTGTGGCTTCCTGCTGCCTCCATTCCCCTCCTCACATCATGTCAGTGCCCCTGTGAAATTATTGATTGTTTTACAGTTTCTTTTATAGCACAGCACATTATGTATCTCCTGATATACTCTGTGCTGCTGGGGGACAGTGCTACTTCCACTATATAACTCTCAGTGTGTGGGTTTGTGCTACCTGCATTCCCCTCCTCACATCATGTCACTGTCACATGCAGCCCTGTCATTACTGACATACATTGCATGTCCTGATACAGTGTGTTCTGCTGGCCCACCCCTAGGGGTGCTAGTGGTGTGTTACCCCCACAGTGTTTGTTCCCAGAGTATAAGTCATATGTGTAGCAAGTATGGTGTAAATTGCTTCAGGCATTCTAGAGTTATGCTGTTTGCTGAAAAACTCTGTGCTGCTGCCTCATCCCTAGGGGTGGTAGGGGTGTCTTACCCCCACAGTGTTTGTTCCCAGCTTGTAAGTCATATGTGTACCATGTTTGTTGTAAATTGGTCTAGGCATTCGGGAGTTATGCTGTCTCCTGAAATACTATATGCTGCTATCCCACTCCTTGTGGTGCCAGGGGTGTCTGTCCCCACAGAGTTTGTTCCCAGATTGTAAGTCAGATGAGTACCAAGTTTGTTTTAAATTGCTGCAGGCATTCCAGAGTTATGCTGTCTGCTGAAATACTCGGTGCTGCTGCCTCACCCCTAGGGGTGCTAGGGGTGTCTTCCCCCCACAGTGTTTGTTGCCAGATTGTAAGGCATATGTGTAGCAATTTTTTGAGTACAGTGCTCCAGGAATTCCAGAGTTATGCGGTCTCTTGATATACTCTGTGCTGCTGTCTGCCCCCCTAGGGTTGCTAGGGATTTCAAATTGTTTTAGTTGCCTCTGCCGTGTTTTAATACGCTCATTTGTAAAATTTCACAATCTTCGCTTGTAAACTGTGGATTTATATAGAAAGACAGAAGGACAAATTTCCTATTTTATATATTATACATTATATATACACACACACACACACACACACACACACACACACACACACACACACACACACACACACACACACACTCCCTTACAGGGGGCTAATCATTGACTCACTATAACTACTTCTGTCATTGCTAGACAATGCCTGTCTCACATTACCACCGCCACCTATTACGTTCAGGAGGGGTCCCCTGAGACGGGTGTAATGGCAGCCAAGGCGTCATCCACGTCTGTCCTGGCTCGCCGCATACTGTGGTTGAGGTCGTGGAAAGTGGACCTGTACTCCAAAAAGACCTTAGAGGTGCTTTCCTTCACTGGGGACATTTGTTTGGGTTAGACCTAAATAAAATAGTGTCTGAATTGCAGCCGTTACGACGGCTTTTATCCCCACTACTAGTCCTTCTGAACAGAAGGCGAAAGGTACCACTTTTCATTCCTTTCGGCCTCAAGGGAAAGCAAGAGGTCAGGCAAACCCAAGACAATCTCTTAGTGCTCCCAAAACCACTAAGCCCAAGGCAAAACAATCCTGGGCAGCCCATCAACCTGCTTCAAAACATGACAAGCCTGCTGCATGACGGGGAGGGCCACCCCAGGGTGGGAGGCCGACTTCTACAGTTTGTGCAGGTCTGGTTAAAGATCACTGCAGACGCATGGGTACTGGAAGTACTCTCTCACGGGTACGCTGTCTCGTTCAAGAGACGTCCCCATCACCAGTTTTGCAGTTCGGCCCTCCTTTTTGGATCGGTTAAAGGTGAGAGGCAGAGGTTATTATTTGACCCTGTTTCTGGTCCCGAAACTCAGAGTCCTTCCGGCCTATACTCAAATCTTTGAACAAGTTTGTGAGAGTGGCCAGGTTTCGTATGGAAACACTGCGCTCCATTGTACTGGCTATGGAACCTGGAGACTATATGGTATCCCTGGATATACAGGATGTATATCTGCATAATCCTATTGCCATGTCGCATCAGCAGTTCCTGCAGTTTGCTATTGGCAGGCTTCACTACCAATTCCAGGCTCTGCCAGATGGACTGGCTTCGACTCCTCGGATCTTCACCAAGGTCATAACCATGATGACGTCCCGCCTCCGTCGCCAGGGAGTCAGAAACCTGCCGTATTTGGACGACCTGCTGATTCTATTAAATTCCCACTAAGTCCTCCTTCATCATCTGCAACTGACGGTAACCTTCCTGCATGCCCACGGGTGGCTTATCAATTGGAAGAAGTCCTTGCTGGTCCCATCTCAGAGCTTGGTGCCCTTGTGGGCATTCCTGGACACGCACAATCAGAGACTGTTTCTATCTCCAGAAAAAGTCCTGAAGCTTCAGGACAGGACACAATGTTTCCTTCGTCACCCCAGAGTGTCGAGACACTCGGCGATGCAAGTACTTGGCCTGATGTTGTTTGATGGTGTCTGCCTTCGACTTTGTAGAGTACACTCAAGTTCATTCCCGCCCACTACAGAGGTTAATCCTTTCCAAGTGGGACAGCCTACCTCTTCGGATCAGATCTCATGGTTTCTTTGACCACGGAGGTTCGTCTGTTGCTGACCTGGTTGTTCCAGGACCAGCAATTGAGCAGGGGCCATCCCTTCTTGATCCCCGACTGGGTCCTGCTGACAACAGACGCCAGTCTGAGGGGATGGGGAGCAATGTTGGAGCAATACTCTTTTCAGGGTCACTGGACCAAGGAGTAATCCTTCCTCCTGATAAACATTCTAGAGCTGAGGGCAGTGTTCAATACACTATCTCTCGCCCTGCCTCTAGTACACGGTGGCTTACATAAACCATCAAGGTGGCACTCGATGCCGCATGGCAATGATGGAAGTGTCAAAAATCCTCTGTTGGGCGGAACGCCATATGCCAGCCATATCCGCAGTGTTCATTCCTGGTGTCCTGAACTGGGAAGCGGACTTCCTCAGTCGCCAGGAGGGGCACGCCAGAGAGTTTAGTCTTTATCCAGAAGTCTTTCAACTCCTACTGGACAGGTGGGGCCTACCGGATATAGACCTCATGGCGTCTCGACACAATCATAAGGTTCCAGTCTTCAGATTTCGGACAAGGGATCCTCAAGCAGCATTCGTGGACGCACTGGTGGTACCATGGAACGTTCAGCTGCTTTACGTGTTCCCTCCAGTGTCACTCCTGCCCAGGGTACTACGGAAGTTCAAACAAGAAGGAGGAATATTATTTCTAGTCGCTCCAGCACGGCCCAGATGGCATTGGTACTCAGACCTACAGGGTCTGTCGACAGGACGTCCTCTTCTACTTCCTCAGTGCCCAGACCTCCTCCTACAGGGCCCTTGCCTCTACCCAGACCTGGCCAGACTGGCTTTGACGGCATGGCTCTTGAAACACCACTCCTGAGGGCGAAAGGATTCTCCGAGGCAGTTATCCAAACTATGCTGAAGGCCTGCAAACCTGCATCTGCCCGGATTTATTACAGGGTCTGGAATTCTTGCTTTACCAGGTGTGCTGCTAAGAATTATGATGCATATGGATTCAGAACTTCCAGAATTCTGGCTTTTCTGCAACGAGGCCTGGACTTAGGTCTTCGTCTGGCCTCCCTCAAGGTTCATATATCTGCCTTGTTGGTATGGTTTCAGAGAAAAATTGTTTCAGGGAAAAATTGCGTCTATACCTGACGTACATTTATTTACTCAGGTTGTCCTGAGGATTCAGCCTCCCTACGTCCCTCCTGTGGCTCCATGGGATCTGGCTGTTGTCTAACCCTGCAAGAGTCTCCATTTGAACCTCTTGAATCAATGGACCTTAAATGACTCACGGCCAAGGTCCTGTTCTTGCTGGCTATTCATCTGCAAGACGGGTGTCAGACTTAGGCGCTTTGTCCTGTCGTCCACCCTTTTTGATATTTCACCGTGACTGCCCTGGTTTTTTACCTAAGGTGGTGTCATCATTTCACCTTAACCAAGAGATTGTGGTCTCGGCCTTTATCTCTTCAGGATTTGTCTTCCAAAGAACGTTTTTTGGATGTGGCTAGGGCTCTCTGAATGTATATGGAGAGAACTGCCTCTATCAGGAGGTCAGATGCGCTTTCTGTCCTGTTTTGTTTTGCTGGCTTGCGAATAAGCAAACCTTGGTCAGATGTATTAGAATGGTAATTGCACAAGCTTATGCGCTGACTGGACTTCCAGCTCTTGCTGCTATTAAAGCCCGTTCTATTCGGTCTTTTGGACCTTTTTGGGCGGCCCGCTGTGACGCATCCGCAGAACAATTGTGCAAGGCGGCTGTGTGGTCCTCAGTGAACACATTTCTTAACTTCTATGCCTTTGATTCCATCGCCTCCCAGGATGCTTTCTTTGGACGCCGGATCTTGTATCTGTTAAGGCACGTCCCCTCCCTTGAGCAACTGCTTTAGGACATTCCCGATGTTTTCCCTGTGGAAACCAATGTAACCTGCTGCAGAAAAGGAGTGTTATGGTAGACTTACCATGGATAACACTCTTTCTGCAAGGTACATTGGGTTCCACAGGGCGCCCACCCTGATGCACCTTGCTTCTTTGGGTTTGTATGGCATTAGCCGCTGGTACTTTCTCCTGTCGTGAGAATGTGTTCTTATGTGAGTAACATCTGCCTTCTCTCTTCCCTGCTACTGCATTTGACTGGTTAACGATCCGCAGCTCTCAGTGCCTGGAGGCGGGGTTATAGAGGAGGCCCCAATGCATCTTGGGACATCCTAAAGCTTTAGCCTGTTGGTGCTTCTGTATCACGATCCACTCTACACCCCAGATGGTTTCCTTGTGGAACCCAATGTACCTCACAGAAAGAGTGTCAACTATGGTAAGTCTACCATAACACTCCTTATTGTATAACAAAAACTAACACAAACTAATTGGAGTTGATTGGTTGAAAGGTTGTGGTAGGGGTGACTCGGTTATGGGCAGATTAACCAACAACTACAAGAGTCGGGATGCATAACCTAGCTGGGAGTTTCCAGTATTCTGCCAACTACGGAGTGATCGTCATCAAAATAAAGGGGAATAGGATGATGTACTGTATGATGTTGTAGCTATTGTTATAAATGATGCACTCATTCTTTGTGTAGGAAGCACCCATGAATTCCAGAAAGGCTCAGTGGATAAGTCTTTTTCTCGAGGCTGGAGCAGAGAGCAACCTGGGCAGGCTCCAATGCGCCAACGCAGTGCCACCACCACTGGGTCTCCTGGCACTGAGAAAGCCAGAAGCATTGTGCGTCAGAAAACAATTGGTATGTGAATACTAGAGCACCAATCATGTCTCCATTGCTCATATCAATCCATACTTTCTCAGGTAGAAAGATCTACTACTGTGTGCTGAGCAGCTCGCTGTACGTGTTTATAATGCAGATTCAATTGTATCAGATTATCTTTGGGGTAAATAAGTTAAGCGCGAGGCCTGTTGTAGTATCTTGTGATATGCTGGTGTGCACATCTCCTGCAATTATGGTACATAAGCATCAGTGTAAGCAATGTTAATTAACACAAACATCCGTGAGGAGACACGCTCATACATACATTACTGTTTGTGTCGCTGCACAGCCGGGCACCTCTGCTTGTGTCGCTGCACAGCCAGGCACCTCTGCTTGTGTCGCTGCACAGCCGGGCACCTCTGCTTGTGTCGCTGCACAGCCGGGCACCTCTGCTTGTGTCGCTGCACAGCCGGGCACCTCTGCTTGTGTCGCTGCACAGCCGGGCACCTCTGCTTGTGTCGCTGCACAGCCGGGCACCTCTGCTTGTGTCGCTGCACAGCCGGGCACCTCTGCTTGTGTCGCTGCACAGCCGGGCACCTCTGCTTGTGTCGCTGCACAGCCGGGCACCTCTGCTTGTGTCGCTGCACAGCCGGGCACCTCTGCTTGTGTCGCTGCACAGCCGGGCACCTCTGCTTGTGTCGCTGCACAGCCGGGCACCTCTGCTTGTGTCGCTGTACAGCCGGGCACCTCTGCTTGTGTCGCTGTACAGCCGGGCACCTCTGCTTGTGTCGCTGCACAGCCGGGCACCTCTGCTTGTGTCGCTGTACAGCCGGGCACCTCTGCTTGTGTCGCTGCACAGCCGGGCACCTCTGCTTGTGTCGCTGCACAGCCGGGCACCTCTGCTTGTGTCGCTGCACAGCCGAGCACCTCTGCTTGTGTCGCTGTACAGCCGGGCACCTCTGCTTGTGTCGCTGTACAGCCGGGCACCTCTGCTTGTGTCGCTGCACAGCCGGGCACCTCTGCTTGTGTCGCTGTACAGCCGGGCACCTCTGCTTGTGTCGCTGCACAGCCGGGCACCTCTGCTTGTGTCGCTGCACAGCCGGGCACCTCTGCTTGTGTCGCTGCACAGCCGGGCACCTCTGCTTGTGTCGCTGTACAGCCGGGCACCTCTGCTTGTGTCGCTGCACAGCCGGGCACCTCTGCTTGTGTCGCTGTACAGCCGGGCACCTCTGCTTGTGTCGCTGCACAGCCGGGCACCTCTGCTTGTGTCGCTGCACAGCCGGGCACCTCTGCTTGTGTCGCTGCACAGCCGGGCACCTCTGCTTGTGTCGCTGTACAGCCGGGCACCTCTGCTTGTGTCAAGCAGCACATCTCTATGGGTGTCACTTTCATTGTAAATTGCTTACAGATCTGTGATCTGTTTCCTCATGTTGGCTGCAGTGTGGAAGGTGTATAGATAATACATTTTTTTACACAATTTTTTGACACAAATCTGAATTGAAAACCAACCTCCTAGTCTTAATTTTAAAAGTTACATTTTTTTGTTTAGCTTATTCCTTTTTAGAAGACTATGCTTATTGTAATTGTCCGATAGTAGATGTGAAAAACCCATCAGTAAAACAAAGTCCAAGTCTACTGGACAGGCATAAATTATATTTTTAAAATCCAAACTTTGCTTTTGATATTTGGACAGCCCTGAGAAATAGCATTATTTTCATATACACAGATGTCCTCATACACCTATCCATTTTGCAGCATACATATGTGTCCTCTTACATCGTTGCTGCAGTCACCTTAAATAGCCATTCTAGTTGCACCTAGTCATAAATGCTGTACTAACGCCGAGCGTCTTTTTGTGCATTTCCCCTCAGAAAATACATAATATTTGTATACGAATAAGACGCACAAGTAGACTCTGCTAATTAAAATGATATGCAGCACACCTGTATCTGCATATGAAATTCTGCATTAGTGTTTTCCTGGAGCCGGGTGTAAGCTGCCGTGAGGTCGGGCGGCTGAGTGACATCCAGCTGCAGCGCTACTGTAGCGCTGATCTCCCTGTATGCCCGCCGGCTGTCCCCCCGTCTCCCTGCGGCTCCCCCCCCCCCTCTCCTCCTCTGGGTCCGCATGTCAGTCCGACATCATTTTGATGTCTGACTGAGATGGTCGAAAAGGCCCCGTTTTCGACACAAGCATGTGGATCGGCAGCTATTCCGCCGGTCCACGTGCTTTTCGACAATTCGAATTCATCGACTTGTTGAAAAATTTAGGGATATATTGAATAGGTCGAATCAGGATTCGACCTTAATAAGTCGAAAACTGACGTCTTTTCGATAGACGCCAGTTTTCGACTTCAATTGAATATACCCCTTTATGCGTAATCTTCTAAGACACTTTTATTTCTTCCACTACCACTATTCTACAGCTATCCATATGTTTTTCATTTTGTACTTAACCTTGACAATATTAAGAAAACTCCACATGGCTTAAAATAATAATTATAAAAACAAAATACCTGCATAATATAGTTTTGGTTTTAGACCTTTGCATGAAGTCGGTAAGTTATAATGCTCTATTTACTGTGTGTTATTTTAAAGGTGTTTCTTATAGAGATCTGTTAGTTAGGTATTTGGATTCTCAGTTTGTTCATATAACTGTTTGAACACAGGACAAGACCTGTAATCTGTCACAGCTCCACTCAGATCACATCTGCTTTTATCTGTGTTGTGCTTCAATGTGATATTATTGTATGTAGTCTATTTTCTCTCCTCTCATTCTGTTTTATCTTAGTGTTTTCAGTTGTTCCCTTTTTTGTGTGTCTTTTTGTGCTCTTTATAGACACTTCCACATTTCGGTGTCTCCAGAGCAAACAATCTTGTACATGTTATCCATTCGCATAACTTCATTTTCTGCTTTTTGTGGTTTTGCTGCACTCTCATCATTCACTTCTCTTTCCTCTCCGCTCCCTCTTCTCCCCGATCTCTCCTGTCTTTCTGTCTTCTTTTTAAAGCCATGAGGAGCCGATCCATTGGGGACAGTGCCCTGCCATCAGCCTCTATCCGCAGCGCTAAAAGTGCACCTGTCCTGATCCATCCTTCCAAACCCCTTCTGCCTGATATTGTTCTCACTCTGCTTTCCGATGAGATGTCAGGTAGTGGCACCTCTGTCTGCACTCCCAACCACTGTCTGCTGCCCCTCTAACCACACAGAATACAGATGATCATCAGACTATTATGTTTCATAGAGATGGGTGGTATCTGTGCGCTTGTTCCTTCCCACTGTTACTTTTCTAATGGCTTAATCTCAGACATTCTCAAAGAAATATGTTCACCTAATAACTAGACTGTGGTTCAGATGTTTTTAAATACTTTGTTGATATTGCTGTTTTTTTTTTGGTGGTCATTTACTAAAAGTATTCTAGTGTTGCACCTTGTATGTAAAAATGTGTATATAAAAGTGTTCACTGACTGAAGAAAAAAAATAGTACCTTTAATACTATTAGTATTACAACTCCTAGTACTCCTAGTGTTTTTCTCATCTGCTGTGTGGTGCACTTAGAGCAAAACACGTTATGGTGCGGAATTCAATTACCCCGAATGTCAGTCATTGTACTCAATGGGGAATATTTCAAGTAGTGCTGAAAAAATAAAGGGAAAACACAATAGTGTACACTGGGTGACTCCTTTCGAAACGTGCAAATACACTCGCCTCTCCGTTACAAAAAGGCCTTCTACAATTTTCAACCGCTTTCTGCCAGTGGTAGTTATACAGCAAAGTGGGTGTGATGAATATCCACCCAACTTTTCTCCAATCACGACTGTCCCATTAGTAACAGAACCTACATCCTGCCCCCTCACTATCCCAACGGTCGGCATGCCGACCAGCAAGGACTGCTCCCACTCACGGGTGTACGTGACACCCATGGAGTGGGAGTAGAACCTGTGGCTTCATTCCGCTTCTCTCAATTGTCATATAATAATTACGAGTCATTAGAAAAAGTTAGTGATTAATTTCAAGTTTAATTTGAAATGAAGGTAAAAATTAGTAGATTAAAACAGAATACTTCTCTGTCACTCATCGTAATGACGCGCTTCTCAGTTCCCTGTGTGTTTTGATCTAGACAGAGAACCCTTTTAATACTAATAAAAGTGATCCTTTCACCTACAGACAGTGCAGACTGTGCATGCTGAAGCATGGATTTGTAGATTTATAGAATCTAGTGACCTATATCTAAGGCAAAGTGAATTCTGGTCTACAGTACTAAAGTGAAAAATAGGCAAGGACTGCCATGGAACAGGGAATTTGATAACCAAATTGTAAAATGCAGTCGACTGCAACTTGGGCAGACAATGTTGTTTTAATACATCATTAAAACATTGTAAAAATGTTTTTGTTTTTTTCTCAGTTCAGGTCTGTTTAAAATCATTTTGTTGCTCTTTTGCTGCATTAAGGCATCTGAACTACAGTTTTGCGCAGTTATGTATGTTCCTAAAGGATTATGATAGCACTTTTGATAATGTGGAAATGTATTTATTTTTTTAACTAATTTGAGAATGTCTGACGTAAATGCTTTATGCTGTTAAGCCACTAATGTTTATGTTTTGGGATTGTGTCTTGCTATATTCACTCACTGATGATACTAACCTTTTATTCTAGCAATTGCAAAGTGAGTTCAAGGTGTATGGTTTCTGTGTGTTATCAAACGGCTTCAAATAAATTCTCACTCTCTAGTATCTTTATTTTAAGACATTTTCTGTTTGAATTTGACTGACGCTTTGTATGTTTTCCATCCCTCCATCCTCATAGCTCAATGGGCCACTGCAGAATAGGCTGAACTATTAGAGAATGTAGGGGAGGTTTTTTTTTTTTGTTTTTTGTTTTTTTTTTGGGAAGGGGGGGGGGGATTTTGCATTTCTTTTGTTTTTTGACAGGCAAGATAGCTGAAACAGCATACAGTTTAGTATTTCTCGCATACTGGAACCATGTCTAGCAGTATGGCTTTTAATTAAACTAAGAGTTTGAAAATGGTGCACTGTAGCGCATGAAAGCTTGCGGGTTAGTACAGGTGGAACTCAGAAAATTAGAATATCATCAAAAGTTCATTTATTTCAGTAATTCAACTTAAAAGGCGAAACTAATATATTATATAGACTCATTACATGCAAAGTAAGATATTTCAAACCTTTATTTGTTATATTTTTGATGATTGTGGCTTACAGTTGAAGATAACCAAATTCATAATCTCAGAAAATGAGAAAATTACATTAAAAAAATAAAAGGATTTTAGATACACATGTGAGTGGTGGCTCTTGATGCACTAACTCCAGCCTCAGTCCACTCCTTGTGAAGCTCCCCCACACTCGCCTGACCTGAACCCCGTAGAGAATGTATGGGGCATTGCCAGAGCTGGATTAAGGCATTGGGGGGCCCGGGGTTCTTAAGACAGGGGGGCCCTAAGGTCTAAAATTATATATATATATATATATATATATATATATATATATAGAGAGAGAGAGAGAGAGAGAGGGATAGACCTAATGATAGCGCTAAGTTTGGAGCTCAACCTTAAGACGTACTCCCTGTTAGATGGAGTACAGATACAGAAAAAAGGTGATGTCTAAGGGAGCTATCTGAGGATATATCTACCAGGATTTGACCACAATTCACTTAAAAAACTCCAATTTATTTGTATAAAAGTATTCAACAATGAATCACAGTGAATAACAAATGGCTGACACAATTAAAATACAGACATCAGATATGGAAACAGTGTAATGTGGGCAATCTGTTAATCCAATGATGTTTTCTTAATTAGTACATATCCGATGTTCTCATATCCGAACCAAACACCAACGCGTTTCGTCCAACTGGACTTCATCAGGGGTTCATTATCAAAATGGCCGGTAGAACATAAAAGAATGGATGACCAATCTATGATCGTATTTATCCCACAAAAAATCAGGAAAACATACTTGCAATAACAGATGCAATAAAAAATACGCTGAATTCACAGCTAGCTTTGTGTTGAATATGCCAACTCGATAAGGCAAACAGTAACACAATAATGCTGAATTCACTATAAGCCACAATGTCGTTTGTGAAGACAATCGTAGGAGTAGCCACTCCTCCTGCTGAGCGTTGTGTGTGTGTGTGTGTGTGTGTGTGTATGTATATATATATATATGTGTGTGTGTCTGTGTATATATGTATGTGTGTATGTATGTATATATACTGTATATATATGTGTATGTGTGTGTGTATATATATATATATATATATATATATTTCTCTATCGTCCTAAGTGGATGCTGGGGTTCCTGAAAGGACCATGGGGAATAGCGGCTCCGCAGGAGACAGGGCACAAAAAAGTAAAGCTTTACTAGGTCAGGTGGTGTGCACTGGCTCCTCCCCCTATGACCCTCCTCCAGACTCCAGTTAGATTTTGTGCCCGAACGAGAAGGGTGCAATCTAGGTGGCTCTCCTAAAGAGCTGCTTAGAGAAAGTTTAGTTTAGGTTTTTTTCTTTACAGTGAGTCCTGCTGGCAACAGGATCACTGCAACGTGGGACTTAGGGGGAAAGTAGTAAACTCACCTGCATGCAGAGTGGATTTGCTGCTTGGCTACTGGACACCATTAGCTCCAGAGGGATCGAACACAGGCCCAGCCGTGGAGTCCGGTCCCGGAGCCGCGCCGCCGACCCCCTTGCAGATGCTGAAGCGTGAAGAGGTCCGGAAACCGGCGGCTGAAGACTCCTCAGTCTTCATAAGGTAGCGCACAGCACTGCAGCTGTGCGCCATTTTCCTCTCAGCACACTTCACTGGGCAGTCACTGAGGGTGCAGAGCGCTGGGGGGGGGCGCTCTGAGAGGCAAATATAAACCTTATACAAGGCTAAAAATACCTCACATATAGCCCATAGGGGCTATATGGAGATATTTAACCCCTGCCTGACTGGAAAAATAGCGGGAGAAGAACCCGCCGAAAAAGGGGCGGGGCCTATCTCCTCAGCACACGGCGCCATTTTCTGTCACAGCTCCGCTGGTCAGAACGGCTCCCAGGTCTCTCCCCTGCACTGCACTACAGAAACAGGGTAAAACAGAGAGGGGGGGCACATTAATGGCTATATATATATATATTAAAGCAGCTATAAGGGAGCACTTAATATAAGGATATCCCTTGTATATATAGCGCTTTGTGGTGTGTGCTGGCAGACTCTCCCTCTGTCTCCCCAAAAGGGCTAGTGGGTCCTGTCTTCATTAGAGCATTCCCTGTGAGTTTGCGGTGTGTGTCGGTACGTGGTGTCGACATGTATGAGGACGATATTGGTGTGGAGGCGGAGCAATTGCCAAATATGCAGATGTCACCCCCCAGGGGGTCGACACCAGAATGGATGCCTTTATTTGTGGAATTACGTGATGGTTTATCTTCCCTTAAACAGTCAGTTGAGGACATGAGGCGGCCGGACAATCAATTAATGCCTGTCCAGGCGCCTCAAACACCGTCAGGGGCTGTAAAACGCCCTTTGCCTCAGTCGGTCGACACAGACCCAGACACGGGCACTGATTCCAGTGACGACGGTAGAAATTCAAACGTATTTTCCAGTAGGGCCACACGTTATATGATTTTGGCAATGAAGGAGACGTTACATTTAGCTGATACTACAGATACCGTAAAACAGGGTATTATGTATGGTGTGAAAAAACTACAAACAGTTTTTCCTGAATCAGAAGAATTAAATGACGTGTGTGATGAAGCGTGGGTTGCTCCTGATAAAAAGTTGATAATTTCAAAAAAGTTATTGGCATTATACCCTTTCCCGCCAGAGGTTAGGGCGCGCTGGGAAACACCCCCTAAGGTGGACAAGGCGCTCACACGCTTATCCAAACAAGTGGCGTTACCCTCTCCTGAGACGGCCGCACTTAAGGATCCATCAGATAGAAAGATGGAAGTTATTCAAAAGAATATATACACACATGCAGGTGTTATACTACGACCAGCTATAGCAACTGCCTGGATGTGCAGTGCTGGAGTAGTTTGGTCAGAATCCCTGATTGAAAATATTGATACCCTAGATAGGGACAATGTTTTACTGTCGTTAGAACAAATAAAGGATGCATTTATCTATATGCGTGATGCACAGAGGGATATTTGCACACTGGCATCTCGGGTGAGTGCTATGTCCATTTCAGCCAGAAGAGCCTTATGGACACGACAGTGGACAGGCGATGCGGATTCAAAACGTCACATGGAGGTTTTGCCGTATAAAGGGGAGGAGTTATTTGGAGTTGGTCTATCAGACTTGGTGGCCACGGCTACTGCCGGGAAATCCACTTTTTTACCTCAAGTCACTCCCCAACAGAGAAAGGCACCGACCTTTCAACCGCAGCCTTTTCGCTCCTACAAAAATAAGAGAGCAAAGGGCTTGTCGTACCTGCCACGAGGCAGAGGAAGAGGGAAGAGACACCAACAGGCAGCTCCTTCCCAGGAACAGAAGCCCTCCCCGGCTCCTGCAAAAACCTCAGCATGACGCTGGGGCCTCTCAAGCGGACTCGGGGACAGTGGGGGGCCGTCTCAAAAATTACAGCGCGCAGTGGGCTCACTCGCAGGTAGACCCCTGGATCCTGCAGATAATATCTCAGGGGTACAGGTTGGAATTAGAGACGGATCCTCCTCATCGTTTCCTGAAGTCTGCCTTACCAACCGTCTCTTCCGAAAGGGAGAGGGTGTTGGAAGCCATTCACAAGCTGTACGCTCAGCAGGTGATAGTCAAAGTACCCCTATTACAACAAGGAAAGGGGTATTATTCCACTCTATTTGTGGTACCGAAGCCGGATGGCTCGGTAAGGCCTATTCTAAATCTGAAGTCCTTGAACCTCTACATAAAAAAGTTCAAGTTCAAGATGGAGTCACTCAGAGCAGTGATAGCGAACCTGGAAGAAGGGGACTTTATGGTATCCTTGGACATCAAGGATGCGTATCTACACGTTCCGATTTACCCCGCACACCAGGGGTACCTCAGGTTCATTGTTCAAAACTGTCACTATCAGTTTCAGACGCTGCCGTTCGGATTGTCCGCGGCGCCTCGGGTCTTTACCAAGGTAATGGCCGAGATGATGATTCTTCTTCGAAGAAAAGGCGTATTAGTTATCCCATACTTGGACGATCTCCTAATAAGGGCAAGGTCCAGAGAACAGCTGGAGACAGCTTTAGCACTATCTCAAGAGGTGCTAAGACAACACGGGTGGATTCTGAATATTCCAAAATCCCATTTAATCCCGACAACTCGTCTGCTGTTCCTAGGAATGATTCTGGACACGGTTCAGAAAAAGGTTTTCCTTCCAGAGGAAAAAGCCAAGGAGTTATCCGATCTGGTCAGGAACCTCCTAAAACCAGGAAAAGTGTCAGTACATCAATGCACAAGAGTCCTGGGAAAAATGGTGGCTTCTTACGAAGCAATTCCATTCGGCAGATTCCATGCACGAATATTCCAAAGGGATCTGTTGGACAAATGGTCAGGGTCGCATCTGCAGATGCACCTGCGAATAACCCTGTCACCAAAGACAAGGGTGTCACTTCTGTGGTGGTTGCAGAAGGCTCACCTATTAGAAGGCCGCAGATTCGGCATTCAGGATTGGATCCTGGTGACCACGGACGCCAGCCTGAGAGGCTGGGGAGCAGTCACACAAGGAAGAAACTTCCAGGGAGTATGGACGAGTCTGGAAAAGTCTCTTCACATAAACATTCTGGAACTAAGAGCAATCTACAATGCTCTAAGCCAGGCGGAACTTCTCCTGCAAGGAAAGCCGGTGTTGATTCAGTCGGACAACATCACGGCGGTCGCCCATGTAAACAGGCAGGGCGGCACAAGAAGCAGGAGTGCAATGGCAGAAGCTGCCAAGATTCTTCGCTGGGCGGAGAATCACGTGATAGCACTGTCAGCAGTGTTCATCCCGGGCGTGGACAACTGGGAAGCAGACTTCCTCAGCAGACACGATCTTCATCCGGGAGAGTGGGGTCTACATCCAGAAGTCTTCAACATGTTAATAGACCGTTGGGAAAGACCAATTGTAGACATGATGGCGTCTCGCCTCAACAAGAAACTGGACAAATATTGCGCCAGGTCAAGAGATCCACAGGCAATAGCTGTGGACGCACTGGTAACTCCTTGGGTGTACCAGTCAGTGTATGTGTTTCCTCCTCTGCCGCTCATACCAAAGGTATTGAAGATCATACGGCAAAGAAGAGTAAGAACAATACTAGTGGTTCCGGATTGGCCGAGAAGGACTTGGTATCCGGAACTTCAAGAGATGCTCACGGACGAACCGTGGCCTCTACCTCTGAGAAGGGACCTGCTACAGCAGGGTCCCTGTCTTTTTCAAGACTTACCGCGGCTGCGTTTGACGGCATGGCGGTTGAACGCCAGATCCTAAAAGGGAAAGGCATTCCAGAAGAAGTCATTCCTACCTTGATTAAGGCACGGAAGGAAGTCACCGTGAAACATTATCACCGCATTTGGCGAAAATATGTAGCGTGGTGCGAGGATCGGAGGGTTCCGACGGAGGAATTCCAACTGGGTCGTTTCCTACATTTCCTGCAATCAGGATTATCTATGGGTCTCAAATTGGGATCCATTAAGGTTCAAATTTCGGCCCTGTCAATATTCTTCCAAAAAGAATTGGCCTCTGTCCCTGAGGTCCAGACTTTTGTCAAGGGAGTACTGCATATACAGCCTCCTGTGGTGCCTCCGGTGGCACCGTGGGATCTAAATGTAGTTTTAGATTTCCTCAAATCCCATTGGTTTGAACCATTGAAAAAGGTGGATTTGAAATATCTCACATTGAAAGTGACTATGTTACTAGCCCTGGCCTCTGCCAGGAGAGTATCTGAATTGGCGGCTTTATCTTATAAAAGTCCTTATCTAATCTTCCATTCGGATAGGGCAGAACTGCGGACTCGTCCGCATTTTCTCCCTAAAGTGGTATCAGCATTTCATCTGAACCAACCTATTGTGGTGCCTGCGGCCACTAGCGACTTGGAGGACTCCAAGTTGTTGGACGTTGTCAGAGCCTTAAAAATATACATTGCAAGGACGGCTGGAGTCAGAAAATCTGACTCGCTGTTTATATTGTATGCACCCAACAAGTTGGGCGCACCTGCTTCTAAGCAGTCGATTGCTCGTTGGATTTGTAACACAATTCAACTTGCACATTCTGTGGCAGGCCTGCCACAGCCTAAAACTGTAAAAGCCCACTCCACAAGGAAGGTGGGCTCATCTTGGGCGGCTGCCCGAGGGGTCTCGGCATTACAACTCTGCCGAGCAGCTACGTGGTCGGGGGAGAACACGTTTGTAAAATTTTACAAATTTGATACCCTGGCAAAGGAGGACCTGGAGTTCTCTCATTCGGTGCTGCAGAGTCATCCGCACTCTCCCGCCCGTTTGGGAGCTTTGGTATAATCCCCATGGTCCTTTCAGGAACCCCAGCATCCACTTAGGACGATAGAGAAAATAAGAATTTACTTACCGATAATTCTATTTCTCGGAGTCCGTAGTGGATGCTGGGCGCCCATCCCAAGTGCGGATTATCTGCAATACTTGTACATAGTTATTGTTAACTAATTCGGGTTATTGTTAAGGAGCCATCTTTAAGAGGCCCTTTCTGTTGTCATACTGTTAACTGGGTTTAGATCACAAGTTGTACGGTGTGATTGGTGTGGCTGGTATGAGTCTTACCCGGGATTCAAAATGCCTCCCTTATTGTGTATGCTCGTCCGGGCACAGTACCTAACTGGAGTCTGGAGGAGGGTCATAGGGGGAGGAGCCAGTGCACACCACCTGACCTAGTAAAGCTTTACTTTTTTGTGCCCTGTCTCCTGCGGAGCCGCTATTCCCCATGGTCCTTTCAGGAACCCCAGCATCCACTACGGACTCCGAGAAATAGAATTATCGGTAAGTAAATTCTTATTATATATATATATAGTAAGTTAGAGGCGACACTCTGAGTGAGAGTGCCGCATATATAGCACAGAATAAACAGCGGCACTCAGGGTCTTCTGTGTCCACAAAAGCTGTATTGAACAAGTCACATATATCCAACGTTTCGAGGCTCGCAGACCCTTTTTTCAAGGTGTGAATAAGGGGAAAAAAAGGGTCTGCGAGCCTCGAAACGTTGGTTGTATGTGACTTGTTCAGTACAGCTTTTGTGGACACAAAAGACCCTGAGTGCCGCTGTTTATTCTGTACTATACCTCCACCCCACGGAGGGCACCTGGGCAGTGTTTACAGATCAAAGGGAGTGCCGGACTACCTATATGTAAATAAATAAATATATATATATATATATATATATATATATATATATATATATATAACAATCCACAATCCGGCACTCCCTCGTAAGCCACAGAAATAGCCTGCCAGTGTGCCCTCCTAGGGACCAGCAAAGTCCATCCATTATGCAAACAGCAGGGGCGGCACTCCCGGACTCAGTACTTGGTGAAAGATAAAGTGCTTTACTGCAATGTTTTGAGGTAATCCCCCCCACCGTCATCAGGACACACTTGTATCCCGAAACGTCGAAGTAAAGCACTTTATCTTTCACCAAGTACTGAGTCCGGGAGTGCAGCCTCTGCTGTTTGTGTGTGTGTGTGTGTGTGTGTATGTATATATATGTGTATATATACACATATACAGTGTGTGTGTGTGTGTGTGTGTTTGTGTGTGTATATATATATATAAATAAACACACACAACCCAGAGCCTACATTTAAATTTAATACATAACTTAAAATAAATAAATAAACAACCCATCCTGACTTTACAGACAGAACTGGAGCCTGTTTCTTCACCCGGCCAGTACACATGCGCTGGCAGGGAGCTTCCTACTTTCCTGCAGCCTGCGTGCTCAGCCAGTCACTGAGCAGTAGGCTGCAGCGTGACACACTATTGGGCTGCTGAGCCGTCACTCAGCAAGCAGCCCAGGAAGCGCTCTGAGGCGCCGGCGGCTGTGTGAGCGGCGGCTGCTGCTGGGCTGATAGTGGGAAGGGGAGCGTAGTGTAGTGGATCGGATCGGATTACAGATCCGATCTGTGACAGGGGACCCTTTCAGACAGGGGGTCCCGGGGTACTTAACCCCCGGAGCCCCCCCTTAATCTGGCTCTGGGCATTGCCAAGAGAAAGATGAGAGACATGAGACCGAACAATGCAGAAGAGCTGAAGGCCGCTATTGAAGCATCCTGGTCTTCCATAACACCTCAGCAGTGCCACAGGCTGATAGAATCCATGCCACGCCGCATTGAGGCAGTAATTCATGCATAAGGGGCCCAAACCAAGTACTGAGTATATATGCATGATTACACTTATCAGAGGGCCGACCTTTCTGGATTTAAAGTCCTTTGTTTATTGATTTTATGTAATATTCTAATTTTCTGAGATTTTGAATTTGGGATTATCTTAAACTGTAAACCACAATCATCAAAATTATAACAAAGGCTTGAAATATCTCACTTTGCATGTAATGAGCTGATATAATATTATAATAGTTTCACCTTTTAAGTTGAATTACTGAAATAAATGAACTTTTGCACAATATTCTAATTTTCTGAGTTTCACCTGTATATTAATGCCCAAGTTTCTTGCAGAAGACCTCATTCAGATTGGACGTAATTGTTATCGGCTGATGTGAGATGCAGCCATCTCTGCATAGATAGTAAATACACCTCCCTCCCCATGCAAGGGTGTGTAGTCACAGTGTCTCTTGTCGCATCATGAAAAGACTCCCATGTGCATTTAGGTAAAAGAGCAAGTGCCATGGGAAATACCAGCAAGTTATGTTTACATCCAACTCTAAATGAAGTTCTTGATATAGAGTTTGTAAAACTTATCTCATAAACCACCATTATAGCTGTTGTGGTTATTTCTAAATCAGTTTAAAAAATTGTCTAGTGCAGCCTCAGATACTTTGGGGTTTTCTATTTTTTTTTTTTTTTGTCCAAAGACTTTTCAAAGTTATTAGCAAGTTTTTGGAAATTCTGCCACCTGGTGAGTTTAAGTCACACCACTAGGTGGCAGCACACTTTTAGTTGTATGTTCCTTCTCATGTTTTTCTGCAAATTTAAACAACCTGTACTTAAAACATCATCAACATAATGAGTTAATAAGGAAAGCCCTGAGACATCCAGGAAGTGATAGCAAAAAGACAGACGCACGAGAGAGGATGGAGGGGGTTAGGTCAGGAGAGTACAGCATAGAGGTGGTATTGGAGGCCGAAGGAGCTGATTAGATTTCCAAATGAGGAAGTGTAGCGGGAGATACGAAGGCGCCAAAGAATAGTCCCTTGGGGAACAATGACAGGTAGAGGGAGAAATGGAGGTGAGGAGGAGACTACGAAGGTGCAGTTAAGGAGGTAGAATAACACCCAGGAAAAAACAGTATAGCGGTGACTGAAAGACTGTAGTGTCTGATGGAGGAGAGGCTGGTCTACGATTTCTAACGCTCCAGGAGAACAAGTAGAACTTACCCCTAGATCTTGTAGTAAGGTCATTAGTGATTTTACTTAGGGTCTTTTCTCTGGCGTAGATGAAGTGGAAACCAGACTGAAGTGGGCCAAGGAGGAAGGTAGTGAGACAGCTATAGACAAGCCACTTAATGGTCTTTGAGGCAAAAGGGATAAGAGCGATACTGTAGGTAGTAGTTGGAGAGAGTGTTTGGGTCAAGAGTTTTTAATGAAACACATGACAAGGGCATGCTTAAATACTGAGGCTATAATCAGTGATATAGTTGTGCTTATTAAACCTATAATAAAATTGAATTTGTCCATTTGGCGTGTATAAAATCATCATACACTAAACACCTGTAAACTTTAACACCTGTCTATGTATTTGTCAGAAGAAAAGGGTGTTTGCAATGGTTTTGGCACCCCCTCCCTCCCTATGCATGCTAACCTATTTTTTTATATCAATCTATATACACTACTAACTATTAGGCATCCCTGTATTGTTAACTCTTATGTTCATGGATGATTCCTGAAGCAAATTACCAGTGCTCATCCTGGAGTGTACAGTATGAATGTTCTGTGTATAAAGAAGTTTAGAAAAGTATTTGTATACAGATGTGTCCACAAACACCTATCCTTATATTGCTCCACATAGTTCCATTGGCGCGCCGTACTTGACCAGCGACGTAATATTTTTTTTAAATATGTGTCTTAATGTTCTATTCTAATCACAAGTATTTAGTAAACTGTTAGCGAATTAGGGTGCAAAATTCAGGAAAAATGCTGTAATCTAGTTAAAAAGGTACAAGACTGAGGTCCTACAGTACAGCATATGACCTTTTTACCCAGATTACGTCCTTTTTCCTGAATTTTGTGTATTAATTTGCTACTAGTTCATGATTTAGCAATGGACGCCGAACACACAGCCGATACGTGATAATATGCTAATGCCGCAGAAAACGTCTTGTATGTATGTATGTATGTATGTATGTATGTATATATATATATATATATATATATATATATATATGTATACATACATATTTTCTTACGGCTTTTCTGATCTGCTGCTGCATCTGATTATGCGGCATTAAATTATCTGAGTGACTATTGGATGGTCGGGAAATTCATGCTGTTGAAACCAGTGATCTGCTTCCAAGGATGCAGTTATTATCGAGCCTGGCCAGAAAATGGGGCCAACACTGACCCATTTTCCGTAACCTTGTCGGTCGTCATCCAAGTGCCAGCATCAAGTTAATCTTGCTACGGCATTTGGGGTACTGCGAGCAACATCGCAACCCTGGATCTGCGGATGTGCAGTTCAGCTTCTGCGCATGCACATACTCTAAAAGATTGGAGATGTACATTAGCAACAGGTTTGCATACATCTATGAATTA